>NW_027509097.1:5910000-6300000 GCF_051911475.1 Siphateles boraxobius
CTCACAGTGCCAAAACCACTGGTAAATGGTTTACTGACCATGGTATTACTGTGCTCAATTGGCCTGCCAACTCTCCTGACCTGAACCCCATAGAGAATCTGTGGGATATTGTGAAGAGAAAGTTGAGAGACGCAAGACCCAACACTCTGGATGAGCTTAAGGCCGCTATCAAAGCATCCTAGGCCTCCATAACACCTCAGCAGTGCCACAGACTGATTGCCTCCATGCCACGCCGCATTGAAGCAGTCATTTCTTCAAAAGGATTCCTGAACAAGTATTGAGTGCATAACTGAACATAATTATTTGAAGGTTGACCTTTTTTGTATTAAAAACACTTCTTTTATTGGTCGGATGAAATATGCTAATTTTTTGAGATAGGAATTTTTGGTTTTCATGAGCTGTATGCCAAAATCATCAGTATTAAAACAATAAAAGACCTGAAATATTTCAGTTGGTGTGTAATGAATCTAAAATATATGAAAGTTTAATTTTTATCATTACATTATGGAAAATAATGAACTTTATCACAATATGCTAATTCTTTGAGAATGACCTGTAGATCTCTCCCTCTGCCTTTTGTCCACATCTACAGGAGAGGCTTTCCATGTGAGGATGTTTTACCATTATGGATAAAATCATAATGTGACTCTATAGGAATTAAAGATTCTGGTAATACGATTTAGATGGTCCACTTTAGACATTCTATTAACTATAAGTAACTTTGCAACTACATGTAAACTAACTCGCATTAGAGTTAAACTTTATTTTGATGCTGCTCCAAAAGACATTCTACAATAAGTAACGTTGCAACTGCATGTCAACTTATTCTACTAACTCGAACCCTAACACCCATCCCTAAGCAAACAGTCTACTACAGAGTACTTATACATTAATGAGAGTTAGTTGACATGTTGTTACAAAGTTAGTTATAGTTAGAAGAATGATAGTAGAATGAAAGTGGACCATCGAAATAAAGTGTAACTGAAAATCTTATATTATTATTACTTCTTATACTTCAAGAATTTGGGCAAATATTTCGTGAAGTGAAGTTTCATGAGGGGAGGTGAAGTGAAGTGAAGATAGTAAGGAAAGATGATTGAGAGGACGACGTCCGAGGATTTGGTGTGCAATAGATCCTGAGCGTCATTGACAAATATTCCCAGGTTTCTGAAACAGACAAGGCTTAAGCTAGTCCCAGACTAAAATACATGTTTTACCTGTTTTAACAAAGCAACTTGCTCTGACATATCTTTTATGTCAATGCTATAGTTTTGTCTCAAGATGCGCACCAGTAATGTTTGTTTTTAAGCCATGTTTGTAAGCTACTTAAATGTCCTAATTGAACTAGAGCCTAATCCTGGCTTAATCTAAGCCCTGTCTGTGAAACCAGGCTCTTATCTAGTAAAATGTGTGGTCACTCCCTATACACAGAGTATGCATGATCGTGAATTCAAAAATAAAAGTGAAAAGCGTATATGCATGCATTCCTGCCTGATGCCTGCAAATTATATACAATATAATTATCCAACTATATAATTGTGAGAGAATGTAAAAGCATTGAAATATATATTTTTGCCCCCCATCTCATATTTTTTTTCCATCCCCATGTCCCTTTAGAGGCTCCATAGAATGTGTCATTTCCTTTCTGAAGATCGTTTTCAGTTTCGGACACATCCCAAGCCAGCATTATGGACTGTTTGAGCTTCAGGAAGGCTTTAGATCATTTGACCAGATCTAATAGCCTGCCTTAAAAATAACTGTTAAAAATGATATCAGATACCATCTGATATTACATTATTGACGGATAGACTAGTCAAAATTACACCACCAAAATGACAAATGCTTGAATACTTCTTGAAAATTAAAATGATTGATTTCTTAAATTCTAACCAATTGGAGTCAGTCTATATTGTACAGTCATGGGGGATGAGTGCTAGGTTACAAACACATTATTGAAGTCATGGGAACAAGTGTTCAGTCTGTTGCTATGACAACACAGAACAGCACTTCAGCATCATGGACACATGAATTCAGTGTCTTTAATGCAAAATCTGACATTTTGCTTCATGGAAAGAGAATGAGCTTCATTCTCTTCATTAGGGTTCAGTAATCTGTGAGATAAAGGCACTTCCTGTGTGCAAGATCTCACCTGACTAAACAAATTACCTGCTATCCTGGTACAAATATCCATAAGCACTATTCAAAGATTACAAAAGATAAGTCAAAGGAAAGATCTAAATGACAGACTGGGTGACACTCGTAATATTAAAACAATAACACTGTTTAAAAGAAATTTTAACTGAGAACTTTGGCAGATTACATTCATTAACAGTTTCTGTGAGTGTGAATGTCTGTTTTGAAGCATCGCTACAGGAATAGCTCAGCTCAAAATGATTCCTATTCCTTGAAAAACTTACCCAATGACTTCCTTGACTTCTACTTTGACTCAAAAACATCTACTGTAATCAGTGCTTCATAATTTGGATGGTGAGCAGACAACGACTCCCCTGAAAGGCTATCGGGCCATTCTAGCATCAGATGAAACGCTGAAATATTCATGACAGACTGATAGACTCAAAGCATTCTGTCGGCTTTCTCCCACCGACAGAGCATTAGTGGCTGTTATAGAGAGGAAATTGACTTGAAAATAACCAGTTTTTGTTTAAGAGGCATCAGTAAAGGTGGCTGTAAATTTAACATTTCAGAGAAAAGCCATATGGAAGTCAAGAAACTGAAAAATGTAACCAATAATGGTAGAGACTGGCCAGTATATATATATATATATATACACACATACATACACACACACACACACACACACTTGACCCCAATATCAGTGTCCAATAATCATAAACCGAGCCCTTTTTTAGATTATTTCTGATTTTTAACAATACGTTTACAATACAATATAAATAAAATATGCATTATTGTTTTAACAACAACCATTACAATAATGCTCTGAATTTTATAAATATTATTAATTACAATAGAAGCAGTAGTAGTAGCAGTAGTAGAAGCAGCATTAACAACAATACATGGTTTCAAACATTTTTATTTTATTATCTTTATTTTTATGTATTATGTATATATTATGTATATATTTCTAACCTAACTTTTTTATTTTATTACAACAACAATCACAACAGTTACAATAAAAATATGTACAATAATTCAATTTTATAATAAAAAATAAATGAATAACTTTAAAACAAACATCCCCATTAAGAATCCCTATCTATGTTAGTGTAGAGTAGATTATGCAAACATTAAATAAGCTGTAAACACTGTTATACATTCTGTTATATCTGAATAAGCTCTTTAATATATGAAACCTGGAGCAAAGACTTTCTCACCGAATAAATACATACATTTAATTTACCTAAAGCAGACATTTTAGCTTCCTGAAATAACAAGACTATCAAGGAATCATTCCATGTAAAATCCTTCAGGTTTGTGATGCATCTCCAGCACCAATTCTTGATAAAAAAAAACAGAAATCGCTAGAACTCTGCCACGAGCGCCCTATCCATCACTATGCACTGACAAAAGAAGAGGGATGAAAGGAGGAAGAGAGGGAGAGGTGGGAAATGGAGGGATAGCTGAGCTAGCTGATTATACCCCCTGCCTGCAGTGCCTTGTTGGATGGGATCAAACAGGCCCTGGCTCTCCCATGAGATTATCTAGCGGGGTGTGTGTGTAAATGAGGGGTGCCCAAGGCTGCCTGCCACCTCTATATTCACAGCAGGAGGACCTACAGCGAGCTGGTGCAGCTGGCATACCATTATCCTTTGGTCTAAGGTGCGGGCTTCCTTCTGCAGAAAACATGCAAGAAGGCTGCAACCATCTGTTATGACACCTAGAGTATAATCTGTCATGTTTCAGTGCTCTTGCAATACACACTCACAATGCAGTTTCTTTAATAAAGGCATTAATTAAATACCGACTAATTGTACATTTTTAAAGGGGTCATGAATTTTTTTTTATTATCTTCATATGTTCCTTATTATATACATATACATGCATTCGGGAAAACAATTATTTTCAACCTTCATTCTGACCCTCTGTTTGAAATAATCCGTTTTTAAGGGGCGGCTCTTGTCAGTAAACAGCAACTGTCATGAATCATGATTGGCTAACGTCAATGCATAGGAAACAGTATCAATGCCCACTCACTATTTTATGCGAGTAAGTGTTTTTGAAAACATTATTCATCATAACACCATCATTTACAGACAAAGCATTATGAAATAATTTGCTTATGGTTTGTGATGCAGCTGCTGTCAGATCCAATGCAGTTGGCTACTTCATCTGTCAAAAAGTTTCTTTGCGAACAAAACAAAATGCTCCGAACAAACATAATCCTCCAACACAATCCAGGACACCATTAAAATAAACAATTTACTTGTTTCCAACGCTGGGATCCTTCTGAAGTCTCTACAGAGACGTAAACAAGGTATTTGAACAAGACGTAAACAAGGTATTTGAACAAGACATGTCAAAGTGAACGTTCTTTTACTCTTTTCAATTTGTCCTATTGTCAACTCAAGTGTGTGAGTAGGGATGGCGAAAACTAAAAATTTTCTTGATCTACCACCTAGCTGCATTAGCCGGTTGAAACCGGTTAACCGATTAGTTTGAAATATGCTACGATATTTGAAATAACAGCCATGCCAAGCCGCGCCTGCAATCTCGCAACTCTGTCGCATCTCTCTCTGCCTCCCGCTCACACACACACTGCCCCGGGGCCGCCTTTCCACTCACGTCACTTTTTTTAAATCCCCTACAGGGCGAAACATTAATCCCGCAAAGTACTCGGCGCCGAGGAGCTTGTATGTAATCGGAGGACAAATGGCTCCTTAGTTTCGAAATGGTTTGGGTACAAGGTGATCGCCTTGAAAATAAAGGCGTTAGTCTAGCGTTAGAAGCTAATTTGAAACATTGCCGCGGCTCATTTAAGAAAATCACAGCTCCGAAGAGACGCCGCTTTAGTTTGAGGTAAGTTAGTGCTAACAATAATAAAGAAAGATGATGATCATAATCACCTTATCTGTAACACAACACTTAGGCTTAGGCTCACGATCAAGGTCTCCATGCTCCCACCATAGAAACCTCAGGTAACTGCGATTATCAGGTGTAACAAAGAACTGATGAAACATCCTTTCGATGTCGCAGATGATGGCTACCTTCTCCTTTCTGAAACGACAGAGAACTCCTAACAAGGAATTAATCATATCGGGGCCTGTCAGTAAAGTATCATTCAACGAGATGCTACAAAATTTAGCTGAACAATCAAAGATGACTCTCAATTTGCCAGGCTTCTTCGGGTGATATACACCATGGTGGGGTATGTACCAAACGACATCTCCGACAGATACCTCTGGGGCTGACTCTGCGTCACCTTTATTTATCACATCCTCCATAAATGCCTTGTAATGATCATAAAACTGTTGGTTGGCCTTGAACTTCCTCTTTAAGTGCTGCAAACGAATTATAGCCAGCTTCTTATTGTTAGGTAATGATGGGGGACTTTGGCCTTTAAATGGGAGAGCCATCTCCAAATGACCATCCTCTTTCTGCTGAATGTTTTCACTAAGAATCTGTATGAAGCGCACATCATCTTGAGAGACACATTTACCCTCAGAATTCCTCTCATTGAAGTCAGACTCCGGAACCTTCAAGATGTCTGCGGCTGATGGAACTGGCATCTCTCTCACTGTGACCCTATATACGAATCTTTGACTTCCCTGCCTATCCAAGTGGGGATTAGCTGCTCCTATAATACTCCATCCCAGCTCAGTTTTCTGCGCGACTGGTTCATTCTCACCGCCAGTAATGACCTCAAGGGGAGCTAACGCTGAAGGACAATCACAGCCAATCAACAGTCCCACTGCGCAGTCTTGAAGAGATGGTAAGTTATTTGTAAGTTATTTGCAAGATGTTTGAGGAGAGGCCACTGCAACGCTGTGGTTCTGGTTGGTATACAAGACTTATCAACAGGAATAAAGTCACGTGTGTATGCTTGCCGTAACGGTATGTGATTTTCAGAATGAAAGCTCGAACTAGCAAACCACACACACTTTGACTGGCTATAACTGTGTCTACAGCAGTCATTGTACTGAGCTTCAACTGTAATGGTTGAGAAACTACATCCAGCTCTCTGACAAGATCTTCCAAGACAAAAGATGAATCACCTTGGGTGTCAAGAAGAGCATAGGTAAGGATTTCCTTCTGGGGTTCTTTCATAGATGACAAGAAAACCGGAACAATACTTGAGGTAGCAGAAGAATTCTGAATTACTGCATGAGACAAAACTTTGCGGACTTGCTGATTTGCTTGTCCATCTGTGGAATCAGAAATGGAACTTCTCTTTGTTTCGCCAGATCTATTCTCTCTCTCTTCATGCAACGGGTTGGATGGCACCGACTACACACTCCACAGACATGCCGCGTTTTACAATCTTTAGTTATATGTCCCTTACGCAAACATCCAAAGCATAGATAATTTTGATGTATGAACACCCTTTTATCTCCCATAGACTTGGCAGCAAAGACTGGGCACTTAGCAATGCCGTGCAGCTCATCCTTACAGACAGGACATGGCAGCTTTGGCTTGAAGGGAGACAAACTTTCTGACTTAAAAGCATGATATTTTGTTTGGGCACTTGTACTGAGGGCCTTTGCCCTCTTAGGGAACTTTTCATCTACTGAGCTGGAGCTCAAAAAGGAAGAAGTGATGGGATTACAGGCTATGCGAGCTTCCTTCAGTACAAACTTAGTAAATTGTTCGAAGATTGGATATTCTCCAGATGCATCGAGCTGCTCCACTACGATTCGGCTCCATTTGCGGACAATCCAGTCAGGTAATTTTCTCAAGAGCTTATGATTTTCCTCACAATCATTTAAAATGGCCAATCCTTTGACATGGGGCATAGCTTCTACACAGCTATTTAAAAAGTCTGCAAAATCTCTAAGAACCAAAGAGTCGTTAGGACTAATCTTAGGCCATTTCATCAGATTGTCTCGAAACGCTTTCTGCACAATGAATGGATTTCCATACCTGTCCTTTAAAACTGCCCAGGCACCTTCATATGCATCCTCAGAGCTCCGGTAAAAGAATCCTTCCACAGCCTTCCGTGCCTCTCCTGAGAGGTAGCCTTTCAAGTAAAGCATTTTTTCACTAGCAGAGATGGGTTTCCTATCAATTAGAGTTGTGAATGACATCCGAAAGTCAACAAATTTCAAAGGATCACCAGCAATCATCGTTGGTTCAGGAACAGGCAGGCGATTTAAACTAAAAGAGCTTGCAATTGCTTCAGCTAAGTTGGCTGTTAAACTCTGAGATGCTGGTTGCGATTGGAACATGGTGACTCCTGTATCTAGTTGTCTGTTGAATATGTAGCCGGAGTGGTAGGGTTGTAACGGTATACCGGTATGGCGGTTTATCGCGATATTGACTTGTACGATTATCATATCGTGAACATTTGCTTATCCACTGTTTTGGAAAAAAAATTAAAGCAGATCTCAAATGCGCATATGCAACTTATTTCCACTTGACTACTCCACCTATACATGTGCACTGGAGAAAATGTCTGAGACTGAGGCTGCGAATTCTTCGAAAAAAAAAGTTAAAATCTGCAGTGTGGGAATACTTTGGGTATCCGAAAAACGAACGTGGGTTTTTCCTTGAAGATTGATATCCAGTTGTGTCCAGAAATATGGACGAAGAGTGGCTGCAAAATGAGGAAATATGTCAAATATGTTCTCCCATATTCGCGAACACCTTCCCTCCCTGCAGATAAAGTTCCATTTATAACTTAAGTCCATATTATTTACGTGTTGCTGAGGGAATTTACAATATAACGCAGATGTCACGTAAAATGCGCGATTTGATAGATGGATGAATAAATCTAAAATATAGCTGTGCAATAAATAAAATCGCTATATGAGTGTGTCTATTAAACAGCGCAAAAAACTGTAAATCTATATTCTGCTTGTTCAGCGTGTCTGTGTGAATGAGCAGCACCGTTTCACCTAGTATATACTCAAGTATGTGGGACGCTCATGTTGTTTAAAGCGTCTGCCGTCTCACTCACTATATAAGGACGTGAACACATGAACATATCCAGAGCTGCTCTGAGAGAACTAAATGAGCATTTCATAATTTTGTTGAAAATAATCATTGTCAAATACACTCTGACTGAAACTCATAGGAGTTTAGTACAACCTGTCAAAATAAAAATTATCTTAAATAATAATTAATAAATTAAGAATTTTATTAATTCAATTGATCAAACATGTTTGTTCAAATGGGAGATCTGCAGCTTTATTTTTTCTTTCTTATTTTTTCAAAAGGTAGATTAAAAAAGTTTGTTTTAATAAACCATATGTTCAACCAAAAAACCCTATCAGTTTTCATTAATTTAAGGTTCATTGCAGCTGATAATAATAATCATTGTTTAATACCGTAAACCGTGAAACCGTGATATTTTCTGAGACTATTATCATACCGTGAAAATCTCATACCGTTACAACCCTACGGAGTGGTTCTAACAACATAGGCTGTATTAGATTCTCCTCCCATGTTCTCCACATCACCTTCCAGTTTATTGTATGTTCTAACTCGAGCTGCAGCCACTTTCACATCCATGCTCGCTTGCAACATTTTTAACTTTGTTTTCTCCTCTTCTAACTTCAACTCCACTTCTGCTTGTTCCTGCTTCATTTCTATCAATATTTGTGACTCATGGAGTTTCCATTCACTTTCCAGCTTAATAAGTTTGGTCTGTTGAGCTTGTATCTCTTCAATCGACTTTGCCTGTTCTAATTTGGCTGCGAGATCTGCTTCTGCATCTACTCGCTTGCAAGAAGCCTTTGGCTAGTGATTGACAGGACATCTAAATTTATGGATTCTTCTAAAATAACACTTTCAGTGCTTGTCCCGCCAAAGACAGATTTATATTCCTCACGACTTAAAATCATTCGCACTCTTTCTTTCTCAGCTTCCTCTTTATAGGTCTCTTGAACTAGACCCACATCAAGCCTTCTACTCACAAGATCACATATTTCTGTTGTCAGCGTGTTACAAGCATCCAATTTCTGCACAATCTCTGGTGTACTAAGAGAATTGCGTTGAAGTGGCTCATAATTTTGATTTACACGGTCGTATCCACTCTGAATGTGTTCGTTTATTTTATCAAGATCCTCCTTCAAACAGAATTTCTTGAGCCTAGTTCTAGCTCGTCGTGCTATCTGCTCCCACGATTCATAAGCTCTCAAAAATGCCTTTGCGTGCCTTTTAGCTTCCTCTTCACACATTTGTTTGCCCTTTTCTGTAAGCTTTCGTTCACGAGAGACTGTTTCTTCTGTTGAAGGTTCATCATAGTTTAGATCTTTCTCACCAGTGGACTTTTCCTTTTCTCTTGACATGTTTGCATCACTACTTGGATGTATTTCTAAATTAAAGTGATTCAGGGAGCTGTGGTTATAAGATGATGCTAGATGAGGTTATTAGTTGAACCTAACACTCCTCACTTCAAATATTAAGATAGGTCTACCCAAATGTCAATAAAATACCAAAAAAAAAAACTTTAATTTATTCAAGACAGCTTAATAAAAGTTCGAATGGCTAAAATTCATCTTTCAAGATACACAAGTTTAAGATTTAAGAGTAAATATAAACCATTAAACATTTCATATTTGTAACCCTTTCAGATATTTCACAATTCACTCACAAACACGAGAGCCAGTTCTGTAGCCTTACTACTTGGATCAATCAGGTATAGCCATGTAAATAAATAGTTCAGTTCATTTTTTTTATTTTTTATATATATATATATATATATATATATATCCCGATAGTCAGAGTCTCTCACCGCACCTGTAGTCTCTGTTAAACGTGCTACCAATTTACGACCTTGCCTGGATGCGTGGAACAAGCGATGGCAACCTCCGGAACGAAGACGACATGCAGCGAAGCAGATGACTAAGATGTAGCGGCGAGTTTTCACTGTAGCAGCCCTTGGGTCCAAAGAAACAGAGAGAGTCTCGACTGATACATAAGGTGTCCTTTATTTAGTTCGTCAAACCAGCATGACGCTCAACTTTCACTCCATCACCTTTATTGAGAAACTGTATTGAGGACATACAACAAACATTTCACACACACTTGTTTCACGGCTACAAACGTAATTACACAAGTAAAACATTCAAGATGACAAACATTAATTATCAGCAAATAAACCATACATGTGTACAAATATTATGAAATATCCATGAATGAGAGCATATCATACCTCGCTGCGCTCACCAAGGAATGCAAACAATATCCTTTCTTCCATCATGAAACGGGCGTCAAGTTCTTTAAATTCATGCATAAAACACGGGATCTCCAGATAAAATACATATAGACTCACTCAAACACAGCTGCCTGCCATTCACACCGCCATCCACCTTTAAATATTCATCTTCCCTTGTGCAAACTACGGTGCCACCAAAGGGACAAATTTCATCGTTACAGGTGCACCACATTTCTGGTCAATCAAATACGAATAACATTAAAATACATACAAAGATTAATATACTTGAATAAGGTACAAACAATTACACAAATATTTTTACCACTAACCCAACCCATTCTTCATTTAATTAACAACATACATTAAACTCCAAAGTAGTCCTTTACACACTGAAATGTAGATGTAATGTATTTCCAAATCGAAGCCCATCTTATGCGGAATGTTGCCTAATATAGACTGCAACACGATAAAACCAATGGATGAAACAGGCACCTTCAGAATGCGTAAAAGATGCACCGGCAAAGGCAGGTTGTGTTGTATAACTATAAGTTGATTTCTTGCTATGCAGGCAGTCATATGCAAATGTATTTGCCCATGTGATGTCACAGATCCTGCAATATCAAAACAAGCCGTTTTTGGAGCCTGATTAAAAAATGCTTTGTTTATAATGAGGAGGATGTTTTAAGCTATGAAACTTGCAGGATGTTTTAATGCTTCAATGACTTCTTATATGTCAAAAGATCAAGGCAAATTTGATTTCTCATGTAATGACCCGTTTAAGGGTTTAAAGAAAATGACACCACTTTTAAATTATTCAATAATTTATGACATTCTTTCTTCCATGGAACACAAAATGAAAAATTGTTTTTGCTTCCTTCCACACAATTAAGTCATAATGCGTCATGCAGGGCCTTTCGAAGAAAAAAAGTACCATAAAAGTAGTTACTAATGACTTGCGCACTATATTCCAAGTCTTATGAAGATAAATATATATTTTTATAAGTGTTTCCCTTAGCCACAGTGCTCAATTCTTATTTGGACATACATATTTTTTAATATTTTTAAGTGTTTATCTTCAGAAGACTTGGAATATAGTGCACAAATCATATGGATTACTTTTATGTTTTTAGAGATTCATACCCCCTCTATGCTTTAATTGCATGGAAAAAAGCAGATTGCATGGGTTCACATGGGTTTTAAAGCAACATTAAGATGAACAAACAATGACAGAATTTTAATTTCAATCTGAACAGCTCTTTAAGCATTTCAGCAAATCCAGAACAAACTGAAAATGATCAAGTCTACTGGGGAATCCAGCTTGAAGGGAAACAGCAAAATCACTTCCTGTCTGTTGACGTCTCAGAGCCAGTGCATGCACATTAGTCTTTAATAAAGTCTACTGGTGTGTCTTTGAAGCGGATGCTCTCAGGACAGATTAAAGTTTTCTGGGGCTTTTGAAAATCTAGCTCACCTGTTAGGCTCTGCTCAAAATACACCCTCACTCTTCTCTGTTTCACTCAGCCCAGGAAACCTAATAATTATTAGTACCAGTAACCTCTGCTGCTTTATGCAGGGATGTCATGGGTGAGACATAGGGGTGTCACGATTCTCCAAATCCTCGATTCGATTACATTTTCGATTCTAAGGTCACGGTTCGAATCGATTCTTACTTTTTTTTAAAGGGGTGGTTTACTGCTTTTTTTCTTTGCATGACTGTGTTTATGGGGTGCAATATAACATGTCTTTGTATTTGTTTGTTTTTTAAAGCCTTATTTTTCACAAATTTCACCTTTGTTGTAAGCCGCTTTTTCCTCTGTCATTTGAACGACTGGTTGACTTCCTGATTCTATGAAACCACTCCCTCAGAAACAGGCAATGGGCTCAGATTGGTTAGTTGGGCCGCTGTGTTGCAATTGGCTAAACTGCGTAGGAAACTTCACGCCCATAGAGAGCCTATGTCCCTCCCCTTCCGGTGGACCACCATGGGACCTTATTTCGGAAAACTGTTGTATGGTAGTCAATGGCGAGAGACAACAAATATTTGGATCCCGTTTGAATTGTGCCCTGAATTACACATATGATGTTTGTCAATTTAAAAGATACATTTTAAAGTCAAGGAAGTCTCAGTTTGATGTAAAACTGTTGAGGTATAAGACTGTGAAAATACGTAATTACAAAGACTACAAAACCCAAAAGGCGCGCATGTGACGTCTTTCCTTTTCTCTCAATGAATGAAGCTAACTTTACTGAAGCTAACATCACAGCAAAGAATGCAAGAGAAGTGCTACACAGGGTGTAAAATCTCGCTGCTCTTTGGTTGCTTGGGATAATTATGCTCAAAAACAAAAAGTATCTGTCACCAATTTTATTGTTAAAAGCCATGATTCAATAAAGGGTTTTTATACGTTTTTCTACACAATTCGAGTGCCTTGGAGTGTTTTTTGTTTTACTGAAGCTAACGTCTGTCATTTTTTCTATAGTCTAACGTTATAAGCGTAACGTTACGCTGTCATGCCTGTGTGTTTTGTACCAGACTGCACACACACACACGAGCTTGGTGACGTACATAGTGCGAGACGAGAGATGTAGTTCATTGAGCGATTTTCACATAAAACTAAATGTTACTCGTCTATTTTATGACAAACTTTGACTTTCTTGACTTTCATAATTATCTTTTAAATTGACAAACATCATATGTGTAATTCAGGGCACAGTTCAGACGGAATAAAAAAATAAGTTGTCTCTCGCCATTGACTATCATACATATTTTTTCCGAAATAAGGTACCATGAGCCGGAAGCGGAGGGGAGGGACTTAGGCTCTCTATTACCTTTACGGGCGAAAGCTGCATGTGCTCTGGTCAAATGTAAATAATGGTGTCAATACTGCGTATCAACTTGAGCCAGAATCAGACCCAGAAAGCGGCAATGAAGAGAGTCAAGCAGAACCTCCCCAAACACGGCTCTTACAAAACGATTCTGAATGGTAATGAATGATTCATTTTTGTATGTTTCTGAATGATTCATTTTTGAATCATTATTATTATTCTATTCTACCATTATTATATAAGAATTTCGATATGCTGTTACTTGAAAATTCTACTGCTGCTTGTTAGCTTTTGAGATACGGTTTTCTCCTGATTAAATGTTTAATATAACTGAATAAATGACTGAGTAATACCGTTTTTTAAAGTTATTGTTTTGTCGATATAATGAACAACCGTTTATCTATTCACAAAACTTAGTTTACTCTGTGTATTGTTTTCTTTAGGTGTACATGTGGCAACTGTGTTAAAATGCCAACAGAACGTGAAAACATCTGATAACAGCAGCTGAAGTTTGCTGTTGCGATTACATATAATTTTTGAACTTTATACACATTTGTCTTGTACACACAAAATAACAAAGAACTAACTAGCTACAAACAGCGTTGACATTGGTTTACGTTCTTGATCAAATCGAAAAATTACGTCATAAAGTATACATGGAAAATACATTTACAAAATTAGTACATAATTACAAATTCAGGTCCAAAATGTTTGTACGCGTTTGTCATAGACACACGAAATAGCATAACTAAGTGGCTACTATAAAGCCAGCGCTGGCATTTGTTTACGTCCTTGATAAAAACTAAAGCATTACGTCAAAAATTATACATGCAAATACATTTAAAATGATTAAGTCTTACTTACAGGTTGTGGCCCAACAACTGCTGCCTCTGGTTTTAAAGTTGGAACTGCTTCATGCTTTAGTAACAGTTTCTTGTTGAATCCGGCATTGAATTTAGGGGAGATTCTGGAAGCTGTCTTCCGTAAAATGCGCAGCACATAGAGCTAAATTACGATTGTAATTTTCAGTAACATAATCAAACATAAATTGTATCCATTGTTGACGAACTACAGCGTCTGTAGGAAGCCCGAACACAGAAGACCACAGAAGACACAGAAGGGTTGATGTAAATGTATGGGTTAGTTACGTATAAAACCCGGGAAGTATCTCGTTGTAGTCCCATTCGAGTTGTTTTATAGGCATTAAACTTCCTGATTTTTAAAAGACGATATCTCTGCTTACGTTGAACTTTCAGCGCAGAAATTTTGCAGATACTGTTCATGCACCAACAGCAACATTACACACTATTTAAGATGAAAAAAGTGAAATCGCAATCAACCATGCACATGTTGCTGTTGCTCCTAAAAAGCTGACATTAGTTCATTGCGATCTCACACATCTCTGTTATTATCAATGAAGCTGACTGCCAAATGAATCTTTCATAATATATAGGTACTACACTTTGTTATAATTAGAGGATTTGCCAGCATACAGAATTCAGCACTGAACAAAAAGTCAGTTTTGAGCGGCGAGGAGAGTCTATCTTAAATGGTTCTGATTGGCCATTGCGTTCAAGAAATCAACACATATGTCTGTGATTGGCTAAATCGGTCAATGCTGCAAACATGTTATAAATAGAAACTCTGGCCTGTAAATCGTTTCTATTTTGTTTTAGTTGTTCTTGTTGCTTTTCTGCAACAGAAAAATAAAAATGTATTCGTTTTTATATGTTTTATTTATAGATATTTCTAGTTTGCGGGAGTCCCGCGAATCGTTTTATTCTCCCGCACACACAGAGTGAGTGCATTACCGCCCGCGCTGGCACTCGGCCATCAAATCTAGTCCCGCGCCGCACTCTATTGCGTTGGGAGTACACGTCTCTAGATCAAGTGCCCGGCCCGAGGATAGTGACGGGAAATATCGGCTCGGGTCGGGCCAAGTTCGGGCTTGGGCATAGAATCTAAGGACTCACAGCCTTTCAGCACGTGTGTTTTTTTTTTTTCCCCGTCGTGATGAGTCGTGATGAGTCGTGATGAGTCGTTCATGAACGATCCGTTCATTGCCTCTGTCACGCGCCAAATGAACAAACGACTCGAAGGTAAAGTAATTATTAATGTTCCCTGTAAATTATTTTTGACTGCATTATAATGATTTCTTAATTCAGAATATGATCAAGATTGCGTAGGTGGATGTGTTCCGGGAATTTGCCTGTTAAAAGTATAACATTTAAAGTCCCTGAAATGAACGAAATGACCAGAAAAAAAGGTTAGGCCTAGTTAATTTTGATGAACGAGATCGAACAAGAGAGTCTGTAAAATGATCCGAACTCCCCATCACGGGCGTGACATGGGGGCGTGGCAGCATCGACGATTACATTTTTCGAGATTGTGACTTAATTTCGGTCGATTTCGATTTAAAATCGAAATCGTGACACCCCTAGTGAGACACCGCAATTACTTTTATCTAGCCAGCTTTGTATACATTTACCATAGTGCTGATGGTTCACCAATGTATATCTCTTGTAAGAGTCAAGTGTAACCAACAAATGGAGAAAATATATGTGGCCAGGGGCATCAGGTACTTGAAGGAATTGTAAGAAGCACCAATGGTTATACTAATATTCGACTACGCCACCCGGTATATACCGGGGACTACCAGCCACAGAATAGGGGACGCACAGGTTCGTTACCGAATCTGGGTGAGCAAAGAGACATAGGCCAAGGAATACAAAAGATGGGGTAGCTTTATTCAAATACAAATAAAGTTAAAAACCATCAATACATTAACATCAAGGGCACAATATTCACAGGTCAAAAAGAAACCAAACAAAAGAAACACTTTAAACAAATATATAAATAGCTACAAACAAACAAAAGAAAGCTTTAAAGGAGGGGAATGGCCTACTGTAACCCCCAATTCACACACACACACCACTTAATACCCACACACACCCACTCTGGTGAGGTGAATTCCAAGAAGCACAGCACTCAAGATGAACACCTGTAAATAGTAGCCAATTACCCCTCCCCGATACACTCTCCCCACAAATAATCCTAAACAGCTGGTACTTACCAGCCTCAAATAAAGCAAAAAAAATAAACTGTTCACAAACATCAAAACAAAGGAATTACAAAGACAATCTTCAATTCAATCACCCTTGTAACTCAAAACAAGTTTAGACCAACAGAATAATAGACATTACATACAATACTCAGTAAAAAAAAATAAACATAAACAAAAAGAGAAGTATCCAATCATATTTCGCAAAAAAACAGAAAACAAGAAAAGACAAAACAAACAAACAGGGCCACGATCGCCGCACACTCGATGGCAAGCCAGCCAGAAAACAGCCACGCTTCCCTTTCTCTCTCACTCCGCGGCGAGCAATCGTGCCGGCCCGCTATTTTAAAACACTCCGACTTCACTCCACAAGACAACGACCAGAATAAGCCCAGGCAAGACAACAGTGCGTTACAAAAAGACGCGCATCTCGACCCGCAAATCAGATGAAACCCTTGATTGTCACTCAACCTGTCGAACATAAAACAGAAAAATTACTAACAAACCAAAATAAAAGAAAAACAAACCGCGCAAATGCCTCTTGTACATACCGAGAGATGTTGACAACGTGGTACTATACGTGGTCGTGGGCCATAACATGCAGTTTGTTCGTTGATGAGCTACACAACAACTTGAGATAATAAACAAACATCCCATTAACAAGAAAATCCGCAAAGGGGCAGTACGGGTGACAACGCATCCCAAACGACAGCAACCCTCCCCATTTTATACCCTGACATCTAACTGCCGATAGGTTCAATGTTTTTACATAACACTGGCCAATAACCAACACTGATACACTTCACCCTGCTACATATAGTATGAAATATTTAATTTACATACATATAATAAAAATATATGAAATAACACGCATATTAAAATAAATATGACCATGGTTCGACAAGTCTGATCAGCAAATCGAACCAAATAACGATGGCTGTGTATGTGTGGTCTTTTCAAGGAGATCAAGGTGCTTGCTTCAAGAAGAAACACAAGCAGCAACAAACGACCTTTATGTCCCTCAAGTCCTTGAAATTTGGGATATCTCAGTAATTATAACTCAAATAGACATTTAGCCCAGACCTGTTTGTGTGATGTGTGAATCAACCAACTACCACTAAACACATCAATACCACCAAAGGAACATACATGTGGGTAATAAAACCCACCAGAAGAAACATGAAACAGGTCAAGGTTACCAAAGTGGCCAAACTTTTGCTACCAGGAGATATTGAAAAAGAGGCAGTCAGAAATGTTTTATACATAGCTGTGTGCACCTCTCGCTCTGCCTTCACTCTACTTAGCAACTATACACCCGCAGTGATAGTTATACAAATATTTGGAAGGATTTTGGTGGTGAAATCAATGGATTGTGCAGGCTAAGTTTAGCTCAGAGACCACAGAATGATGTAAACAGAACTCGGGCTTCGGCCATAGGTTAACCTCAGGCTGTATGGAAGCAGGGCAGTGATGTTAGAGGAGGTAATGGTTTTATGCTAGACTAACAGCTCTAAACATCTAATAGCCCTCTGAAATATGTAAACATGGAACAAAAAACAAACTGGCACAAGAGCCTTATATTCAGCTGAGAATGTGTGAAAAGGGCCAGTGAAGAGGACTGAAATTCTATAGATATGTAGCTAAATGCTATAAAAAGTAGAAGAGCACAGTTCAAAGTATACTTGTGTCACCATTTCCACCAAAAATGTAAGCAGCGCAACTGTTTTCAACATTGATAATAATAAGACAGGATAATAAGATAATAATTTTTCTTGAGCACCAAATCCGTATGTTAGAATGATTTCTGAAGAATCAATTGATACAGAAGACTGGAGTAATGATGCTGAAAATTCAGCTTTGCCATGAGAATATTTTTATTTAAAATAAATTGACATAGAAAACAGATCTTTTAAATTGTCATAATATTTTACAATATTAGTGTCTTTTGATCAAATAAATGTTCTTTCAAAATGTTTGAAAAAATGTTTTACTGACCCCAAACCACTGGGTGTTAGTGTAATGCTGCGTTCAATTTACCTCGGAAGATGAATTTCCATAGTTGGGAATGATGTCACACCTGAGTTGACTGCATTCCAGTACACAGGTCAGAAAACTACTGGACACGCCACACAAAGCTTTGTTGTGATTGCTCTTTTGAAATACAAATATAAAAAAAGCAGTATTTTGCACAAATAATGCCAAAGTATGATGTCCGTAAAGTGAGGTTGGACAGTACTATGTGCACTATTGAGATTGAGACTGTTTCACTACGGTTGATGCACTGAGCAGCCATATTGGATTCTGAAGTTGGGGTTGTTGCAGTTACCCCGAGTTTCCCAGTCGCAACTCCGACTTGAGGGGGCGTTCCAGTTAAAAGTTACAACTGGGAAATAGGAATTTCAACAAATGGAACGCACCATAAATTGTTTTCGGTACTCCTCAGTATTGGCTATTTTTAAGATTAAAATTTTAATTTTAAGATTTAGTGTCACCATCTACAGCAGCATTAACTTAATGTAAGAGCAAAATATTATGGAACAGAATGTCTAACAGGTTTGGAACAATATGATGTTGAGTAAATGAAAGAATTTTTGGGTGAGCTATCTCGTTAATTAGCAGGATAGAGGGGAGAACTGTGGGGTTTTCTGTGTCAACTGAAGGAGAGCATAATGGCTTACCAGAAGCTTCAGAGGAAGACGAACCTCAATCTTGACAGCCCCTTCATTTGCATCAATTGCACTTCTTATAAATAAGATTAAAAAAAACAGAAAAAACAATGGCAAATTATTTAAAACTGCTGCATTTACACCATAATTAACACAAAACGTGATACAGTATTCACTACCAGCTTGCCTTTTAAATGCAGAGTGAGTGTTTCTATTTTTGACTAAAGAGCTATTGTAGAGAGTTAAGCTCAAGGAAAGAGAAAACCATCATTTCGTCTTAGCCCGCATTAAGCCAGAGATGCAGCAGGGGAACACCAAGCATGTTTAATTCGTCCTGAATAAAATTCTTCTAGAAAAAAAAATCTCAACGTCCAAGATGCAGTAAATGAATATCCACAGTGGTGTTTATCATAATAGGAGTAATTTTTGTGTGCTGAGACAAATTGCTCTGTGCAACTTTGTACTGTCTGAATAATGTATAAATATCTAATGGCCGCAAATCTGACTAACAAATATGGAGACAGCACTATTTTGCAGTGCACACTGTGTAATGAAGATAATGAGTCCATTCAGCAACATGCAATCAAAGACAAAATACAGAGGAACAACCACACACACACAGTATTTTCATATTTAAGTCTGATTATACAGGTCCTTCTCAAAAAATTAGCATATTGTGATAAAGGTCATTATTTTCCATAATGTAATGATAAAAATTAAACTTTCATATATTTTAGATTCATCGCACACCAACTGAAATATTCAGGTCTTTTATTGTTTTAATACTGATGATTTTGGCATACAGCTCAAAAAATTAGCATATTTCATCCGACCAATAAAAGAAGTGTTTTTAATACAAAAAAAGTCAAGCTTCAAATAATTATGTTCAGTTATGCACTCAATACTTGGTCGGGAATCCTTTTGCAGAAATGACTGCTTCAATGCGGCGTGGAATGGAGGCAATCAGCCTGTGGCACTGCTGAGGTGTTATGGAGGCCTAGGATGCTTTGATAGCGGCCTTAAGCTCATCCAGAGTGTTGGGTCTTGCGTCTCTCAACTTTCTCTTCACAATATCCCACAGATTCTCTATGGGGTTCAGGTCAGGAGAGTTGGCAGGCCAATTGAGCACAGTAATACCATGGTCAGTAAACCATTTACCAGTGGTTTTGGCACTGTGAGCAGGTGCCAGGTCGTGCTGAAAAATGAAATCTTCATCTCCATAAAGCTTGTCAGCAGATGGAAGCATGAAGTGCTCCAAAATCTCCTGATAGCTAGCTGCATTGACCCTACCCTTGATAAAACACAGTGGACCAACACCAGCAGCTGACATGGCACCCCAGACCATCACTGACTGTGGGTACTTGACACTGGACTTGAAGCATTTTGGCATTTCCTTCTCCCCAGTCTTCCTCCAGACTCTGGCACCTTGATTTCCGAATGACATGCAAAATTTGCTTTCATCCGAAAAAAGTACTTTGGACCACTGAGCAACAGTCCAGTGCTGCTTCTCTGTAGCCCAGGTCAGGCGCTTCTGCCACTGTTTCTGGTTCAAAAGTGGCTTGACCTGGGGAATGCGGCACCTATAGCCCATTTCCTGCACACGCCTGTGCACGGTGGCTCTGGATGTTTCTACTCTAGACTCAGTCCACTGCTTCCGCAGGTCCCCCAAGGTCTGGAATCGGTCCTTCTCCACAATCTTCCTCAGGGTCCGGTCACCTTTTCTCGTTGTGCAGCGTTTTTTGCCACACTTTTTCCTTCCCACAGACTTCCCACTGAGGTGCCTTGATACAGCACTCTGGGAACAGCCTATTTGTTCAGAAATTTCTTTCTGTGTCTTACCCTCTTGCTTGAGGGTGTCAATGATGGCCTTCTGGACAGCAGTCAGGTCGGCAGTCTTACCCATGATTGCGGTTTTGAGTAATGAAACAGGCTAGGAGTTTTTAAAAGCCTCAGGAATCTTTTGCAGGTGTTTAGAGTTAATTAGTTGATTCAGATTATTAGGTTAATAGCTCGTTTAGAGACCCTTTTCATGATATGCTAATTTTTTGAGATAGGAATTTGGGGTTTTCATGAGCTGTATGCCAAAATCATCCGTATTAAAACAATAAAAGACCTGAAATATTTCAGTTGGTGTGCAATGAATCTAAAATATATGAAAGTTTAATTTTTATCATTACATTATGGAAAAAAATGAACTTTATCACAATATGCTAATTTTTTGAGAAGGACCTGTATATATTTCAAAACGACAAAATACAAAGCCAATAAGTAAGACACAACCTGATATTCACTACCAGCTTTTAAATGCAGAGATTATTTATTTTTGACTAAAGAGCTATTGTACAGAGTTAAGGAAGGAAACGAGAGGAAAGAGAAAACTATCATTTCGTCTTATGCAGCTTTAAGCCGCAGCAGGAGAACACCATGCATGTATAATTCATCCTGAATAAAATCACATACTCTGCATTTTAGGGAAAATAATGAATTATAGAAACATTACAAATCACCACTAGCGTTCCAAGAGGAATAGATTACATATTCCCTGTGCTATCAACGGAAATACAGTCAGAGCTGAAGACTGACAGATGCAACAGTGCTTCTGGAAGCTTCCCAGGTGGCCGTTTCACCTCCAGTCCAGTGTATATAAAGTGTTAAAACAGCATGCAACCTGAGGGACATCCAGTGCTGAGAAATGCTGAAAAATGTAAGGAATTCAATTGGCCATTACTTCTTTATCCATAATCCCTCACGGCATACTTCAGCTAGGCTCATGGTAACAAAATCTGGGGAAATGTTTGGGCAGGATCTGAATATGAAGTCTATAACAGAGCAGCGTTGTTACAGAGGGATGCATTACTATAGGTCGGACCATAAACAGTTTATAGAAAGCAGCTCAGAATGTATCATCTCTTTCACTCTTTATATATGTCCCTTTTGTCTGGTTTTCTCTTCCCTTCATTTTTCAGATACAAACATTACTACACATTAGACCTCTGATATAAAGCAAAAGCAAATGAAACCCATAAAGAACGTCAGAGCCGGTTTGTATGTTGTGTATGCACTGCAGAGAGTGAGTGAGTGAGTGAGAGTGAGTGAGTGAGTACATGCCAGACAGTGAAAGATTAGATAAAAATAACATGTACTGGCTTGTCAGCCTGAATGAGCCGTAACATGCAGTAAAACTACATCCTCTAAACTTTCTGTACCTCCCCCTCTGCCATCTCTCCTTATTCATCCCTCACTATCAGGCCAGACTAGAGCTTCCATAAATATACTGCAGTAGTTATTTTACTCATCCTCATGTCATTATGACCCCCTACAGTATTATTTATGAAGGCAATGTTCACTAATGATCTTCCCCTTTGCCTTAGTCGTTTTTTTTTTAATTGACACTGTGATTGGCCACAGCCCACAGGACACGTCAATTTTGGTGCTTTTGTCCATTTTGCAGCTTGACAGTAAAAATCAACATCCACTGTCTTTATGTAAAACAGAAGTACAGACTTTCTATGCTTCATTGAAGAAAGAAAATAATATGGACTGACATGAGGGTGAGTAAATGATGACAAAATGTTCATTTTCGGGTGAACTACTCCTTTAAACAGCACTGGAAGTGAGTCTTATGAAGCAATTATAAAAACAGCCAACAGCTTGACAAGCTGTCTCTCAGAAACCACTGAGCCACATCGCATTCACCGTCAAAGGCTGGAATACTAGCCTACTGTATACTGTGAAGTTTAAACTATATACTGCATACTTTAAGAAAAAAAAAGTAAAATTCATTATGCAACAATAAACATTCCAAACATTGCTACACTGTTGCATTACAGATACAGTGTCCAATAATGATGTCTGAAATAAATTTGGTTATTTAGCATTTTACAGCAGTCTGATAATAATGCATCAAGGCAGAAATGTTAAACATCACTGATTTCTTCTGGTGCACACAGGACATGGCCGGTCAAGTCAACCTCTGTGCTTATTGTCTTAATTGGCTATAGCTATACAGTATGTGTCTTATTTTGCATGACCCTCATAAAATAAACTCCTCAAATCCATCTCAACATCCAAGATGCAGCAAATGAATATCCACAGTGGTGTTTATCATAATAGGAGTATTTTGTGTGCTGAGACAAATTGCTCTGTGCAACTTTGTACTGTCTGAATAATGTATAAATATCTAATGCCCGCAAATATTACAAAAAAATAAGCAGACAGCACTATTTTGCAGTGCACACTGTGTAATGAAGATAATGGGTCCATTCAGCAGCATGCATTCAAAGGCAAAATACAAAGGAACAACCACACGCACACAACCAGGCACACGCTTGGTATTTTAATATTTAAGTCTGATTAAATATACTTCAAAAAGACAAAATACAAAGGTAAAAGTAGAGTACATCATGTGCTGGTTTTGTTCTATTAAATATTAGTGAAAATGTAGTTGGAGCAGGATGAAGACCAAACGATGTGCACAGGTGGTGTGTAATGATTTGCTGAAAGCTAAATCTCTGAATGTCATGAGAGATTGCAGGACACTCAAACAAAGAAGACCGGAACACACAGCGAGTCCATTAGCGCCAATATGCCAACATGACGGCTTTAGCATGTGTTCCATTAGCCGCATTTCCCGGTGGTGGAGGATATGTTCAACTTCTTACAGAAAAACACTTTTACACAGTGCTATTTTTAACCTGCTGACGTTCAAATCTCTACCATTGTTTCTGCAGGGTGGGGAAAAAATGAGCCATTGATGTTAGAAATTATTCTTTAAGTATACACAGGTACAATATAGTTGTTCTGCTTGCGTTTCATGAAAAAAAGCAAGACATTTCTTAATGATAATTAAGAAATTTAAACATTTAAATAAATAAATAGCAATAAAAGAATAGTGATTTTAAATGAACTCTGATCAAGCACATAATGTAACAATTAGACATAATTGACTATACAGTCCTTATCCAAATCATCACGATGTACAACAAAACCAAAAAGTTGCCTCAATCTCTGGACAAAAGTATAGTTCATCTTTCTTCTGTAGGAGACTTGGAATATAAAACATAAGTCATATGGACATTTATTATACATCTATTATAATTTCATTGTGCTTTTTATTCAATTTCTCAGAATTTCTGCTTTTGTGTTCTACAGAAGAAAGTCGGTCATGAGGGTAAGATAGTGATGACCCTAGTTTCTTTTTGGGGTGAACTGTCCATCTCAAATGTTTGTCATGTGAAAAAAATTAAGTTTTTATGAAAAGAATTTAAAATTTGACCACTAGGCCTAATTAACTATGGTTGGCCCTTATCCAAGAGCAACATGTGGGTGACAGCATTCATGAGCTTATTCAGTCTATAATATATCTGTACCCTGAGCATGAACCTCTAGTTAGCAGAACTGTTTGCAGACACCCGAGCTAAGTAGCACTTAATACTGAGCCTATTAATGCGGGGGAAAAAATCATGAGGGAATTAATTACATTTCTATCAGATGATGACTCTATCTCTGCTAAGGACATAGAAGACGCCTCCATTATCAGCAAGGTATGCAGTGTGTAATAAATATTAGGGTTGGAACGGGAAGTGAACGAAAACCTTAAATATAAATGTTAAAAGCTCCATTCAGACAGGCTTATTTGTTTTAAACAATGTTTGTGATACAATTGAGTTTGCCAAAAAACAGAAGGTAACTTGTCCTGGCATTTTTATTGAAGTTGTGCGAGATAAACACAGACATTGCAGATTTGTACAGTTTTAAAATCACAAAGTACGCCTGTAAAACAGGAATGTCCTTCATGAAAACTAGTCCCGTCCAAATTGGGCTTTCGTGTAGGCTACCATTATTAATCGGTCTATCATTTTGTGCAGATGATATCTTTTTAAACTGCAAAGGTTTACACTGACTGCTCGTATTCTGCTTTATATTCAGTGAAAGTATTTGGCTTTATATTGTGCTTGATAGTGTATCATCATTACATCAAGTGCCTGCTATATGCAAACATTATTAATCACTTGAGTTAGATCTCTAAGCCAATTCCAAATGAATAGATGTGCTTCCAGCAGATAAACAGATATTCACCTTGAGAATGACCTAGAGAATCTATTAGTCTCAAGAATGAGAAAAAAAAAACATTCTCATTCTTACAATGCAGAAGAGCAATTGAATTCAAAGGCATTGAACAAGACTTTTCATTGAAAATTGAGAAATTACTTAAAGGAACACTACACCGTTTTTTTAAATAGGGCTTATTCGCCGTCTCCCCTACATTAAGATAGGTGGGCAAAAGCATTTTTGTCTCAGTGCAGGCATTGTCTTAGTTTGGCAGCACCGACGCTAGCTTAGCTTAGCATAATGAATGGAATCCTATGTTGTCAGGTAGCATGTCGTGAGTAAAAGTGATTAAAAAAAACGAGCACAAAGCACAACGAGTACAAATAGCAATTCAGATTAAGACTAGGCGATTTCCTAGGCAGATATTGACTTGGGACTATATTAGGGTGAATCACAGGCGAAGCACTGCTACTTGGGCGAAGTCATATCACAAAACACCTGAAATCCACCAACTTCCGTCAACATACCAGCGTGAATATTAGCTGGCTATTTTTCCGACAGTAGACATAGTGAATGGCGATGGAGATGGGGGATTTTGTGCGAGACGAAGAGGGTGACTTTTTAGACAGTCAAGATCCAGAACCATACCCCTACGAACCAGAGTTTTCAGAAGAGGAGCTGCATGCTTTGGATATAGAACGACAGGAGGAGGAGGTTGCGATCGCTCAACAGCCTGAGGACGTGAGGATGAGAGCCAATTTTTTCACAGGTAACGAAAAATTCCAATCATGTTGTTCATACTAAATAGGTTGAACTCAACATGAGGTTATAATAGATGAGGCAATTTGAACCATACTCTATTTACAGCTTCTCAGCATCTATCTTACAACTGAATAAAGACACAGATTCACGTAAGGAAGAGTAATAAAAGACAACTTATATGTGCTCTTTTTATGCCTGTAATTTGAAAATGGATGGGACGGCCGTATCCTTCAGACGTAGTGCCGTCTTTCTGGTCCTATACAGCATTTTTTTCAACATAGTTCTCCGGTGCAAAATGCTCTTCGCAAACACGATACTGGCTAATTTTTCATTGAGGTGTTGAAGTACAGATATCCAGAGCAGCTAGCCATCGATTTCTCAGTTCCACATTCGGTGGAATTCTGTGTAACATTACATTGGTGTATGTCCTTTGCTTCTGTTCTTACAACCTTTTTGCTATGCAGGTAATTACCAGGTTTGCTGTAACTTCTCAAACTAAACACAATCCAAAAGCGAAGATAATCAGGCCAGGTCACGCTGGTATGTTGACGGAAGTTTGGGGATTTCAGGTGTTTTGTGATATGACTGCGCCCAAGTAGCAGTGCTTCGCCTGTGATTCACCCTAATATAGTCCCAAGTAAATATCTGCCTAGGAAATCACCTAGTCTTAATCTGAATTGCTATTTGCTAATTGCTATAGTTGTGAATACGCAGGCCACAAGAGGGAATTTTTTTTTTTATCACTTTTACTCACGACATGCTACCTGACAACATAGGATTCCATTCATTATGCTAAGCTAAGCTAGCGTCGGTGCTGCCAAACTAAGACAATGCCTGCACTGAGACAAAAATGCTTTTGCCCACCTATCTTAATGTAGGGGAGACGGTGAATAAGCCACATTTCAAAAAAAGGTGGAGTGTGCCTTTAAAAACTTTTTTGTAAAGGTCGATCTCAAGGTAGCCCTTATTCTGTGAGGTGCTGATGCCCTAAAAAAAGACAAGAAACCACTTAAGCTCAGAATAAATGAGAGCAAGTGAAGATGACTGTCCTTTTCTGGCTTTATTAATAAAAGGAAAAAATTTGATTTTTTCTCAGAATTGCGAGATATAAACTCGAAATTGAGAGTTATAAAGTCAGATTTGAGTGATATAAACTCACAATTGCGAGTCATATAGTCAGAATTGCGAGATATAAAGTCGCAATTGCGTGTTATGATGTCAGAATTGGACTCGCAATTCTAAGTTTATCACACAATTCAAGTCAGAATTGAGAGATATAAAGTCACAATTATCTTTTAAATTGTTTTATTCCATGGTGGAAACAAGCTTCCATACTTTCCTTAATGGCTCGGTAAGAGAAAAATGATCAGTCCGTCAAAACGTCATTGTCCTCATAACTAACTGCTTCAACTCTAATCATTTACTAATGTTTCTTAGACATTTTTAGTCCTTGAACTTTTAGAACATGTAACTTTAAACATAATTTGATCAAATTAGTCGTATTTACCTTGATTTTTCTTTATTTTCCTCATAAATGTCTCATAGTTCAAACATGCTTTGTACACTAGCTTTTTAAAATCTTATTAGTAGGTAAATTGTTGGTTTTGGTTAAAAAGGGGCCAGAATTGAAACGGTTAAGTTTGGGGGGTTAGTAAGATTTCTGTTTTGAAATAAATTAAAAATTTAATTCAACATGGATGCATTAAATTGGTCAAATGTGACAGACTTGTACACGGTTCCCTTCCCCCTCGTATTTTAAAGATAATTTAGTAAACTCCAAATAAGCTTTACAGATCTTTATTGGAAAGTGAACCATAAACAATTTTTACACATGCACTCCCTAGAACAGTCCTTAAGACGCTTCCAATAACTTTGGATATCAAATAAACCCTTTCTACTGGCTCTGAAAAACACCAGGAAAAAGATGCCTAGGGTTCCTGATCACCTGCGTTAACATGCCATAGTCGTGCTGCAGGGAGGCATGAAGACTGCAGATATGAACAGAGCAATAAACTGCAATGTTCATAATGTAAGACACCTAAGACAATGGTACAGGGAGACAGGAAAGAAAGCTGACCTGATCGCCTTTGCAAAGCCAAACCACGTGTGACCATTTGTCGCCCTAGATGTGTTCGAGAATGTGTGCAAGTGTGTTTGTGGAAGAGTTGAGTAACATCACACAACAAGAACTGGCAAATCTTTCTGAGTCCATGAAGATGAGATGCACTGTAGGACTTAAAGCAGCTGGTGGAAACACCACATACTGACCGCTCATTTTGATATTGACCCCTGCTTCCTTTAGGGACTCATTATTTTCCATTTCTGTTTATCAAATGTCAGTTATATTCATTCCATTTATGTCACAGTTGTTGAATCTTTTTATGTTCATACATACACAAGAAATTTATTGAAAAAAAGCAGGTGAAAGTGGGAGAACATTCTTTTTTTGCTAAGAATATTTCAAATAAATGTTGCTAATTTTAACCAATTCATCAAGGAGTCCTGAAAAATCATGATGTGCACAAAGATATTAAGCAGAAAACGGTTTTTAACATTGATAAGTATTATTGCTTGAGCACAGGAATAAATTGCATATTAAAATATATTAATCTAGTTGTATTATAATAATATTTCACAATATTGCTGTTTTTACTGTATTTTTATCAAATAAATGCAGACAGTCCAAAATTTTGAATGATAGTAAAATACCATTTCAATATTTATTGTATCAAAATGATTACACTACGTGTGAAACTGAACAGTTTACAACTGAAAGTCTGGATCTACAAGAAAAGTTAATCATAAAATGTATACATAAAAGGTATTTGAAAAGCAGCAAAAATTACCAATAAAGGCATGATGCAAAGTTTGCAAGAAAGTTTTCAGTTTTAATGTGACCTTGTCAAATGAAAATGAAAAAAAAGTAGCTTTTAATAAAAATCAGCTCATGGGACATAGAAAAATGGCTGTACTTGAAGAAACACCCACACATATCAGTCACTTCATTATGAACAAAAATCGTGACACTCAAAACACAAGCGTCCTTCATCGTCTGCCGCGCTCTGTCAAATGAGAATGCAAATGCAGGTCAAGGGCGGCATCTCAAGACACCGTCCTCGCCTGTCAGTCAGAAGAGCACACGCTACAACCATTTCTCCAATTTGATCCATATTCATGCCCTCATATTCATGCGACCTCAGGTAATGGGGCCAGGGGAGGTTCAATTACCTGCCGCCACAGAAGCATAAGATTTATTAGAGAGGGCCACCCTCTTTAAACATTATAATTCTAAGAAGTTTGCGATTCATTAATTCTGCTTCCCACTTCATGATGCCGAGTGTCGTTCCGCCCAGCGATATCATGAGGAGTGAGCGAGCGGGCGGTATCCCACGCAGACGTGTGGAGTTCCAGCGGTGCTGTGACTGACAGATCGCTTAATGAGAGCAGAGAGGCACAACGGCAAAGCTGGCGTCTGAATGGGCCCCTTATTGCAGAGCACTGGTCCAATCTGTGTCTAACCACGCACTCTTTCCTTTCACAAAGCACTAGTGATGGGGACGAGACCGCCTATGCCGAGTCCGAGTCAAGACCGAGTCTTTGAAGGGTCGAGTCCGAGTCGAGACCGAGTCTTTGAGGAAGCAACTCCGAGTCTCGATTTTCTCTCGATTTAATATCACCCCAGTTAATAATCAACAGTTAGGCCTACAGACTAGGCTAGATTGGGAATTGTTTAGAGGAGCAGTCTTAACGTCTTAATATGGACTATGCTTTTACTATCATTAAAAAAATCCCTACCGCATGCATCATCTTCTGCCTATTTTTCTAAAATGCTTCAACAGTGCTGCTCTGCCATCAACATGTTAAGCCCACCCTGAATTTTTTAATCATAGTTAGGACATGCAGAGCAAATTAACATTTTCTAGTGGCATGTCTAAATTAGTAGGCTTAGCTACTTTATAATATTTTCCAATATTTCCCAATTTTAAATATTTGATAATACACTCGAATTCAGTAACTTTTAAAACTTTATTCCCCCATAACTAGTGATGGGGACGAGACCGCCTATGCCGAGTCCGAGTCAAGACCGAGTCTTTGAAGGGTCGAGTCCTAGTCAAGACCGAGTCTTTGAAGGAACAAGTCCGAGACGAGTCCGAGAAAGCAGAAATCGGTCTCAAGACCGGACTCGAGTACTACATCACTACTAAGCACGCAGTTGGTACCATGAGAATGGACCATGTCTTGGTATCAAATGCCTGTTTTAAGAGTGAGAAGTACAGATTGCCTTGTTTCAGCTGGTTTAATGTATTTGTGTGGTTAAAAGATCATTCACTGTTTTCCATGCCATCATTATTTATCGTACTTTTCAAATGCCACTTATGAATTGATTTTATTGTTTTACCATATGAAGCCGCCTCTCGGACAGCGTAATCCCGATTTCAGTTCTCTTCCGCAGCTTATGTGGCCAAATACACACTAAATTATGTCAAAATGCCTATCTTGGTCAGTTTTCATGTAAACACAATTAGTTTTGGCTTAAGTGGAATAAACAGTTGAGAAAGCATGTATTTAACAACATATTGGATCTGTGCAGCTCTTGAAGTCACAGCAGCCTAATAAACCTGCTTCCATCTGTGTGCTTAAAGTGCCCATGAAATCAAAATGTATATATTTTTGTCTTTTAGTGTGAATATGTTAGCTTTACGGTTATCTATAAGCTAGTGTCCTTAAAATAAAAGTTTCCGACAATATGGATCAATGATTTTGATGACATCACTCTGCACTTCAGCTTCTCATCAAATCAAATGCTCTCTAGCGTCTGAAGCGTCCAGCCCCCATTATAAATAAAGCTGTAGCTGCGGCTGAAATTGGTCACTTGTTCACACATTTACTATTTTCTATATGGTGAATGACACAGTGCAATCTATAGGGGACAGGGAACAATTCAGGCACTGTAAATATGCTTTCCATTGGGACCAACGAAGTCTGGTTTCGCGTTAGTGTCACGCAAACTACCGCAGCGCACACAGTCTGTTCCGGTCCAGAGACACGATAGCACAGAGCAGATCATATGCGCGAGTCGCCACAAACCAGAAAACGTATCGGACACAAATTAATTCTACACTGCTTATTTTAAAACAATATGGAGGAGATTAGGAGGAGAAACGGTTAGACACGGCATTAGAAGCAGCACTGACGAGTAGAAGACATAATACCGGTAGGCTACCATTCACCAACATAAATACTTTTAAAAACACTTTTCAAACTACACAGCCTCAGCATGGCAATGTTCACTGTTTTGCTTTAGTAACAGTTTCATAGTAAATTAAAAAGTGGAATCCATTAAGCTGTCAAAGGTGGCTTTGCTGAGCTCTGGCCGATCTGTAATATAAACGAAATGTTATTGGCTATTTAAAAAAGGGTAGGAGTTGTTTGATGTCCCGCTCCGTCTACCCGTTTCAGTGGAAATTACGTCAATTTAGGGATTCACATTAGGTTTATTTAACAACATAAATTAAATAATCAAATGTAAAAAGATTTTTTTTTGTGTCATTTTAATGTCAATGCTGCAATGCAGTGCTTTACTGTCAGTAGAGCGTTTGCGTTTGCAACGCCAAAGTCATGGGTTCGATTCCCAGGGAAAGCAAGAACTGATGAGAATGTTAATGTGTACCTTGAAATGTAATGTAAGTCGCTTTGGATAAAAGTGTCTGCCAAATACATAAATGTCAATGCTACAGTAAAAGTTCACTTTCAGAAGTAATAGGGGTGCTTTCTTCACACAAAAAGAATGTGAAACATGTATGTTGGTTATATAATTTTCAGTTTTTCAATAAATTTAATTTATTTTACACACTTAAAGCCTTTTCGTATTCGTCTTGCATATCAAATTATATCATTATTTAACAAGTTATTGCATATTGCATTTTTCTTTAATATCATGCAGCCCTAAAAAGTAATGTAAAAAAGTTTTTAAAATAACGGCTTTCCCACAGTTGTGACGTCATTTAAACCACACCAAATGAGCCCTTGTTTGTTGAGCCCTTGTCTAAAGACAATTTTCTACCCCCCTGTGGGGATAGACAATAAAGCTTTTTTGAATTTGAATTTGAATTTAAACAATTTGGCCCCTAATAAAGTTTTTATTGTTTACCAAGAAATGTCAGTGATTCACATGCTTGAGATGAAATATGAGGTGATCTGTGGAAATAAGATTTCCATAATCTTGAAGATTTAATAATTATTAGCTTAATAATTAATAATATTAAATCAATAAATATTATAAGATAATGAATTCATAAATAAAAAATATTGTAATTTCAAAATGTTGTCAAATTATGCAAAAACACACAACGCATAGGTTAAAATGTGATGGAATTTTTGCTGGAAATCTTCAGGACTTTCAAGTGGCTCACAACAACCCACCAACTAAGTAACAGTAACTGCTGCTATTTGTGGCTGCTTATTGCTTAACTAAGTTTAGCTAGCGCTATTTCTCAAGAAACATTAAACTTAAGCACATGAAAACTCGAATGAAACATGAAACAATCCATTTTATGTGCAGCACGGTTGCCATGACGACTGCTAAAGTGAGCGTAAACACAAGATGGCTTGATGGAGCTCCAAGGCTGGAGTGACTTCAAAATGGTGCCTCCATATGGCAGCCGTTCAGTCACCGGATCTCATCCTTGACACCAAACCTGATTCTTAATAAGTGCATGGCTTCACCCAACTTGCTATTTCCATTTCAGATCAGGTGTAAATTAAGTGGCATACCACAACCTTAGGTAATACATCTAACACACACATAAAATCAGTTTAATTATTGACTTGCTGTAGATTTTGATGCTTATTGATGAGACATTCTTTTAATGAGTGCTTCTGTTTTCCCAGAGACACAAATACATTTCCAGAGACCTTTAAATAATTGAATATACAATTATTATCTCAGCTCTAGAGCTAAGAGGTTTATATTCTCGACCCAATAATAAAGCACTTTATATAGCAACATATATCAGCAACGGAGTCTGTACTACACTGCAAAGTTAGAAATCCCAGAATCAAACATTAATTTTTCACAAATTAAAGCATTAAGCATCCCTCCAAGAGATAGGTTTACCAGTAAATAAAAATATTTAAATGCATCACCTTTTGTGTGTAACTAATCTTCAAATAATTTAACCAAATTCAAAGACTTAGGCTAACAGGACGTGGAGGCTTACAGGATATATTTTTAAACATCCATTTACTAAAAAAGTAATAAAACTTATGAACATGAGCATGTGAACACATAAGTCTCTCAAAATATCAAATTTTATGCATTGGTAATTTAGAAAACAGCACAAAACATTTCATTACAAATGAACAGATTACAAAGTGAAATCTGACATTGGATCAATATATGATTGAAGATATTTCCTATTTCACAGACCCTACAACAGGCTGATCTTCTCTATTCATCTTTTCTAGACAGTTATGGCTGATGCTGTGATAGGCCTCAGGGCACCAGCGCTCTGCAGAACACACTACGTTTAGATTCAAGGTTTAGGGCTTTTGATAAATGCGCTGTCCCGCTAGGTTCACACTTTCTTGCCTCCCCATTTCAGACCACTGTCCTTCACAGGCCATTAGACTATTCCCTCCACTGAAGGTCGTACTGCCAGATCCAAGTGAAATCCATAAAGCCCTAAACAGAAAAGGCTGCAAACAGCTCCCGAAACAGGTACATGGAGTCATTTGGCTTCATTTCATCTCTAATCCATTCCACGTCTGAGTAAACATTTCGTCCATGTGTAATTTTCTCGTATGTGTTGTGTGTTTCTAGCTTTTGATGTGTGTGTCGAGACTGCCCTGCAGAGCGCTGTCAGGGCTCGGGAGGAAGACTAGAGAGGTCTGGATTCCCATTTGATTTTCTCATTGGCGCACACTCTCCAACAAACTCTCTCATGCACAACCTTGGATTCAATGGTGCGAAAATGAAGCGCTGCCAGAGATGGTACCCTCGCAGGCTTGGCCTGAAACTCAACACAAGAAGCTCAATGTGTCTTTTTTTTCTCCCACATCATGACTGTAAGCTGAAGTGCTCAAAAACAAGCTCATCTGCGCCTCCCTCCATAAGCGCTGGACACCAGACTGCTTTTATCCCCTCCAATGAAGGTATTTCACTTGTCGGCCTGTCAAAGCGGTGCCAAAGTCTCTCGCTTTTTAAAGCATTAAGCCAAGGGGAAAAGAAAAGAAGGGAGGGAAAGGGGGAGGAAGGAAAAAAGGAAAAGATGCTCAGCAGCACTTGTATGTGATTTTCCAGCAGTACAGTATGCAAGCTAAAGGAAATGAGATGTTTCCTTGTCTGGTTTTGAAGATGAAATGTAATTTATTATATCCAGGACCTGCATTGTGATATGTGAAATCTCCAAACCTTTCTCAGAACAAATCACATCATGTTACTTCAAACTTCTACTTTTTTTGACAAATATATGCCAAGTAATTTACAAGATTTGCTTATGGAAAAATGAAATTTCTGTCATTATTTAGGCTACTTACTTTCTTCTGCGGAAACACAAAAGCAGACATTATAACTGTAAGCAAGATAGACTTAAACTGTATTCCTACAATGAAACTGTTTTAGTCCTTAAACACCATGCAGTCCAAAACAATGTACGGTCAAAAATAACTTTTCTCAAAATGTCTTACTGGTTAGAAATGACATCAGAGTAAATGACAAATGTTGGAAAAAATTAAAATTTGGGTAAACTATATATCTAATGTTCAGACTGTTTCTTTATTCCAAAACACACTTTTTAATTCAGGAATGGCAAATAGACAAAGTATGCTGGTCATCCTGGACACTTCATATTTGCTCATTAAAATCAACAAAGTAGTTTACAGTGTCTTTCAGACACAATGTTAAAGGGATAGTTCACCCCAAAATGAAAATTGAGTCATTGCTGTTTCTTTCTTTTGTTGAACACAGAAGAAGATATTTTGAAGAATGTTGGTAACCAGACAGGTGACAGCAACCACTGACTTCCATAGTATTTTTTTCCTACTATGGAAGTCAATGGGGTCCATCAACTGTCTGGTTACCAACATTCTTTAAAATATCTTTTGTGTTCAGCAGAAGAAAGAAACTCATACAGGTTTGGAACAACTTGAGGGTAAGGAAATTAAGACAAAATCTTCATCTTTTGGGTGAACTATCTCTTTAATTCAAGACACACTGCTAAGTGGGTAAAACAATTGTGCAGGCATTACAATGATTTATGGCTCTAAACAATTGTTTATTCAAGAAAGGCCTACAATTTAAAGATCTAATTTGTCAGCTTGTCAACAGCTATTGTGTGGAATGCGACCAGAGCATTTTTACAAGCGCAATTTCGTATGCTGGTTCTGTCAAAGGCTGACTCACCTTGAGCAAATCATACCCCTCAATGCCCAAATTAATATTTGGATTTATCTTCAACTTCGCTGAGAACCGAAATGCTGAATATTTTGCTAATTACGACGAGACCTTGCGGCTTTGACCTTATCAGGCTGTAATTAGCGTCTCATTAGGAAACAGTTTACCACTAATGTGAGACCTGTCGACACTGGCAGGCATGTAATCCCATTCAGTTCCTAAGGAAGGACGTTTCGCTGTCAAAGCCCCAGTGGAGACGGGTGAGGCGGAGGAAGACCCTCAGGTGCTCTGCCGGGTTAAGAGGTGCTCATCTAGTTTTTCTTTTAAGTTTGCACTTGGGGAAAAAAGCCCGCCTCCGGAACAGGGGGTGATAACATCTGTTGTAGGTGTTGGCAAGCAGCAACGGAGCATCATTATTATAGCACTTTGAACGATTCCATGCATGTTCGAGCAATCAAACACTGTGTACTTCTAATTAAAGCCTGGCTATGATTGCTAATGGAAGCGACAAAGGAAAGAAGTTGACATGAAATGTGAAAACACACGTCAGGCAAAGAGGGGAGAGTAATGAGGTAGGGGAGGGGATGGGAAACAGTGTGAATTGGTTTCGTGATGGAATCGGTGAGCTGAGGAATGAGATGGAACAGCACTGAAAAATTAAGTTTTTCCCCAGTAGATTGCAGCCGGAGGGTCCCGGCGTACCAACCGCAGTCTCATTACTTTCCTTCATAGGCTGGAGGGAAAACCAATTAACTCAACAGCTGGATGAAGAAGAGACACTAAAGGAAGATGGACAGAGAAAGACAGCCAGAGACTGAATTTCATATTAACACGACAGAGTCAACAGCTACAGAGCCATTGTAGACCTGAAATATGGATAGCGGTGACAGTAATGGTTTTATGTGCTAAATCATGCTTGAGCTTAAAAGGATAGTTCAGCCAAAAATAAATAGTTTACTCACCTTCATTTGGTTATAAACCTGTTTGACTTTCTTCTGTGGAACACAAAAGATATTTTGAAATACAGTATGTCTCTGTTTTTTGGCCCATTAGTGTTATTTTAGTATTGTTTATATACTAGTATAGTATTCATAGCTTGTAGTATTCAGCTTTTATTTTTAATCTTATTTGAAGGTTTTGGTGATTTTATTAATCGCTTTAATAATTTGTATTAGTTTTTAATGTTTCTATTTAACTTTAAATGTATTATTTGATCTATTTCAGGTTAGTTTTAGTACTTCAACTTAAATTTATTTTAATTTCAATTAGCTACCAGAGAAACATGTCTAATATGTATTTAAGTTTTCCTTCCGATGTGTCATACAGTATATTCAATATTTTTGATAGATATATATATATATATATATATATATATATATATATATATATATATATATATATATATATATACATACATAGATACACACACACAATATTCTTTCGATTTTCCAATATTCTATCTTTTCTAATATTCCAAGAATGATTTTAGGAGTGACAAACCAAGAATTACAGAATGAACGGGAGCCATTTCATACAAATCAAAGTGTTTCACACACACTGAATTGAAGGAAATCACAAGGCAAAGTAAATCCTAATGGTGGCAGGCCGACTCCCACACACCATGTTCCTGCAAAAGCCAGGCTTATTTTACCACTTTCTGAAGGTTTCTGTCAAAACGACAACACTTTGAAATAATAGAAAAAACAGTAGTGTGACGCTTTACAATATGGCATTGTGCAATGATGCAATAACTTCTCCCTACACCACACACACACGTCTAGACCAAGTTTACAACTATTCAAACATTCTTTGTACGAATCAAAAAAAAAACTAATTAGAACTCAATTGCTAAATATTCTGTTATTTATGTGGGACAACTTGCAAAACAAATCTATGGTTGATGACAGAAGTGAGACTGTTGCATTGCAAGAAACTGAATATTGCAACAGAGTGTCAAAATACTGACAGGGTTTCACAGCAGGGAAGAGCTTTTATTGACACGTTCCCTGTCTCCCTGATGGCCTAAAGCCCGTTTTTCAGTATCTATGGCAAACTTTGACAAAACAACCCCACAGCTATAGTCGGAGATGGTATTGCATGACACTTCATTTTAATATACAGAAATACAGGAGGGATGTGACCTTTCAAGTTTCATTGTGAAACGTGTAGGAAGAAGGTGGAGAAATTGAATAATAGCCACTCTGATATGCATTTTTCTCGGCATGGTGTCTAGAAAACATTGTTTTCGATGTCTGGAATTGAGAACATGAAATCTTTAAGATTTTAATTTCTTAAAATGGCACAGCTAAATGCTGAGGGTAAATTTAAAATTCCAGTTCTGCTTATACCATAATATGCTCCAGGAAAGAGATTCTTCATCGTATTTAATAATACTCTCCACTCCACTGTGTTTGATGTTCAGGTTGGTGGTTCTGTCAGTCTGATGTGATATTACGGAGACGGAGATAAACGTTGAGGAGTCTCTGAGTTTAAGAGGTTTTGAGGACATCAGTGGAGTAAGTGGGTTAGAGGCAGCTGTCTGGACTGTAGGGCATTAAAGGGTTTGGCAGCTGGCACCATTGAACTTCATCTCCAAGTCAAGTTTCCAGCCATGCAGAAAGTAGGAAACATGCAATGACAACGAAAGACATGGAGACGGATGAGAATAGTAACCACCTTAAGACTATATAAACAGTATAAAGTATATGCACACTGTATATATATATATATATATATATACACACACACACACACACATTACCATTCAAAAGGTTTTTTCTTTTATTCTGTAAGGATGCCTTATTTTGATCAGCAGCTGTAAAAAACATTTGTTACAAAAGATATGATTTTTAAATAAAGTTTGAACTTTCTATTCATACTGTACAATCCTGAAAATAAAATTCCATTGACAAGTGTCACAAATATAGAATAATTGTTTTTTAGCTTCAAATCAGCATATTAGAATGATCATAAAACTCAGCTTTGCCACACACATTCTTATAATATAGAGTGCATAAAAACAGTCCCTCATCAATCCACAATCCAGCCTTGTTTTTCTGCAGTGATATACTACAAATGACAAATACAGAAAGAACTAAAAAAAATGGGGTGGGGGGTTATTCTTATGGAAAGGAAAGGAATAAAAATACTGTGACAGAATAAAGAGTCAAACTACTGTAAAACGATGTGTGCTATTTGTATATGCAAAATATGCTAATCATTTGGTGTAACATTCAGAAATTAGAAAGTGATAACATAAGAAAAAAAAGGGAATGTGAGGAGTTGGAAATTGAGTCATGTTCTGTCAAATTAATTAAATTATAGTTTGGCTCATCAAATGATCAAAAAAAAAAAGAACAGATAGGAATGGTGATAATTAGTATGCTTAGAACCTTGATTTCAGCTGAATAATAATAATTGGAAATGAGAATGTAACATTTCTTGTATTTAAAAATGATCTAAGATCTGTTTTACACATCATATTTAGCATAGAATGTGATTCTGAAAAAATAAAACTGCATTATACTCTTTTGAAAAATATATGATTTATAAACTATATGTTTTTTAATGTCTTGTTCACAAAGATTTTGAATGTATTTTTTCAAGCCCGATCTCATGAAAGTACATATATATACAAAGAAGGTTATTTCTCGTGCCATTTATACGCCAAAAATAGTTTTTGCGTAAATATGATAAACACTTCATGGCGTGTAATACGCAGGCACTCCCCACCCCTAATCCTAACCAAGGGGTTTTCAGTGTGTAGCATATGCAAAAAACATTTTTGGCGTATAAATGGCACGAGAAATAACATTCATGGTACACGCACTTTCATGAGATTGTGTTGATTTTTTCTTGCTTAACTGTCAACCACCCATATAAAAAAAATTATTGGAATTGCTAAATACACACAGTGACGGCAAGTTATATCTCACTGACAGGGATAAACGGACATTTGTCAGAATAGAAGCTAACTGTATTAGTTTCGATACAGCTCCAAAGCAACATGAGAAGTACAAACCTGGAATTTAAGGCAGGCCTGTCATTTGGAAACCACTTATATCCAAGGCCAATACACCGAAAATCATTATCTTGTGATAAGAACCAGACCCGTAAGCAACAGATGACAGTAATGTGGTCTAATAAGACATTTTATGTCCTTTTCTATCCAGACAGGTTTACATTTGAACAAAGCCAATGGATACCTTAAGAGCAGGAAGCAGATTTCCACCTCCTTAATCTGATCAACAACCAGAGGCGTTTCATCTTGATAAATGGTGCAATATGCAGTAAAAACACAGTCCAGGACTAACAAGATAGAGTTACCTACACCTTCTCAGATCTTTGAGATAAGTTACACATTTAAAGACAAGCAGCTACACATTAACAATATCATTTGATTTTGGGGAACAGGTACAGATCAGATAGAAAGCATTAAGTGATTTTTTAATATGCTGAGCCAACAAAAATGTAGTATTGAGCCATCAAAAATGTAGTATTTAGCCATCAAGTTCACTAAACATCCAGACATATAAACCACATAACATATCAGAAGATCTCCAAACAACAGACTGCTATAATTTAATAATTCACTGCAGGGTCTGGAGAAATTTCACATTCAATAAATTAAATGAATACACACTGCGATCTTGCCCACTGGGTTTTTTATAGCCCTACAGAAGAATTGCGGAGCCTTGCGCAAATAAATAAAGATGTAAAAGCTGCAAAATAAAAAAGGCAACAAAAAAAAACGCAGACACTAAAGAGAAGCCAACAATGGCTTCCAGTTTTCTCACGGTTCAGATAAGACCCCCACCTCGGGCGTGTTAGACTGAGAGGTTAATCTCTGGAGTCTCCGTGAACAATAAGTCAATGCACGCTGTATGCATCAATGTGGCTAGTGTTCCCTTGTGAGCTTAGGCACCAGAAACGAAACCTAATGGGGTCAAGCAGCCTGGCGGAAATCCTACACGACACACCTCTGCTGAACTCCGGGGTAAAGCGTTTTGCATTCTGATTCATGAAGGAAAAAGGATCCATGCTCTGAGCAACAGAGTAAAGCAAGAGAGGGCTGAATAGGTTAACCAGTGTTGGGGGCATGCGTTAAATTTTGTTAGCACGTGAAAGGACACACAATATTAAGGGCCACGTTGATGGTTAACCATGGCTTTGTTGATTCAATCTCCAAGTCTCGAACAATGGAATGAAGTTAATTAAGTCCAGGGAGGATTCAATGAACAGCGTTTAATGAATTTCAAAACATCTCTATCTTAAAAATAAGTGATGGTGAAATCGGCCGTTTTATTCCGAGACTGGTCAGTATTGGTAATGATACTGCTTATAATGCATGCAATGTCCCATTCACAATAATGCTAGCAACATTTCCAACAGGAGTCAACAGGAAACAGCATTTGCAACTTATTATACTTTTGGAGAGGAAGAAGAACTAGATATTCAATCAAAAAACATAGGGCGGAACTTGACTGAAATTGTCAGAAACTGATTGGATCATGAAAAATGGTCTCTATGGCCCTGTTTACACCTAGTTTAAGATAGTTTTGGACGATTGGATCACAAATGGACGATGCTAAATACAGGTGTAAACGGTCTAAAAAAGTTTTGAGCTTGTCCACTTTCAACCACTTCCAGAGGCAGACGAAAACACATTTGAACGGATTGCTTTCGTGTAGATGCTCATGTTGGTTGAATGTGTTCAAACAGCCACTAAAGATTGCATACGCTCCACCTAATGACCTAACGCGTAAATATTATAGGAAGTGCACTAGCTAGAAGGGACTTAACTTTATCGGCTGAAGACCCAAGTTTGGTTTGAAGATGAAAAACATACAAAGCACAATGTTCTCTCACTATTCCTGATTTCTAACACACACTCACAGCGCTCGGCGTGGTCTTGCGGCTGTCAGAGCAGAAATGAAAACTGATGCTATCTGTATGTTTTTCTGTCGTCTACTTTTGCATTCATATGTAAATTGTGAGCTTATTTTGTCCATTAGATAGAAAGATCTGAAAAGGCCCATTCATTTACCCGCCCACAGACCCTTCCAGGACAGAAATCTGGACAGAAGTGGTTTAAAAGTGGACAAAAGAGACAGATTAAAACGCCAGGTGTAAACAGGGCCTAGCTGGTTGGAAGAGAGGGATTGAACATTCTTTTATATATATAAAATTGAGATTCTTGACATTTTAAATATTTATTTTAGAGCATTACATTATCCATTTACACTACAGTTCACTCCCTGTTGTATTTCTCTTCATCAAAGAAACCAGCATAATTGTTTTAAACATTGATAATAATAAAATATGTTTATTAGAATGATTTCTGAAGGATCATGTGACACTGAAGACTGAATGACTGCTGAAAATGGAATAAATTTCATTTTAAAATGTATTCAATAGAAAAACACTATTTAAATAGTTTTTAGTTTTATTGTATTTTTGATCAAGTAAATTCAGCCATGTGAACATAAACTTCTTTTAAAAAGATGTTTACAAAAAACTTACCAACCCCAAAGTTTTAAACAGTATATAGTGTATAATACAAAATTAAATTAACTTTTACCAATGTTGAAGTTCAAAAGCTAAAGTTCAGCTAAATATTTAATTGACCCACCCAAATTAAAACGTATTTTGCTAAATTAAAATTTAATGTTCAAGTCAAGTCACCTTTATTTATATAGCGCTTTTTACAATACAGATTATTTCAAAGCAGCTTTACAGAGATAACAGGAAAATAATGTTATAATAATATTGTTAAATATAAAATCAAATGTCCCCAACTAAGCAAGCCAAAAGCCAATGGTGACAAAGGCGAAGAAAGGCGAAAAAGGCGACAGTATAGGCTAAATGACTCTGTAAGCCATTAAAATGATCATTAATTATGTACAATGTCAAAATCATAAAGTATGTGAATACTTTAATATAATAACATGAAAGCAATTTTATAACAAGTGTATATATTATATATTCCATAACAGGGGCCATGCTCTGTCTTTCTGAGGTCCTTGGTTTAAAGAAGACAACTTTTTTTTTTCAAGGACAACAGATGCTTCCTTATTGTCAACTTCAAATAGCTGAAAGTAAAGAGAACATAGAAAGTTCTCCACTGCGCCTTGAAGAAATTAATTAAACCAGCTGACAACAGCTGTCAGGCCTGAGCTCAAGTCCTGTCGCCTGTTTCTTACAGAGCAGAATCACCTTTAATCAGTTTCTTTGTGGAGCCCTATGGAAAGATGCCAAAGAAAACCAGCTCTTGGACGACCTCCCATAACCTAGGCCTGAGGTTGAATCTGGCAAGCTTTCCATCCTGTCACTGACAGCAACTATAGCTCGTGGAAGAGTTATTACTACTCTGGGGCAGAGGAGGACACGGCTAAAGACGGCAAACCGGAGCAGATGCGGTAAAGTCAGAGCAGAGCTCGGCAGGACCTAGACAACATCGTTAATGTTTAGAAGTACACAATCAAGACAACTCTTTCCAAAGTACTACTTGTCTCTTAGAGGATGTTCATAACTCATGCATAATTTATCTAGTGAACTCTATGTTCTCACAGTGCTGAAAGCTCTGAATGACAAGGTGTATCCGCTGTTATGACACGTGCACAGCGTGGCTGCGAGACTCCATGCCAGAAACCACAGGTGAAGATTTTCATAATAAGAAGCTGGGTTTTGAAGTACTCTCTCTCACTCCCTTTATGAGATTACGGTCCAGTTTCAGTTGATTGCACCCCAGGAGACAGGCAGAGCATTACGGGTATTCTGAGAGATGCTCTGCTCAGTCTAAGTACAGGCAGGGGGATTTAGAGGCCCTGTGGGACGCCCTCCAGCTGCAAACCTCCACATTTAACCAGTATGATAGGGGAACCATTGTGACCAGAGAACTGACCAGAGAACAGATTCCAACTGTTACTTGACGGCCACAACCTTTAACCTAACTGTTGACCACAATGCATTTATCCTCCTCCGACCTTTTAATAAAATCTAAAGCACCTGCTTCGATTTCAAAGCATATAATTTCCCACAATTCTGCAGTGACAAAGCCCTCGGATAATGCCGCTACTCAAAAGGCAGCACGAGAGAGGGAATCTCATTGTGGATTCAGAAAGACTAAAGAAAAGTGGAGTATCCTATTACACAGCCAAATGCTGCTGAATGAGAAAATGGAGTTAGCCTTTTTTTGTGTTTCTTTCTATTTTTTCAACAGGTAACTAGAAAAAATGTCTTCATGGGTGCCTGTGAGCCACTAAATCATTTGCTTGCTAAGAATATAAATATTTTGTGCTATTTTAGAATAAACTTCACTTCACTTTAACCTAGGTCTGTGTGCACGCTTAACAACCAATGAAATTACATGTACAAATTTTTTTCCATGGTATTAGAGATGCAAATTTATGCAAATGTATGCGCCTCATCTCCATCTTTATAATTAATGGCTAGTACTGCTTCAAAACAAGTCAAAGCTGTATTGTGGAGCACAATAATCAGTGTTTGCTCTCTGTGCAGAGGTCAGCCCCTTAGGCACGTGTTCAAGTTCAAGGCAAAACAAAATATCATCTGTTTGCATGAAAGAGATCCATTAGAGTACTGTGAAAACGACAATTCCGTAAGTTATTTAGTGGCAGGCCCTAATAATTAAAGGGACAGCTCACCCAAAATGAAAATTCTGTCAATTACTCACCCTCATGTCATTACAAATCTGTATGACTTCTGTGAAGCACAAAATATATTGCTCCAGAAACACTGAGACATTTCTTCAAAAACTTGTGTTCCACAGAAGAAAGAAAAACATACTGGTCTAGAATGACATGAGGGTGAGAAAATAATGACAGAATATTTATTTTTGGGTTAACTGTCCCTTTAAGATGAAGACATGCAGGAGTGCAGCTGGCACAGTAAAAGGGGATTTGCCACCCTGGGAGAACTGACTGACCCCAATATGTTATTTCAAGAACATGTTTAACTTCTGGTTACATCTGAAAAATGAAAGATGGTGCTATCATAACATTAAAAAAAAAAAAATCCCTAAAAAGTTATCAGTCTGTCCAATGATGTAGAAACAACATCAAAGATCAAGCTCTCTTGATGCAGAAATACTGAGTTAATTATGATTCGGGTGCTGGCTAACGGAGAGTAAATGAATTACGTGACCAGCACTGACATAGACCATGAGACTGGGTGCATCTATCTTCGTTTGTAAAAGCGATTTGGATTAACTGTGGAAGAACAGAAATCAACAACAAATGCTTCATCCTTTGCCATATATCATGGATTAATCCTTGAATTATATAGATTTCTCTGACAGAAAACAGAGTGAGATAAATGATGGCTGAGAAACATGAAAAAGCATAATGAGGGGATTTCCATTTATGGAATGAAGATGACAGTCTTTGAAGTCCAAAGCATATAAAACGGAAATGACGCAAGACTGAAAGCAATCCGGCATGAAGAAAACCTCCAGTCATTTAAATCCCAGCCATTTTAAGGGAGTGAAGATACACACAGACTCACAAAACAAATAAACTAATCGTTTTGTAGATGGTTTTGTAGATGGCGGAGTGTCATACAGTGATGAATGCCGAAAGGCCCTTCGGTTAATGAGAAACAGATCTAAATGGGTCATCGTAATGGGCACTTTAAACAAAAGATGACATACCCAATGTTAATGAAATGACAAAAATAGAGAGCATCTGAATACGTCCACGTCGATGGGTGTTCACACTGACAGCGAATGCCTCATTTGAAGTCATTCAGTTCAATGAGAGTTGGCAAATTGACCACAGGCCATAAAACAAAAATAAGCAGTATTCATATGTATGCAAATGAGCAGTGACGTGGTGCAGCGAGTAACTAACCGGATACAAGTAGAGTCAATTATCAACATCTACTAACAAGCAATAGCACAAAGACTCGCATCATCATATTTACTCCCTTTCATTGTGAACATGGCCTTTGTTCAAATGGTTAATGTAAACGAACAGGTTCAAATAAAAAAATTACTGATTTGAGTTGCAGTCTTGTTATTAAGTAAAACACAGTTATTCACTGTTTTTGTTTCTGTTACATTACTTAGTTGTTTTCTAGGTTTACTAGATAGATGTATTTACAGTAGTGTAAATTTATCAGTTCAAATTAAAGCCAATTATTAAATGCAATTACCTTATTTGAGAAACTCATTGTTTTTGTGCAAGATAAGACTACTCTAATTGCAGAACTAAATTTTATCATCCAATTGTTAAATATTTAAAATTATATTACCCTCTAAAAAGCTTAAATGCACAATAGTTAGCTATGTTTTGATCAACAATCTCATGGCAAATCATAACTAGATTTCGGTTTTGGCAAATTGGTGGCTAATTCGTATGAATTTGTATGTTCTCATTCACACAATTTTGTATGATCTGCTTACGCCCCACTGGAGGTTAGGTTTAGGGGTGGATCTTCATACTTTTCTTCTAAAAATGTTACATTTTTCACAAATCACATTGTACAAATTTGGCACCTCACAAACTAGCTACATTTTCTCATGAGATCGGGTTGTTTTTTTCAGCAGCTTGTAGTGTAACTAACTATTTTTTATAATGTTACATGATGGTACCTTGACTGTAGTACTTTACATTTTGAGAAATTTGCAGCTTGTTTCAAATTAGCTTCCCCAACACAGTTTAAGTGTGTACTAACTGTAAACAGAAACAATTGGAGAGCATTGGAAGTCGAATGTTCACAGGTAACCCGGGATGACCACTCAGCTGGGTTAGAGGAAAAGTGAATTCTGTTCTACAGTAGATCTATTTACTGATAAGTTAACCAGGCCAATAAGGAGATGATTATTCTGATTTCAATAAACTGCAAGTCTATGAGGAATATATTTTTAGTAAATAACATATGGTCTCCATTAGCATTCCCAATACATTCTGATCGTTGATTATGACGCTCTGCTGGGGTTTACCTGCCGTGTGACTGGAGATGTGCAACAACTCATCCACTGATCCACAGATCCACAGATGTGCCACTGACTAGTCGCATATGCAAGCTATATTGTATACTAGTTTGACATGAAGAAAGGGAAAAGATTTGAGTAGGCTTTCAAAATACTCCCTCACTAGCTCATCTTCAAAATGTGAACATTTCTCTGAACCTGCTGCGAGAGCCACAGAGAAAACCAAAGCATGCAAAATCTGAGGTAATATGAAATGATTTTATTTTCTGCTCCAGATATATGCTTTTCAAAATAATATATAAATTTTAAAACGAAACATTAACATGATTGTAATTTAAACTTAGCCTTTGTAAAAAATATAAAGCAAGACATTAAATGTGCATAATATGTAAACGACTAGTATTTCCAAGTCGACTACCAGCAGCAGTATCGACTAGTCTCGCACATCCAGTTCTAACATTTGGTGTGTGAACATTATTATGACAAAATCAGAAGATGGCCATGTTAGCTTTTTCAGCTGGTCAAACAAGCCTGAATGGGTAATCGATTTGATAAAAAGCAGAAAAAAAAACGATTTCTCTGCCAGCTTAAAACCATTGAACTGAATGAAAATGGATTTATCTGAGTTAAAAGATTTTGGAGAGAAAAATACATTCCCTGCTGTGCTCAATGCAGACTCTGCATCTGACAAGGTGGTTTCTAGGACACATAATATCTCATTTTGTGGGAGCGTAAACATCTTTATACCATAAAGTCCCTTAAAAAAAAGATAAGTGATGCAAATAAGGCCCTGTCTTTCATCTTGTGTGTAAAGCTATAATTGTATTACAGATGTATGTCCCAGATACGTCTCTAAGATGTCTGCTAAAGTGCGCTTCATCTGGAAAAACATCTGATAAATGTCTCAGAAAAAGCAGTTTTACATACATTCTACATCATAAACATCCTAAAGACATTTTCTAAATGTCTATTTAACATCTAACAGGAAACATAAGCCCTTTTCACACAGCGCGTTGATCCAGGGAAATTGCCGTAAAATTGCTAGAGTGCCTTCTGTGTGAACGCAAACACGTCCCGGGACTGATGACAGGATCGATGCCAGGATGGGGACCTAGTAACATTGTCGGGATCAGTTCCAGAATGTGCCCTGTTTGAACAAAAGCCAGGACCAATGCTGTAAGGGCTGTGTCGTAGTGATGACGCACATGCCATCGCAATGAACTGTAGCTTTTAGCATCCAGTCTCCGTGCTTTTCGTTTGCAGCTTCATTTTGTTTCTTAGTCTCCGCCAATTTTTCTTCCAGCGTATTCCTTATCAAATTAACACGTTGAAAAGTAGTCATAACCGAAAAAAAAGTTGTGATTTGACCACGAAACAAACAAAAGTTTGAACTTTCGTTGCGTACGTTACACGTCACATCCTGATGTCACGTGTCTTTACGGGATCTTAATGGGATGTGTGTGAACGCACTCACAGATTCCGGAAAATCACTGGCAGTGTAAATTAACCAAAATCAAACGATCCCGGGACACATTATCCGTGTATTTTCCAGAATCTCTGTGTGAAAGGGGCTATAGAGACATATTGTTGAGCAAACACTCTAAAAAATGCAGACATCTAATAGAAGTCTCATGTGATGTGTCCTATCAGGGGATAACAAATCAATGGTCAAATAGTTAATTAGTGAGGTAGTTTTTTTTCTTCCTGTTTTAAGACATGGCCATTGCATCCTAATACAAAATAATAACAAAAATGTACCACTTTAGCCAATTTTTGTGTGTATTTTACTGTTGTTCAAATGATCACATTGTTAGCTTAGCAATATGCTAATTCTAAATGATTCATTCACACCATGTGATTACTAGATTCAACCCTGCATTCTACTTGGATCTTTTCACGTCCTCAGACTTTCAGATTATTCTTGCATTATTAAGGCATTAACAATCTCAACTATATGAATTATTAAACAGAAATATTATGAAATAATTTCTTAATTACATTTTAATGCTGAAGCCATGCCATTTTGAGTGCAGAGCTCTCAGAAAATTCTGAGTTCACAAGTTGTAGTTATGAGTTCTACGAGGATGTGAACACTTACAAATCGGAATGGAGTAATTATGGTAATTCCGACATGGTGTAAAGTGAACACACCTAAACTCCCAGGTACTTGGGGTAAAAAGAGTTACTTGTGCTTGCTCTTTTTGATCATCCCAACACAAACATTGCATTTTTAAACACCATGCAAAGTTAAAAACAGTCCAAGTCTAGTTGTCTTTTAAAGCAAAAACTTAAATTACCTGTGCAATGGAAATGCAGGGTCAGGTGATTAGTCAACTGGTAACTCGTGCAACTCACAGGCTATAGCCTATTTTGAACATACATAGTTTTGCAAATCCCTAACTAAGATGAAAACATGTTATGGCGCTTTTCCACTGCATGGTACGGCTCGGTACGGCTCAGTACGGTACGGCGCGGCACGGTTTGGCTCGCTTCTCCACTGCGTGGTACAACTCGGCGTGGCGCGGCACGGTTCGCTTTAGCTCGGTTGCTTTTCCACTGCAGTTAGTACCGCTTCAAAGTGGGTGGAATTATGACTGATCGTTATAGTTTATCCACTCCTCGGCAACCAACAAGAGGAACGTCTGCACTTCTCGTCCACTGACCATGATTCAGCCGTTTCTTTTTTGGGCGTTTTTTTTCTTCAGGCAAGTAGTTTTAAAACAGGTGCTACAGCGGTGCCTGTTACTGGCTATTTAAATCTAACGGGTTTGATGTCTCGCAAATACAATGACGCTGGTAGTGACGATTCTGTCTGTCTGACCAATCAGTGATCTACAGTGCTTCCACGTCACATTTTAGTATCGGTACGGTACGCTTGGAACCTCAACAGAGGTGGTACCATTTAAAGCGAGCCGAAGCGAGCCGTACCGTACCATGCAGTGGAAAAGCGCCACAAGTGAGCCGTAACGAGCCGTACCGTACCATGCAGTGGAAAAGCGCCAAATGATGCCGTACCGAACCGTACCATACCATGCAGTGGAAAAGCGCCATTAGTGTGCAATGTGAAGGAAAATAAGTCAGCAGAGAGCCACAGGAAGGAATGAGTACGGGCATAAAAATATGAAAATCCAACAAACCCAAAAATCTATTGATTTCCCAGCAAATAATGCCTGCTTTCAAGCAGTCTCTTTCATGTCAGAGAGAATAGTGGGATGAAATGAAAGGACAAAAGCAAATACAAGAGCGAGAGAGCAGGAGAGAGTTGGAGGAAAAAGCACAGCACATTTTCCATTTTCCTCTGCAAGTATAAAAGCACATGAATTATGGATGCGAGCAAGCCAACAGTGCGAGAATTTGATCCCTGACCAGACAGCTCTTGGCTCCCCGTGGAGCAGCCCGCCACCATCCCCCCCCTACCGGGTTTTTCAACATTGCTACCATCCATTCTTCCTTCTCGGGGAGAGAGCTGGAACTGTCGGCTAACAAGGCTTGGAGACTATTGCCTGGGGACAGGACGTACTAGGAGACTTAAAGACGCTACCTCTGCATGCCTTCTATTGTTAGCATCTTGATCCACAAAACTGAACTGACATTTTCATTGTTGGTTTAAATGTGAATGTTCCACCATAGATGCTCAAAACACAAAGATAATAGCTCTAACTATACAAAATTAACTTTAAGTGAAGAAAGCAATACCAAGAGATCCCAATTTAAATGGAAAATCAGATTTACGGTAAAATATATCCTACAGAAAACAACAGGCAACTAAAATACAGACTAGTCTAGACCTTCTGGATGATTTTCCCCATTGTTTGTCATTATACTAAACGCATCATGCTGACACTCAATCTATCAGAATATTTATTCATATTTTAAAAGTCTGACTGATAAATGGCCCTAAGATATAAGCACAGGCTATGTTGTAAACCTAGGAAGCTGCCTTCTAAGGCAGGATCCTGACTGAAATGGAACTGTGCATCAGATGCTGCCTTCAAGAGCATGTGGGAAGCCCATACCACTGAGTCAGGCATTCACTATTAGGACATCACGTGTTTGGGTCGAACACATTACACTGAAGCAAGAGCTCTGTAACCAATAACCCAAATAACTAGATCTAATTTCAAAATGATGAAAATTATTCATTTCTACCACTTTTCTACCATTTATAAATGGTACTGTATTACAACTGGTGTTTGTTACAATGTTTTTGTGACATAAAGCAATCTGTGAAATTTGAGTGATCAACTTTACACCATTCATCAAGGACCACTGATCACTATATATAGATCATAGATATATTATGGATATATTATATTATTAATCAGACACAGTTTAATCACCATGGGAAAATCTCAGAGTAAAACTAGGAGTTGTGAAAAATATGATACACCAGTGTTATGCCTGATAACCGTTTTAATTTTCCTTGCTTTTATTTTGTGATTATTTTGATTCCTTTCTGTAAAGCACTTTGAATTGCCATAGTGTATGAAATGTGCTATATAAATAAACTTGGCGTGTCTAGTTCAGATTAATTAAATTGACTAATTCATCCAATAGCCTATTTGTGTAGGTATTTTACGGCACATGTTGTTAGCTTAGCAACATGCTAATATCTAACTGCTGTGTTTTTAGCTGCTTTTTTTTCACAAAAGCAGCTAAACACCCAGGAGTTATAGCGTGTTCACACCATGTTGTAATTATCGTAATTATGCAATGACAACAAGTGACATTCTTCTGACTCGGATTTATGCGTTTTAATGGCAACATTATCAATGGCAAAATTAATCTGCAGCAGTCAGGTGGTCAGCAGTCAGCAAGTCGGGTTTTCGAGTTCTTCCACGTGAACGCTTTTTACAAGTCGAAACCTTGTAATTACAGTAATTCCAATATGGTGTGAATGCACATTTAGACATTACCATGTTGCTAAGCTAACAGCACGATACCCTAAAATGCACTGGGTAAAATAGTCTTATTTTTAAAAAATAGTCATTTTTAATTCAACCAAACTATTTCATTCAAGTATGTTTATAATCAGTATGTGCATTGTGAGATAGGCTTATCTGTTAAGGATACATGCAACACTGTTACAATTTAACAAAAATAAATCTTAGGGGACAGCATAATCATGTAGTCTACATTTTGAAACGGCATTTGTCTCGGATGTGTAGGCCTATGTGTGAAGCTTACATAGGCATGGCTAAATTTTGGAACTACTTACTGCAATAGTGAATTCAACTGCCTTTAAGGACAAAGAGACAGAATCCAACTAAATGTCTTATAGTTCATAAATTGAAATTGAAATCAATGCTCTGAGAATTCAGGGACACATTGAGCAACTCAGTCTTTGGGAACTGAAGAAAAAAACACTATGGTTAGGCCTGAAACCAAGCATTGGAGCATTCCACACCACAAACAGAATACCACCACGCAACCCACTTACGCCAAAACACCAATAAAAAAGCATTGCATAAACTATTACCAGCCTATGGGCGTACTGTGGGTACTACACTACTGCGTTTGAATTAATTAAATACATGCAAACACACCTCACTTTGTTCAGTTCCGTTAAATATAGCAATTAGTCCTGCTCTAAGCAACACTGTTACATCACAAAAACAGAACTGACACTGTGTTATCAGACACTAATCATGAGAATGTGTCTTAAAAGTCAAGAGCCATATCAAACAATGAATGACTAGGCTACAACCCTTGGCCTTGGTTTGCACTAAGGATTAGCTTTCATATCCTAAAGCAGGTTTTGCTCCCTTAACAATGAAACAAACAGCTTTGTTGACTTACCTATTGTGACTGAATAAAAATCTGTACATTGCACTTGATGTCAAATGGACACAAGTAGCTGATAACTAGCATTTATATAAATTGTGTGCATGGCAGTGTATTACAAAAAATAATAAATTAATTTATAAGGGGGTGTGCATATGATTAATGGGCATCCAGGGTATGACAGATTGAAGGAGGTGGCTGCCGTGTGCAGACAAGGTAGGTCTATTTACACAGTAAGCACATAAACAGGTTAGCCTCCACTTTTATTGAGCACTGATTAAGCTCTTCGTGAAACAAATTACAGTCTGGAGAATAAAGCCCACGAGCAACAATGTTTAATTATATCTGACTCATCAAGGACATCAATGAGGCACTCAATGAGTAGTATTCATCTTCAGCTCTCTGACCAGCACTCATTGGGTTCCTCAGTCAGACGAGAGGCATTAATAGGTTTATTTCAAAGGAGGCGGAAGCTCTTTTATTTCTCTCTTCTCCTACTTCAATAGCTGCCGAATGTAATTACGGAGTCGAAGCTGAAACGTCTATAAACGATTTTCATAATTTCATTTCAAATGTGCCGTCACTCCACCAGAAGCAACAGTAGTCATTTCTTTCAAAACTTCAATAGTCTTTTGTGTCTTTCCACTCCAGTTTCGTTTTACTTTAAACCTCAAACATCTTATCAGTAGCACATTCAATGAGACTTAATTTTTATTAGTCTCAGAATCTATGGTATAAAAAAAATAAAAAAATAACATGGATGTGTTCAGATCTCGGATGCACAGCCAGTGAAACTATCTTTCCGTGAGTATTCACAGGCAAGAAAACAGATGCTTTCCTAATCATACAGTCCAGTTATTCCCTCACAACGTAGAAACTTAACAAGGATCTCAAAAGCAAGCAGGCCCTTGTGCTTTGAAATGTCATTTAACTGATATTCTTATGTTAGACTGACAACAAATATTATTAACTTGTCTATTCCCTCTAAAACATTTTTTTGATGTGCAAAACACAGACAAAATAAACACATCAAGAGAAACTTCCCACACACCTTGGCAGAATATCACAGACTGCACGCTGGCAACACCCCAAATGCCCACAGCAAACAATTCCAGGTTGTATGTTTTAGCACAAAGATACATAATCAACAGGTTTGTTTGGGCTTTGAATTACATGGAGATAACTGTGACAAAAGATCCTTTATAATTGAGGTAGACTGATTGGTTTAAACAATATTTTGTAACCGATACTCACAATTTTCAATTTAATCAATTATCGGTTCTTTTTATCAGGTTACTGATAAATGCCACCATTTGTTGAGTATCTATAATAGCCTACCAACTATTTATTTAAACTTAATTTATACTTTTTTGAAAATTACACAATGACTTAAATAACAGCCAATTATTCTCAAGTAAGAAAAGTGTATCTTAATTTGCTAAATTAATGCAAAACAATTTTTTTTTTGCAAACATAGATCATTAGGCTTGTTATTATTTATCAAACATTCTTGAACCATTTTTAATATCTATTTTTGTGGTCTAATCATCATTATTTTAAACAATATCAGTTTATCAGACAATTAAAAATTATTGTTTTCTGTCATAACAAAACGATATCGGTCAATCTCTGCTATAGATAAATAAATAAACAACCCCATTTCAGCACATAACTGTGCAACAGAACCTTGATTTCCATTAGGCTAAGATATAAAAGCTTAACACAAACTAAAAATAAACTAGGCTACAAACCCCGTTCTACAGACACAAACATTTTGACAGGTCTCTTCCACCTATTGTAGGCTAGTGACTGACTGTAGAGAATTTGATGGTCTCAAGCAAGCTGTAAAACATTGCAACTTTGCAAAAAATAGCACTGATTTGTCTTCAATCTACAAACAATCAATCGAGTAGTACATACCACTTTCATCGAACATGTCAAGCAACACTCAAGTCCTCATGCATTGCTCAAGACTGAAGGCGAGATGTTCCTGCATCTAGCGGACTGCCACATTGCAACTGAAGTCAACGCCAAACCAGTGTGTGTGTGTGTGTGTGTTTCCAGAAAAAGCAAACAGCCCATTGGAACACGCATGGAACACCGCACTCAGCACGCATCCCCTTACCGTTTTAAATGCCCGCTTTGAGAGCGGTCGCGAGAATCCGAATCAACTGGACGCCACAGAAAGAACTTTGATGTCTAGTGAGCGCATCCTGCGCCGCTCGCTCGCGCTGCTCCGCCATCTTCAGCGCGCGCCGAATGCGCGAGAGTAGAGCAGCTGACGGGCGCGCGGGGAGGGTTCTTCACAAAACAGCCAGAAGTTCTAAGCTCCTCATCCATGCACTACACCCCTGTCATGTTACCTACCTACTAGGTTATTTTTATCGTTTGATAATTAAACAGTCTTTTAGAAAATCTGTTTAAGTGATCAATTAAAACCAGATTTAAAATAAATAAATGTAAATAAAATAATATATGATAGCATATAGGCCAATAGTTGACAAAAATTCACTTTTAGCATTTGTAGCTTTCCCAGAACAGACCAAAAATATTGACTGCACGACAAAGATTTTTGCCCAATATGCTGTTTATGATCTTCAGGGGAAAAAAATAAATACTTTGGCATAAACTATTCATCATAAGGGTTATCAAGGGAAAATAAAAATAACATGAAACTACACACACACACACACACACACACACACACACACACACACACACATATATATATAGGCCTATATGGGCCATAATTGGTACAAAGTAGTTGGAAATGTCCATATGTCTAGTAATTGTGCAGTTAATTATCATATTGTATTTTCAGAAAGTTTTCAGTTAATTTTTTCTCTCCCCAAATGTGTCACTACTGAAATAATTTAATAAAAAGGCTTATATTGACCTATTAATATTTTGTTAATATCTACTTTGTAAATATATTTGTTGCTATTTAAAAAAAAGAAAAAGAAAAACGTTTTCAAAATACCTGTTTTCACAGGTAAATCAATAACAATAACAATTTTAACAATATTTCAAGTGTAATTTATAAAATGTGTTGCATTTTGAATACAATCTTTCTATGTAAAAGGCATTAAGTTAATCATACTGATTTCAAAGTTAAGGGTTCATTAGTTTGAATATATATTGAACCAAACACTATGATAACATCTTAGTTGATAATTCAATATACTTTATTTTAGACAAAGCATCCCATGTGACGGCACATTTTCAGTAGTGACAGTAATGTTTTAGTAGTGACCACATCACACTACAGAATTTTAACTCACATACTAAAACACAACTAAAACATACTGAAATACTAATGATTTGCATTAAAATTTTGTTTTTAAAAAGTGACGGCACATTTTCGGTAGTGACAGTAATGTTTTAGTAGTGACCACATCAGACTACTGAATTTTAACTCACATATTCTAAAACACTACTAAAACATGAAAAAAAAAATTGCATTACTGTACTAAAATTGTGTTTATTTCCCCCAAATAAATGATTAAGTTGTTCCCTGTTGTCACTACCAAAACAATGGTGACATGTTTCAGTAGTGACAATGTTAGATACTTTTGTGCCTAGCTCAAAGATGATTAACTAGTACAGTTCTGAACAGTTGTACACACACAAAAACAAAATTTTATCGAAAAACACTCAAAAAACCATGATGTCACAACCGAAACTTCACCACATGTTTCGGTAGTGACTGTTTCGGTAGTGACAATTTTAGATACTTTTGAGCCTAGTTCAAAGATGATAACCAGCACATGGTTACCACAGTTAGTTGTACACACATAAACACCCAAAAAAGTTTGCTTAATTGCAGAACAGATTTTACACACAGATTTTCAGACTTTTGAACACATTTCCCTCAAAAGGATGGTACCTATCTACAACGAAAGAGAGGCTATGAGAGAGAGGCACACAGGAATATTTCCTGATCAAAAATGAAGGGGCTGTGCTTAAAATCAGTCTCAGCCAATGGACTAAAACACACTGTTTCAGTAGTGACATGAAAATGCGGGACATGTTTTTTTTAACATAAAGTTTCATGATTTAAAAATAAAATATAAAATAAATGTCTTTTTTTAAAGATATTTTTAAAAACAACAATGGAAAAAAATTGAGAGAAAAAACCCCATTCCTATATCATTTTCACAAGTTGAAATTTAGGGGTTAGGGTTCGGAACAGCCACCTCCCAATTGAAAGTACCCAATAAATTATGATATATATATATATATATATATATATATATATATAAAGCTTACTTATATTTTAAATATTATTGTGGGATGTAATAGATAATAGAAGGATCTTAGTAAACATCTAAAATTTGAATACTTAAATGCTTTTTAAATGTGTTTTTTGGTTGATTGTTTGTAGAGATTCAATTCTGTAGAATGGCCCATATATATTGACTATATATATATATATATATATACTGTATATATTGACTATGAAAATCACTAGTGGCTTATTTATTGCTTTGTGGTAAAGTTTCTTTCATTTATTTATTTGTGTGCTATTTGTGCTATCGTTTTAATGACATGTTATTTTTGAAGTGCAAAAACATTTATTGCAGTGGTATAATATTTCTTACAATCTAATTAAAATGAATAATCTATATGAAATGTGAAAAATAATGTATTTTAATAAATCTAAATATAGCCTACAATTAAACCATGTGAAGCAATACAATGCCAAAGCCACAAGAAGAGGTCACTTTATTTTGGCACTTGTCACACATGAAAATATTCAGAGCGTTTTTTTTTTCTTTAACAGAAACTCAAAGACTTGGTAATGACTGAGAACATCATCAACGTACAAACAGATGCTTGCATGACATGCAACAGATATCAACACTCTCCAGAGTCAGGGAGATGAGCTCCTTATCACGGCCCTTGATGAAGAGTCCCAAAGCTTTGATGCAGTGATTGGCCACTTTAAGCAGTGTTCTGAGAGCGAGGCCTGTGTGGTTTACTTCTAAAATGGCTTTTGAAGATCTAAGTAGGCACCATCCAAACACAGAAGTTAGTCTTCAGAGAGGAGACGCACTTACAGTCCAGTTCCCATTTGATACATCTCCAGAACAAACCTTCAAGACCCTCTAAGCAAAAAAACTGAAGTAGTGCTTTGAGATCTTAAATGTTCCTATTTCTTGAAAATCCACCATTTAATGTGTACAGTAGCCCTGGGTTTTATAGCAATAGAATGCCATAAAAATATGCGGGCCCATCGGAAGGCATGGCTCCACTAACATTAAGATTACATGAATAATATATGCCTGTTAAATAATCTAGCAGGCAATATCAGATTATTAGAATAACTTGTACGACAATATGCATTAATTATGAAGCAGGCTGAATAGAACTTTTTAATGTTAAGAACTGGCTTTTTAGAAGTGATATCAGATCTCGTGTTTTAGAGAGAGATTCTGTGAATATTTGTTGCATCAATAGAGCACAAATAAAAACGGACATGATTTAGACTTCCTTGTAATTTTTGAAACTTTAAATGTCACATTATTTTCACCCAGCCCATATTTTGCACAACTGGAAATAAATTATTCAGATTTTCATCACGTCTAAATGTGCAATCACGACAAAATTGGATGTATATGAAGCTCTTGGCGTTTACATTCTCATCCATCATCTGTGATGTCATTTCTACATTTGCCTATTGCCTCTCTTAATGAGGAATTTTAAAGAGCCCTTGTTGCTTACTTTTTTCTCTTCAAATTAAATACAAAAATCTATCATTCTTTGCATGAATTCGGTTCTGTAATTCTGATGGAATTCGTGAAGAAACAGTCAAAAGGGGTTTAAAATAAGAAACAAATCGAGTAATCTAGAATCTATATACAGCACAGAACAGAATTGCGTAAAAAAACACAATATCGCCACCCACTGGATGAAAACACACATTTCACAGAACAAAGTACAGATGCTACAAAATAAAATCTCATTATACTGACTGTCAACCAAAATATAGTCAGTCACAAACTTGCACTTTCTACGCATTAGAAATGAGAAACTCCTCTTGATTTCACCCTTTGAATAGACAAACCCCATTAGCAATTGCCATACCACCTTTACATAATGCCAGACGTTTGAAATCACCATGACAAATAAGAAAAAAGTCACATTAGGTTATTCGCTATTATGATTCTAAAATGCCATTCTAAAACTTGTACTTAGACTGAGACAAACAAAACATATTAAGTCATTTATCTTCAAGAACTGTATGTTAATGCATCAATATTGATAGTAAATGAATGCCAATTTGAAAGTTAAATATCATAATTTACTGTACATGATTTAAAAACTGCATTAAATGTATGACACATACAAGAAGACACATGGCTTTAAAGATCACTTTGACTGTCGCTGTCTAATAAAGCCTACGTGATTCATTTTACTTGTCTAATCTACAACACTGAAAATGTTTCCACGAAGATTAGAGGTGCAGTTCAACCCTTCTGTTAGTAATAGTAGTAGAATAGTAAAAGAATCCATTCCGTTTTCTTCCACCCCACAGAATAAAAATCAAACCTGCTTTTGAAGAGCTTTTGCTACCATTCTATACCATGCGGAGGGCCTGGGCAGCTGCATCAAATGGCTTTTGAATACAATACATACATTAACATGCACTGCAGCCTCTGGATGGCGCTAGAAACATTTTAAATGCACAGTAGAATCACATGTCGCACAATCCTTTAAAGGAACACTTCGCTCAAAAATTTAAATTCTATCCTCATTTACTAACCCTCATACGGGTTTGGAACTAGAGGGTGAGTAAATGATGAGCGAACATTATTAAAGGTGAATTGTCCCTTTAACATCACACTGGTCATTCTACAGTTTCCTAGATTAATGAAAACCTTCCCAGACTCTAGACTTCCTAATCTCTAAATGCTAAAGATGTCAAATAGAATTGTACAGATAGAATACAGAGGAATTAAGATCCAGGGTGTTGAAAGCATATAGAAGGTGTTAAACACTCTCAGGCTTTTGTTTTTCCTTTCATAGAGTCCTGGGTCTCTGAGGTGTGACAGGCGGGTGGTTTTCCGAGAGAGTGGTGCTTCAGTGCTGAAGAGGGGCGGTGCTGTGTGTCACCTGTTCGATCCAGAGCAGGTAACGACTGACCCGTGAATACACACCTGGGTACGAGGGGTCACCGCAGCCGTGACCCCAGGAAATGACCCCTGTCAGTACCCAGCGCCCTGCCTCACCCTGACACACTAGCGGACCCCCACTGTCGCCCTGGCAGCTGTCAGCATGCTTTCTCAGGTCAGACGCCATGCTGCCCGCACACAGCATGTCGTGGCTTGTGAAACGCTCGCCATAGCGCTTCTTACATTGCCACGAGGGCAGAAGAGGAACCCAGGCCTGAAGAAGAGTGCTGGGATGCTCAGTGTCTGAAAAATATGTGGAAAACAAATGGTAACACACCATTTGCAGCACATTTAAAGGACCAGTTACCCCAAAATTACATTTCTGTCCTTCATGTTGTTCTAAACAAAAGCAGATTTTTGTTATAAAAAGATAATCCATTTTATAACATGGATTGATGAATCATTCACAATACGACACTATACACACACACACACACACACACACACACACACACACACACACACACACACACACACACACACACTCACACACACACACACACACACACACACACACACACACACACACACACACACACACACACACACACACACACACACACACACACACACACACACACACTCACACACACACACACACACACACACACACAAAGCAGGAAAAAATGTCAACATTGATAACTATAAGAAATTAAACACCAAATCAGCATATTAGAATGATTTCTGAAGGATCATGTGACACTGAAGACTGGAGTAATGATGCTGAAAATTCAACTCTGCCATCACAGGAATAATTTACATTTTAAAATCCATTAAAAATAGAAAACAGTTGTTTTAAATTGTAATAATACTTCACAATATAACGGTATTTTAATCAAATAAATATGGCCTTGGTGAGCATTAGAAGACATCATTAGTGTTAGCTGAGTATTAGTAGACTGGTAGGGCTAAAGTTAGAATAAGATGACATGAAGTTGCAAAGTTACTTATAGTCGGTAGAATGTCAGTTGGGGAGCTTCAAAATAAAGAGTTAGCAGACATTAAGCAGACAGTCTACTAATACTCTAGTGAGAGTTAGTTGACACATAGGTGCAACGTTACTTATAATTCACAGAAGTGTTACCAAAAAATCTTAAAGATCCCAAACATATGTGTGTGTGTGTGTGTTTATGTGTGTGTGTGTGTGTGTGTGTGTGTGTGTGTGTGTGTGTGTGTGTGTGTGTGTGTGTGTGTGTGTGTGTGTGTGTGTGTGTGTGTCATTTCATGACCTGCCAATATTGTGCCAATGTAAGAACAACCCAACATTACCTGTCATTCCCCAGCCAGTAATGACACAAGACGCAGGTCTTTTGCCCCACTTGCTGCCAGGTGCGGGCAGACAGGCGGCATTAGTATGGGGATTAAATGCTACGCACTTCCCCTCGGCGCCCTTCAGCCGGACCAGAGCCACGTCATGCTCCCAGCTCTCCGTTCGGTACTTCCTGTGCACCTCGATGCGCTCTGGAGAGAGCACACGTTCAAAATCATCCTGTTCCCGCGTGTGATAATCCCCGAGCTTCACCACGTACCGTGAAGCATCACTGCCAAACCTGTAGAATCAAGACATTTCATTCATATTACAGATGATGTACTGCCATTTCCATCTTTCCACTGCTACATAAATTCATGCACTACCACTCAAACATTTGTGGTCAGTAAGATTTGTTTATTATTAATGAAAAAAATCTCTTACGCTCACCAAGGCTACATTTATTTGACAAAAAAAAAACTATAATATTGTGATATATTATGACAATTTAAAATAATTGCTTTCTATTTTAATCAGGGCTGCCCTCAAATAAAGATTTTTCTAGTCGACTAGTAGTCGTTCATTTAAGCGATTAGTCAACTAATCGTGCATTTATATTAATAAGCCATTAATCAAGCGAGCCTTATTGCCTACATATATTACATAGCCTAACCAGTGCTCAAACACACACATAAAGCTTGCCACAGCCCACCGGCAAAAGTGATGATTATGAGTGTGTCGTAAAAAAAAATCATGATGACTATGAGTGTGTCGTGTTTTTGGCCGCAGAGATTAAGTCACAATGCTGTTTCGTTATCTCCGCAGTAGAGGACACACCAAGCTGCCATATGGATTACATTATAAAACTTGTCTGTGAGGCATGTATCCACTGAGTTTCGGTTCGTTTTGTGACGTGACTGACACCAAGACGTCAGAAAACGCATCCTGATTGTTTTCATTATTTTACAAAAGCACAACGTTTTGTTGTTATTTTGAATTTACAGAAATAAAAGTCAACCCTTTACAGTTTGAATTCCTCTTATCTGAATGACCAAAAATGACGGAGTATGCCTGTATGTCATGCAGTGAGCGCACTCACACAAACACTTAATGATCACCTAATAATAGCGCACACTTATCTCGGTTAACACTAGAGCAAGCAGACCTTGCAGTAAAGTTGTTTCAAGTGATAAGCCATAGCTATTTGAGGTCGATGAATGATAGACGAATGTTTGGATTTCCTGCCGTTATCAATCTGTCCATCACAGACTGCATGATTTCACCACATCCTGTGGAGTATGTTGTACTCCTTAATGTTATTGTGGAAACTGTGAATGGATTTTTTTTAAAATTAATATTAAGTTCAGCGTTTTAAAAAAATATATAACTATTTTGTAACATTATAAATATCTTTACTGTCACTTTTGATTAATTTAATGCATCCTTGCAGAATAAAAGTATTAATTTCTAAAAAAAAAAAAAAAATTGAACAGTAGTCTAAATACATTGTATTCTAATTAGTAGGATGTGTCTTGGTAAATAAAGCTTTAGAAAGTTTTTATATTTAAATTAAAACTTTTTTTAATGTATTTGTGCCAGATGACATCAGAAATACATCTGCCAGTGTTCTTCAACTACATTTATTGCGGACCAAAAATCTGATGGGCGACAAACATTTTTCAGAATAATCATCAGATTTTAGCAATTTTAAGACAAATTAGGGAACAAAAGAAAATTAAACTGTTAAAGCCCATATATTCAACCCACATAGGGAGATCTTCTTTTATTTAGAACAGTACATTAAATCATTAAGTAAGCCAGTGAAGAAAAATGAGCATTCCCGTGTCCTGAAAATATTTTGTACTTTGCAGTGCAGATATTTGTGCTTTATAATTTTCATGATTGCAGAGTGTTTCTTATTTTTGCAGTTTCAGTGATTTAATCAAAATCAATCAGTTAAAAATGATTATAGAGTCGAAATTGCCCCTTGAGGTTACAGCTGAAGAGCCCAGGCATAGTAGCTAATACCAGCGATGTCCAGCAAGTGTCTCTCTTACCGTTTAAAGCAGTGAGCTGCAGTGAGCAGCCAGCAGGAGTTGATGAGAGTTGCTCCGCACAGAGGCTGATTCCCTTTAGACTGAGATCTGAGCCACAGGGACGCCTGCCAGGGCCAGTCACCCCTGCGGGATACACACACACACACACACACACACACACACACACACACACACACACACACACACACACACACACACACACACACACACACACACACACACACACACACACACACACACACACACACACACACACACACACACTGGATGAGGTCAAGAAATAGACACTGTAATATTCATTCGGGAAGAAGTAGGGTGTCAGAATAGTATTTTATCAATTAAAAATCATTCAAAAGGGAAGCATGCATTTTTATTTATTTTTTTATTTTATTTCAGCTTTATTTCAATGACCAAAAGTGATTTTTAATAGTTTTCATTTTAGTCATGGGTGTGTCATGGGTAAACATTTCATTTAGTCAATGTTTAGGGTGGGATTATCTGTTTAACTGACCAATTGCAGATGAGGGGATCTGGAAAGCTGAGAGAAAGAAATGTACTACACTCTTTGAAGAAAAGTTTCTACATAGAACAGTAAAGGGTTCTGACACGCGCTTCATATATATACATTTTAGGGGTTCCCATCATGGGATAATTTAATGGATTTAGATTTAATTCATTTTGTTTCAATTAATTTGTTATTTTAATTAAATTTTTTAAATAAACAACTTGTAAACATACTTCATAACTAGAAAAAAATGAAATAACCTGTTAAAAAGGAAAGTATTATGCAATATTTAAGGCATTTCTCCTAAATAGAACCTTTTTGGGCATAAAGGGTTCTTTAAAATGGAGTCAAAATCCCTAGGGTTCTGTATAGAACCTAATCTAACCTTTTTCTAAGTGTAGCATGTCTTAAAATAACTTGTATTTTCAATGCATTTTGAACAAATATCCACAACATGTGTTCTAGAACTGATTCCACAGCAGTAAAATTTGATTACCTGAGAGATTTGTATCCACCAACAATTCTCTTGCTGCGTCTCTCAGCGCCAGCTCTCAAACCGCAGGTGTGTGTGCCCACCACTGCTGTGTCAGCCTCTGGCTCCGGCAAATAATCACACGCTACACCTGCATCCTGTCCGTGCTTACAAGCGTGGCTGTCTTGTTCTTTAGAAGGGCATTCTCCGAGGAACGACTCCTTCCCAGTGCACCTCACATTGGTCAGATGGATGGTCCCCTTCCCTGCTCCGAAATAACCCATCGGTCGCGCTTTTGACACCCCACTGCCATAGAGAGTATAAAAACATGTAAAGACATTTCTTTTTTTTATCTCCATTCATCATGACTGAGGAATGATAATGAATCATATTCCACGGTACTGATTATGAGATGCTTTAGAGCTGAGATGTTGCAAATGGTTCCCTACGTGAATCCAAGCTGTCTGCAGACGACAACAGCATTGACATCATTCCAGCCATAATCACAGACACTTCCCCACTCTCCGTTAAGAAACACCTCCACTCTGCCCTCTTTTCTATTGTCGCCACCTGCCAATCGTACCAGAGGTCCTGAAACCACAGAAAAGCAAGCAAAATAGAAACTACCTTAGATTTTGTCACTTAGAGTACTCTGCATCTTTTAAATAATATATGAAAAAAATATATATATTCCCACAAGTGAAGGAAGTAATTTTCCATTTAAGCTTATTATGATGTAGCCAGTTCCAGCACATGGATGGAATTAACTGAAAGACAGAAATGATTTAATAAATGTGATTGCAGACTGAAGGACCACATCCGATCTGTTACTAGCGGTGTAGCTTAAACCACAACATGATGTGCACAATGCACATGGTTTTAACTGTCAGTGTAAAGGCCTTATAATAAGGTTTCTGTTTTCAGAAAAATGAAAGTTAAAATCCCCCTGTGGTTAAACTCAATTGTTTAATGTTGTTTATATGTCTTTGTGGTGTTTTAATATGCTTTAAGACAAACCATGTGTAAATTCATAAAACTGCAGTGAACCAAAGACAGTCTCGAAAACGCGTTTTGAAACCGCTGGTGTGTTTATGACGAATTTGTAACCAGTCACGTCAATGTTTGATCCCTGAGTTACATTCAAGCTATTTTAAGGCATGGGGAAGTTTTTTCAAGAAAAAAACGATTAAATGTGTCATTTTGGTAATCAAAGCTTAGTTCAAAGGCCCTACAGGGAGACTTTAAGCAATTCATAGTGTCCTCATGACATCTAAATGGCCCTTAATTACTTTCTTAATATACAATCATGGACTTACTGTACACAATTCATCAGTGCATTTTACTCCAGAAAAAAAGCATCTTTCCTTTTCCGCTGACGTCTTTAACATCTCTTATTTTTCAACCCCTCCTTTAAATCTGTAATTTCTACGCCCCTACTTTCACAATCCAATCAATTCCTAAAGGAATAAAGTCCTGCGCTTCATTGTCCTTATTAATATTTCACTCAAAAATATGTCACATTACAAAAGTAAAATGGGTTACGCATATCATGTAAAAATCTTAAATAGTCAAACAAATAAAATAGATTTTTCAACAGAATGCACACACACATGAATACAATTTCAGTTTCTGAAAATGTAAGCCTTCATATTGAAAACCACATTAACCACTACAAGAGGCATCTTAATATGGATTTAAATCTGTCTGTCTGTCTGTCTGTCTGTCTATCTTTCTGTCTAGCTATATATACACATACACTTTTAATAATAATAATAATAATCATGGTAATAATAATAATTATTATTAATGTGTTTAGGCAGTTAAGAGATTAAACTTTGCAGATGCTTGGCCTCTGATTATCAAAACCCAGTACCGATGCTAGCCATTTTTGGTGTCCCCTCAGGACTTGGTGCCCTACGCACAGTGCATGATGCGAATGATGCGCGTGGTGGGAGCGGCGGCACTGTCAAGACCACAAAGGAAATGGCTATGTTTTTTTTTTTTTCCTCCCTTACTTCCTTTCTGTGTAACATGCTTATACTGGGTTAGATGTGACAACAGAAGGAACACATTTTATAACTGATTCGTACAGGTGAGTAATACTACAAAATTACTACATTAGCAAATTGTGTAAATCTAAAATGATAAGATACACTTTTTTCCACAGATTTAGCTGCAAGGAAACAGCTTTATCACTAAAATGACAAACTGCACAAATATCTACATGGTGCTAAGCAGCACAGAGAAGGTGGCCGTTGGCACGATCTGTCTCGTAATCGCACCCTTCAGCCTCCTGGTCAATATGCTTGTTCTGGTTGTCATAGCCAGCTCTGGGAACCTGAGGCGACATCCATCATACCAGTTTATGGGCAGCTTGGCACTAGCTGACACTATTGCCAGCTGCTGTTTCACCATCACCTTCCTGGATTTCCACCTTTTTAAACAGGACGACTCTTTTCAGAGAACAAAGTATCTGCTTAAGCTGAGTGGCGTGACCATGGCGTTTACAGGCTCGGTTGGAAGTCTGCTTTTGATGGCAGTAGACCGTTATCACGCCATCTACAAGCCTATTACCTACAAGATGCAGCTGACACGTAAAATAACCTTGGTGGGAATTCTGACATTATGGGTCTTGGCTGTCCTCATTTCACTCCTTCCTCTGATGGGCTGGAGTTGTCAGACTTGTCTATCGTGCTCCCAGTCCCATCTCTTTCCGTACGTGGATCGTAACTACCTGGCATTCTTTGCCTGTCTTGTGTTGGTGGTGCTCGTCCTCATACTGGTAGCCTATGCCCTGATATTGTGGTGGGCCCACAAACATGAAGCCAACATGAACACTGAACATCCAGGGCTAGCACGCATGCGCATGGACATCCATTTGGCAAAGACTTTTAGCTGTATAATTTTGATTCTGTTGGTGTGCTGGCTGCCTGTCCTTTCCTTCATGATGACAGATGTAGTTACGACAGAGCTTTCAAAACCGCAAAAAAGGGCATTTGCTTTCTGCAGTACTCTATGTCTGCTGAATTCAGGCATTAACCCATTGCTATACACCCTGCGCTGCCGTGAGCTACGTGCAGCACTTAAATCATTAGTAAATGGTTTAATGAGAAGCAAGGGTTGTTGTTCACCAGCTAGTAACTAATTCCAGCTAGTAAACAACATTTAGCTAATAAACAGGAGTTACAGTATACCTCCCCCTAGTGCATTGTATGGCCAAAAAAAGAACCTTTTTGGATTTAAATAGGCAAATGAGTCAATGATTGGATAATTATTGCAATGATTATTATGTTTTCAGCATGTTATATGTGTGGCAACAGTTCTTCTAACCCTGATTGATGGAGTGTGTAGTTTTTCATTTCTTGAACAACCATGTAGGAAGACACATCATGGCCATATTCCAGGATGACAATGTCAAGATTCATCAGGCTCAATCTGTGAAAGAACGGTTGGGAGGGAAGACATTGAAAGTCTTTGGGATGTGCTGAAGGAGACTTTACAGAGTGCTTGACTCTTGCATTGTCAATACAAGATAATGACCAAATACTGATACAATGCTTGATGGAAATAAATGTGGTGATGTTATTTCAATCAAGAGGTGCATATATTTTTGGTCATGATGTGTCTTGCTACAGTACATGGTTGTTTAAGAAATAAAAAGCTACACACTCCATCAATTAGGGTAAGAACAACTGTTGCCAAACATTTAACATGCTAGAAACATAATAATCACTGCAATAATGATGCAATCATGGACTCTTAAGCAATTGCCTATTTAAATCCAAAAAAAAAACTTTTTTGGTTGGGCTGTGTACATTGTATATTCAGCTTTGGTTACAGTTTAATATCTGTAAAAATAAAAAGAAGGTAAGAAGGAAGAGATCTGAGGACAGAAAGGAAACAAACATATTCAAGATTAGCTTGTTAGTCCACTTTTATGATATTCATTTTAAGGTGATTTTTTTTCATGTTTTTTTTTCATCAGTAAATATTCACTTTAATATGGATGCCTGTTTCTGCTCTCTGTTAATTGTGTGATAAAGTTTAGAATAAAATTTAAAGAGGTAAAGTCACATTTTGAGATAATTAGGTACATTGTGAAACATAAAGCCATAATTACTGCATATAAGGTGAATACTGTGAGATATAGTATCAATTATGACAAATAAAGATGCAATTGAAAAAAAAAAATTAATAAAAAAAAAACATTGTTATATACACTACCATTCAGAAGTTTGGAGGCAGTAAAATTTCTTAATGTTACAATTTAAAATTATATTTGAATTTATTCCTGTGATGGCAAAGCTGAATAGAATGGAAATGTACTGTGTCTGAGTTGTTAGATTTTCACAAACTGGTTAATAATAACTGCAGTGCACTGAAATTCACCATTGATCGCAACACATTGTTGTATGGTACATCTTACCACCCTGAGTCATTAAAACGTATTCAGTCGCATACGTCATATTGGTAGTAAAGAGGATGATTTTCAACATCAAGCGTCTATTTAGAGCTCTATAAAGCTCTATAAGAGCCTTCTCAGCTGCTGCACCAACCCTCTGGAACACATCAAACAGTCAAGCACCTTAACATCCTTCAAACGGGCCCTCAAAACTCACCTCTTTGAACTAGCTATTTCCCGTTAACAGACTTTCCCAGTTCTTCAATTCTTGTGCTAGTTACAGTATGTAACCATTTCTATATACCTTGTTTTGTTTGTTTTATCAATGTAAACCAACAACTGTAAAGCGTCTTTGAGTGTCCTGAAAAGCGCTATAAAAATTAAATGTATTATTATTATTATTATTATTATTATTTTATCAGGCTGGTTTAGAGCAAGAGCATATAAGGAGGAATGGATTCAGTCGGCTGAGAATCGCTTTTCGAACATGTCTCAAAGTGACTGTCTTGTAAAAATACATAAGACCTTTGAACATTGAGTAAATTATTATATTCAATACTCTCCGTTGGCAAGGGACATAGAAGGCGTTTTACTTCAATAATGGCATATAGTGGATAGTGACCCTAATCTCAAGAAATGTTTTAAAAAGCCATCACGTGCAGAATACAAGAGACCACCTAACCTTCGTAATATTCTGGTCCAAGCTGATGTTACTCCTCCTTCACATTTTTTAGACAAGATGTCCTTTGGTAAGTATAGATGTGGTAATTGCCAACAATGTAATTTCACTGACAAAACTAAAACATTGAACCATCCTCACACTGCAAAAATGTTCAGTATAAGAGTCACAATTTTGTGCAAAACGACTAATGTAATGTAATGTTGCGCTGCCCCTGCGGCCTTTGCTTTGTGGGCAAAACTAGTAGATCTTCAAAAACCCGCATTTCAGAACATCAAAAATCGAGATTTTAAAAGTCGAGATTTTAAAAGTCCGGTTGCTCAGCATTTTGCGACTTTTAGACATTCGGTCTCTTCCTTACAATACTTAGGAATAGAATTGGTGAAGTCTCCACGGCGCTAAGGCGACATTAATAATTTACTTTTAAAACATGAAACCTTCTGGATTTACACACAAAATACTATGGCACCTAGGTAGAATTTGATATTCGTCCGTTTCTTTAAGATTTGCTCTTGATGTCATTTTTGGTTTATGCCGGGTATCACTATTTGAATCGATATTTTTGTATGTTTAATTTGACTTTCACATTTAGTATGCATTATCTTTGTATTTTTCATTTGCCTTTCTTTGTTCTAAACGTTACCACCTGTGTGTGAGTTTATCATTAAATTTTTCTCATTTTTGGAGCAGTGGTGTGCCGACTTTTTTCCCTTTTTAAGCTGCATTTTAAGCATCATTACTCCAGTCTTCACTGTCACATGATCCTTCAGAAATCAACATATGCCGATTTGCTGCTCAAGAAACATCTCTTATTATTATCTGCTTAATATATTTGGGGAAACTGATAAAAAAAAAATCCAGGATTCTTTGATGAAAAGACTGTTCAAAAGAACAGAATTTATTTGAAATTGAAATCTTTTAAAATTTTAAGTAACATTTTAAATATTATTACTGACACTTCTGTTCAATTTAATGTGTCCTTGCTGAATACAAGTATTAATTTCTTAAAACCATTACATTTTTTTCCATCTAAGGTGAAAACTCAAATGTTACATCAAAGTCTCTTACATATTTTATTATAAAAAGAGACATTGTATGACCTTTTAGATCCCAAAAAATCATTAATTTTCTCATTCTGACAACTGTCATCTTTTATCACAGCAACACAGACGGAACATTCAACATTATTCTAACATCAATCTTGTCTTTCGTACCTTATATTTCAAACATAACTTTTCAAACATACCCAAAATGTCACAGGCTGGGAGCAAAAAGAGCAGTGATGTTATATAATAATGGAGTTTAAATTGAAATGGTGTTTGTTTGGAGGGACAAAAAAATCATGTTTGTCTAATATTACACAGTCAAATGTCAAAGGTAGTGTTGTGGTCGCCAAGTGCCACACAATACTTTATTGAAATTCAAATTGAAGTTTTTAATCAATAAAAGCGAGTGCTTGGTAAAATGCAATGGCCGTGTTTATTCCTGGCCTCTGTCAACAAATGACATTTAAAACCCCTGTGAATTTCAGAAGGGGTCGAAATGGCGCAGACAGAGAAGTCTATCAGCAAAACATATCTGTACCTCACACAAAGCCCTACTCATGCAAGGTAACTTACCAGTACTTTCTGGAGCCAGCGGTACCTCATTGTTTTCTACCCTGTGGCAGCGTATTCCAACATCTTCACTATGAGAGCAATCGTGTCGACCCCACACACTATGTTTACACTCCAGCAAAGAGCTCTCACTCCCCACACACTCCACATCGTCCAGCAGAATCAGCCCCGTTCCTTCTCCAAACGCCCCAGCGGGGGCGACCTCCGCACCACCCCTACATGGACATACACACTAAAGATAAATCCCCAATAGCCACTTGAAAATCTCCCACAAACTTTGTTATGTATGCATATAGAACATAGAGAATTTGGACACCCACTTTTGTTGAGTAGGACACTTCTAAGAGAATTTTTTATTACTAATCCCCTACAGCCATTTGCAAAACAAATCCCCTAAGTTAAGAAGTTAACAGTGACAATATAATAATAGTCATAATAAGGGTTTTCCTAACTTTGTTGAGCACTGAAGGTTTGTGTGTATATTCTACTGTATATTCACAGCTACTGGAGAGTTAAAGAATAGCACCTGAATCCCAGCTGTCTGCAGACCACCTGCGCATGCTGCTCCGTCCAGCTGTCATCGCACACTGTGCCCCAGTCCCCGGAGTGATATACTTCCAGACGACCTTCCCATGGGTTATCACCGTCTACCAGTCTCACCACGCCATCTGAATACATATAAAAAACACACGATATACACACATTTCCTCTCTGGACAGTTTCTGTATGGCCAATGGAAAGTGACAAAGTACAGTCAACTGAAGAGAAGGGGTCTTGTTTCATCCTAATAGGGTTTATTTTGTTTGTTGTACGTTATCCCATTTACACGGCTACTTACCAGATAAATAAATAAGTAGACATTAAATATTGAGTTGAGTTGAAATTATTTTTTAATGCTAGAAGAGAGAAAATTGAGTGATACAAAATATATAAAACTAGCACAGCTACATAAAAAAGTTTACTAGGGTCAATTGTAGAGACTATTGCGGTTGACCAATCAGAATCAGGTATTCCTAAAAGTAGGGCTGTATGTGTGTGTCTATGTAAAGGACGAGACCTGAATAGGGGTTGCATGACACCCCAGCATCTTCCATATGGTCACAGTTGTGTTGTTCCCATCCGCTGTGACGGCACTCGTCCAGAGAGAGCTCATTGCCTGTGCACTGCACTGCATCCAGTTGGATCGGCCCACTGCCCTGCCCGAAATGAGCCCATGACCAGGCTTTGGGGATGCCCCTAGACACAAACACAAAGACATTAAATGGTCAAAAAAGAAGTAGACTTCACAAGGTTAAGTCAATCTCAATATATTTAAATGGTAAATGTAATTCGTTTAAAAAAAAAAAATCACGTTCCCCTTTATAAAAAAATAAATAAACAAAAGCGCTTTAGAGAGTGAGAGAGGGGGAATCCAAATAGTGATGTAGTCAGCCAGTGTGTGTATTTGAGGTTGATTAAGAGGCCATGATGGATAGAGACTGAGGGCAAATATGCCAGAATTACAGCCCAACTCTTTTTTTCCAAGAAACACCATGGGGATTTTTACTGACCACAAACAGTCAGGACCTCATTCAGTTTGAAAGGTAACACATTTTTTGTTGTAACTATAACTGACAAACTCATCATTCCATTGCTTTAATGCTGCAGTAACTGAAGTCGTGCTTATCATCTCTGCAGCAGCGGTGCGAGTCTGTGCTCATGTGCCATCTCAACGTCTTTATTCTCTACAACTGCTACAACAACATGAGATGTTGTAAGAGAGCAAAAAATACAACAGCGCAAAATAAATAATTCAATCTTCCTCTCATCGAGATAGGAGCTCTTGTGAGGTATTTTCATCCCTGTGTGCTCTTAAGTTTTGTGCGTTGTGAAAAACGAACAGTGCTACTGATTCTTTAAAATGGCCATATTATGCCCTTTTACAGTCTTGATTTTGTTTTTGGGAATACTAGAATAGGTTTTCATGCTTGAATTCTCAAAAAACACAATATTTTTCACATATTTTTCATTGTTGCAGCACCTCTCTTCCCAGTCTGTCAGTAACGTCCTGTTTAGTTCCTTTCTCTGTGCTCTGATTGGTCTGCAGGAACAGTGTGTTGTGAATGGTCAACCGCCTTGAGCGGAAATGTCACGCCTCTTACCATAACAGCAAGTTTCAGCTTCTCATGTGTAAACACTAACAATGGCATCAGTTTTACTTCATCAGTTTCAGGGTGGAAAAAACATTGCGGCGATAATGCAACTCAACCAGGCCTCGCCCCTTATTTGCGTATGCCTTGAGTGGGAATAATTTAAATGGGAAATACTGTGATATATACATTTCTGGAAGAAAACTCAGGACTACAACCGAGGACTTTCAGGGAGTTCAGAAACAGTGCTTACTGATACAGAGAATAACTCCCCTTGGATTGTGCTTTGGTGTAATGTTGCTATTTAAGCATGAAAAGTTACAAAGTAAGTTCAAAATGTAAAAAAGCATAATAGGTCACCTTTAAAACCATAAAAAATGTTTGCAAAAGGCAGTTAGTAAAGGTAGGAGTTACAAGCATGATGTATTACTCTGAAACCATCCACTGTATATTCATAAAAGGGGTGTGTACGGTATAGTATTTGATGTATTAGCTGTACATTGGACTCACCCCAGTCCGAGCTGCCTGCAGACCACCTCAGCATCCATGTCATCCCACTGATCATCACAAATGGTCCCCCAGCGCCCATCATGGAAGACCTCAACTCGTCCCTCAAAGTCCTCCTCCCCACCAACCAGCCGCAGTGGCGGTCCATTACCTGAGCGAGCCAACCAGGAATCATGACCCAAAGCCACAAACACATCAATAAATGTAGTGACACCCAGAATACTCTGCACGCAACACTCTCTCTCTCTCGCTCTCTCTCGCTCTGACTCTCTCTCTCTCTGGCTCTCTCTCTCTCTGGCTCTCTCTCTCTCTGGCTCTCTCTCTCACTCTCGCTCTCTCTCGCTCTGACTCTCTCTCTCTCTCTCTCTCTCTCGCTCGCTCTGACTCTCTCTCTCTCTGGCTCTCTCTCTCTCTGGCTCTCTCTCTCTCTCTCTCTCTCTCTCTCTCTCGCTCTCTCTCGCTCAGACTCTCTCTCTCTCTGGCTCTCTCTCTCTCTGGCTCTCTCTCTCTCTCTCTCTCTCTCGCTCTCTCTCGCTCTGACTCTCTCTCTCTCTGGCTCTCTCTCTCTCTGGCTCTCTCTCACTCTGGCTCTCTCTCTCTCTCTCTCTCTCTCTCTGGCTCTCTCTCTCTCTCTCTCGCTCTCTCTGGCTCTCTCTCTCTCTGGCTCTCTCTCTTTCTCTCGCTCTCTCTCGCTCTGACTCTCTCTCTCTCTGGCTCTCTCTCTCTCTCTCGCTCTCTCTCTCTCGCTCTCTCTGGCTCTCTCTCTCTCTCTTTCTCTCTCTCTTTCTCTCTCTCTTTCTCTCTCGCTTTCTCTCTCACTTTCTCTGGCTCTCTCTCTCTGACTCTCTCTTTCTCGCTCTCTTTCTCGCTCTCTTCTCTCTCTCTCTCTCTCTCTCTCTCTCTCTCTCTCTCTCTCTCTCTCTCTCTCTCTCTCTCTCTCTCTCTCTCTCTCCGTGCAATTACCAGCGGTTCTTAACTGATAGGTTGCAGGTCTTTTCTAATAGGGTTGCAGAAGGCAGTGAAAAAAAGAATGCAACTATAAATGCAAACTAAAGTCTGAACTTTTAGTAAAAAACAAACATTTATAATGTTACAAAAGATTTCAATTACAAATAATGGTGAAAATTCAGCTTTGACATCACAGGAATTAATTATATTTTATAATAGAATATATATATTCAAATAGAAAACAGTCACTTTAAATTGTAATAATAATCTTTTTACTGTATTTTTGATCAAATAAATGCAACCTTAGTAAGAATAACATAAATTTAAAAACATAAAAAAATGTACCGATCCATTTGCATTTTCGTATTGTTGGGTTTCTATGAGGTTTCACTATTGTATCATAATAATTCTGTACAACAAACAACTAGTAATGTAAACAACTAATAAAATCTGGGTCCAGAAGCAAAGCCAGTATCACTACAACTACAATCAGATATATGCACAGTTGTCATAAATATTTAATATATAACAATAATATTTCAAATCAGGAATGCATTATATGCACCCACTCAAGGGCTAAAAAACATATTTTGCTGTCCTGGTAACCCAGCACAGTGCACATCTGTCCGTGTGTCCTCAGACTGTGTCTTCAATAAAGCTCTCAGCAGGCAATCATGAGTTCAGACGCCATTGATTTGCTTTCCAACCTATTTTCTCGTTTTTTACCCCCTTTGTTCCTTTCTACAAAAGAAAGTACGGCTCTTTTGATTCCACCAAAGAAAGTATAAGCCCCCACTGAAATGTTTCATTACCATTTCTAATTTCAGCAAGCACCAATTTAGTAAGTCAATATGAATGGACAAAGAAGTTGCAATAATGGCAATTCAAAGATAACATAATTGTCTTCATGATGATCTATCACACACCCTGTGGTTTTTGTCTTAAAATTCATTTTAGATCAGAGATACTCAAATGATGTTGCTCCAGGGCAGCTTTTAAAAATGCAGGGTGATCAGTGAATAAATAGTAATTTTTAATTTGGTCTTATATTACAATGTACATTAATCGACAATTACAGCAATGTCTCAGACCAACCTCATATGTATATCACAATATTAAACAAAAATCATAGTGTCACAGTGATTCAGTGTTGTTTTTAGGGCAAAATCTGTAGAATGGAATTAAATGTAGTAAAAATGAATAGCTGAGAATAGTTCACTCTAAAAGTCCAAAATAAAAGTCCAAATATTTAACAAGTGAACATGTCAGGGGAATTTCATCAATCAGAGATGATAGTATTTTGATATGCTGATGTTTTATGTCAAGGTAATTAAAAAAAGTTGAGCAAAAACTTTAGTGAATAAATCTGCCAGACTGCCACTGAATGTAATTTAAATAGCCAGTCTGACAGATTTATTCACAAAAGTTTTTGCTCAACTTTTTTTAATTACCTTGACATAAAACATCAGCATATCAAAATAATATGTCAAGGTAATTAAAAAAAGTTGAGCAAATACTTTTGTGAATAAATCTGCCAGACTGCCACTGAATGTAATTTAAATAGCCAGTCTGCACTGCAAGGAAGCAAAAAAGTGCGACACAACACAACACGAAAAAAAAAAAGGATGTTCACATTATAAGCACTTGCTGACCTCTTTGTTTATTATAATGGGAGCAATCTTCTTTGTCGTATGCAGTGTACACTAACCGCGCACACATGGAGGCGGAAACTGAATTCTCAGAACCAGACTTTGAGTAACCCTGATGATCTTTGGCAGCTGTAAGGTATTGTGAGGACATCTAGATGCAGGAGTGTTTACAGCACTTGTCACTTAAAAGGTCATTAGCTTCACTCCCACAGAAAGCACACTGACCTTCAGGTGGTGCACACAGTACTCCGGCCTCGTTCCCATGGTTACAGTCACTAGTAACAAACTTCCTGCTCCGGCACTCCAGCAGGGATTTCTCATCACCACGACAGCCAAGGCGGGCGTAGTGAAAAAGCCCGGAGCCGGGGCCAAAATATGAGTGCTGGAGAGCTGTGCCAATCTCACTACAACAAACGAAAAGAATTATGAAGAGAGAGAGAAAGAGGCACCAAGTTATTTCCTCCACTGTTCAGTGACATAAGGCTTTAAACCCACTCATTTTATAAAGGCTAAACCAAAAATAGATATAGTAAATATGAAGACACGTATACATTTTAATTATTCATTTAAATATGCAAATGAGTAACCATACTTTGACCACACTGAGAAGCACAGGCAAAAGTAGGGCTAAAATGTATTTAATTATTTACATGACTAATTAATCAAATTAATTGCAAATAATCACAATCATTTCAATATTTGTTGAGAAAAAAACAATTAGTATATTATTCAAAGACATTACCTTACTGTGGCAGTCAGTGCATCATTTTCACATTATCTTTAATTAATTGTACTAAATTAAATGGGCTATATGTAAGAATGTATTCATCGCTTTTTGTATTGCCATTGCCAATGTGTGTACAGCTTGCAACAAAACTTTAAAAAACGAGGCCTTCCCGGACATTCTAGGGTGTCTATGAAAACCTGTAGACTGATTTTTATATGAAGGACTCGTGTCGTGACGTTTTCGGCAGAAAAATCCAAAGGATGTGACGTTTATGTGCGCTGTCATTCCATAACATGTGCATTGAATGCCTAAACAATGTTCAGGAGGATAGTGCCGAAAGAGCTATTCTGTGCTGTAATGTCAATGTGTCAAGCAAAGAAAAGGGATTCATTCAAAATATAGTCTCACATATCCAGATCTAAATAATCTAAAGTCTCAAACATACTTTTTATTCAAACTATCATAACAGTGTCATTTTAATTAACTCATCTGCCGTGATGTTGGTAAATTGATCGTGCAAACATATCCACATCGCTTTGATCAGATGCTTTCTTAACTCCTGTTTTGTCACCACTATAATTTTTGTTGTATGTTTATTTTGTTACATTCATCTAAAAACCACTCTCAACAGCACCTGGATATTCATTAACAGCATATCGCTGCAAAGGTATTTCCAACTTCTTTTTACTTCTAAGGAAAAAATGAAAAAGAGTTTCGCCATATCAGGGCATTGAATCATGTCCAGTCTCTTGTGTATCAAGTGTGTACGAGTGCGAGCACGAGCAATAATTCGCTGGCTGCAGTTCACTTAACGGCCATCGGTGTCGCTAATAACAAGGGTTTCTGAATAATACTTATACTAGTTAAATTGTAGTTAAACTGACAGCCCTAGTTAGAAGTAAACATACCTCAGTCCAAGCTGTCGGCAAACCACACTGGCATCACGGTCTGTCCAATGCGTGTCACAAATTGACCCCCACTGGCCGTTCAGGTAGACCTCTAGTCGGCCACTCTTTGAGGACGAACCTCCCGCTAACCTGACCGCACCTGAACAGGTAAGATATATACACATATATTATAAATAATAATGAAAATAATTGTAGGAAATAATTGAAAGATTCTGAAGGAAATCCATGCGAAACTATTTTTAGCGTATTGATATGTTAATTTGTTAGGGTTAGGTGTTCTGGGTGGTTCTGGGGAATTGTTAGAAATTGACCACATCCAATTCTTTAAACCTATATATAAACCTATTTACAACCAGTATTCTCATTCCTAGCTGTTTTCCAGAATTTAATTAAGATCTAGAAATTTTTTCTAGAAAATTAATTTAGTTATAAAATCTTGCTGAAAAATGATCAAGGCCATTTTATTCTTTACAGGGAGGATAACAAAAAATCAAGATTTAGATTTTTTTTTATTTATAAAACTGCTCAAAATAGCATTGTTCGTTCTGTATTTACATACAAATGTATCTTTTATAGAACTGAATCTGGACATGGAAATGAACAGCATTTCTTCTTTACGGAGACATACTGTACAGAGTATTAGAGCTGCGAATAGTTTATTCAGATCCCTCAGCATGAACTCCTAGAATCAGAGGCAAATTCTAAAAAAGATTTTGTTCTCCTCAATGTATTCATGCCTCTAATCCCAGCCCTAAACCTAACAGTGTATATGTGATTGCTTGATAACAGGAACAGAATGTTGATCCAGGAACGTACTTGGCAAAGTCATAGCCACCATTTGTTTCCACTGCACACAGAATGCAATGGGGTTTTTTTTTTTTTTTTTACCATATATAATTTTCCTGAGATACATACTGAAATAGAATATTCTTCTCAAGAACGTCAACCACTGATTTCTAAATATACAGTCGCTGCAAAACACAACAGTCTTCCAAGAGAGGGAAGTAAGACAACAGTATTCAAAGAGGTAGTAAAAACACATATTTATCAGCTGAAGAATGTTAAAATGTACTAACATCAAAGGCTGATGTCCCACTAGCTGATTTCCAGTCATAAGCAGAGTAAATGGATCTGACCCAAACTTAAGCCACATAATCGCAAACATTGATTGCGTTTTTCTGCTAAAATAAAACAGCGGGAGTACAAAATTTATCATTAAAGCTGTGCATTAATATTCCTGTGCATGAATTCATGGGGTAAAATAACTCTGAATTGCTGTTTTTTCTGTTGTTATTATGTCAAATTTTCAAATTGATTTGCCAAAGCACATTACTGCAATCTATGACAGGAAATTGTAGATTGCTTTTAATATCATTTTTACAGTAATCAGTGAAGAGGGTGAGATTTTAGAAAAAGCAAAAATGGGTTGTTTCGATTTGACAAGTGGGACACCACCTTAAGAAATATTTTAAACTCAATAGTGGAACGTAGACCATTAATTATAAATACTGTAGGGCTCACCTTGGTGGCAGTCGCAGTAGGCCCAACCAATGGCCCCTGAGCTCTGTCTGAAAAAGCACCATGGGTTAGACTCACGGTCAGGATTTCGACAAAAATTGTGCTCTCCCAGACCCCTGCCCGGATACTGCTGCACGTAATCTGGAAATTCAGTCCACTTAAGACAGGGTGAACCTGAGTCGGTCTGAGAAACGGTGCCATTGTAATAGCCCAGCTCAGTGAAGCCCTCGGAGCAGGACAGAGGAACTGGGGAAAAAACGAAGAAAAAGGATTTTATACTGTACACAAATCCGATTTAGTTCTCAAATCCCATCTTTACGGCTGACTGTTCGCACTGCACTGGCATTTTTCAATGTGATGAAATCTGATCCTTTTGTTCAGACAGTAGTCAATATCCTGTGTATCTACTGTACATAATATGAGCATGATACCAAGAGAATTTCTCATTCAACAATTGAGAGCAGCTCCCGGTGTTGAAGGAAAGAAAAAATTAAATGTAGTCTCTGCTTATGTCCATCATGACATCTTGCTGTGATGCTTAACAGATAAGTTACATATTTTAGGAATATTTATATGGATAAATATTTAAAAAATAATATAATTAATATTAAATACAATATTATTACTATTATGGATTATTAATAGATATACATTTCAATATGGATCATACATATTTCACACTTATTTTAGTGAGCAAAATGAGCATCTTTGGACATTGGACAATATTAAACTTTTGAATGGAAAAAAAATACTTGACATTCTAAAAAACAAAGAACATATTCCACAATATATATATGCAAAGTTATAGGATTTAAAATCTGATTTTAATATATATATATATATATAATGAATTTGAATTGAATTTGAATATATTGAAATCAGATTTAAAATCCTAACTTTGCATTTAATTTGTATTTTTCTTGTTAGACCACAAAATAGTCAAAAGTATCCAAAGTAACAACAGGAGACATTTACATTACACCTTGCACTCAGTTATCGAAAAGAAGCACAAAATATATTATGCACTTATATTGTAAGTCACACATTAATAGGCCTACACATATCTTTTTACAAACAGAATCAAAGATTTTTTCCTGTGCTAATTGGCAGCATGACACAGAATGCATTGACAGAGCATACATTGTGTTTAAAGCTGAAATTAGGTATTTACTTTTTTGAAAAGCACACATAAAATGTACTTTTCACTGAAGTAGTCAAGTCCTGAAAAATATGTGCTCAAAAACCCCCCAAATATTAGTATTTACATTATATATATATATATATATATATATATATATATATATATATATATATATATATATATATATATATATATATATATATATAATATAATTAAAAAAAAATTTTTGTTTACTTTCTGTCAGTGATTTATTTTGGAACTGCTTCAAGTTTAGTTCCAAGAGTGCTCACTATCTAGCAAAATCCCCTTTCTGTCATAGAGTCCAAAATAATAATCCCTATTGTATAAATTGCCAATGTAGAGCTCTGCAGATGTGGACTTTCAATATGGCTTTCCTGCCAACATCTTATATCTAACAGCGGCCCTTTTGTTTATCTCTCTGGAACACCCACCTTGGACTCCAAACCATGAGCACTGATTCCTCAGCCCCAGGGCTGGAAATTGAAAAGAGGGAGAAGTTGGACATCTGGATCCCTTATACAGCCTCCTTTCCCAGCATAAAGGACGAGGGATTAGACAAGGCTGTGCTATAAGCAGGTGCTGAGAAGCCAAGATGAGCAGCCAATAAAGCGGCAGGGAGCAGAACTCTCACTGACCTGCCCTACTTGAGACTCACCAGCAAGAGCTACACAACCCGTACTGGATTTAAAGGCACAATTATTGCAAACTTGCACCTCGTGTTAAGGAAAACAGGTGGTTGTGGTTTCTTAGGCCTAGTATCAAGACTACACATATCAATCACTATGCCATTGTTACATGTGTAACTGCATATGCACTATCTCAAATTCTTTAAGATCAGATGGTTATTTTCTTTTAATAACAAAACCTTGTTTCAAAGCAGTACTTGATTGACAGAGAAGGTGGTTCGATGATGTCACCCGGTATGCGTCATGGATTAGCGTTTTACACTATAAATGTCAGATGCATTTTCGACTAAAAAAACATCTAAATGTGATATTTAATCGAGCTGCCATACCAATTTTGACAAAGTATAAGCAACCACGGCAATGCAGAAGTCAATGAATCTGAAATTATCAGAAGGCTTTATTCATGGATAAAGCATCTGCCATGTCTAGCAATTATAGTCACTTACGGTATGTTCCAACAGGTATGTGGGGGTGATTAGTGATTAGTCTGTCCAAATTGAAAGAAAAATGTCTGCGTGATGTGACAAAATCACAGCCAAACTGAGTGTATTCGATGTTTAATATAGACCAGGATTTTAAACCAATGAGATTTCACTGTGGGAGGGCTACTTAATGCAACACAACAAAAACAGAAAGTGAAGGGACAAAAATGCAAAGAAATTATTAAAAAAAATAATATGTCCAGCTGTTTTTTTTCAAAATGCATATTGTTCCAAAGCAGCTTTGCAAAGAGTTGATTTGGAACAATATGTTGTTTGAGTACATAAGAGAAAAAAGAAAGAAAAGAAGAAATGATTGGAAAAATGACGGAAGTAAATAGAAGTCCTCACACAATTATGGCTGGATCATAGCTAGCTGGATAGAAAATCATAGCTGGTCTTCTTCCAGAACTCAAACTTGATTACGTTAACTCAATTTTGGTGTTGTAGTGCTGTGAATATCAGGATCAAATTGCATTTCGCACAGAACAACATCACACACACTGCGAATGGCTAGATAATGTGTAGGAAAGATTATTAGAAGTGCTGTTCAAAACTTTCTAACAGTTTGAACACAACTTTACTTCGCTAAAGGGCTTGAGTGTTCGAGTTTGGTGCTGTGCTGATGAAGACACAAATGCATCTCTCGCTGGATGACTGAACACATGGTGGGGAGGAGAGCAGAACTATGGGAAGAACTCATAGAGAGTTTAGATGGTGAGGTCCATATAGACTGTGAAATGCTGCAGGCTTTGCACAAAAAAGCCTCCAAGAGATTTCAGCAGTTTCCATGTTTGTATGTAGTTTTTGAGGAACTTTGTTGTGAGTTGGACCCAAAGACAGTCAGAGAAGGATGGAGAGGCTGTGATCTTTCACTTCCCATAATCCTCTGTTAACCCACAATTCCTTAAGTCCCAGAATCCCAGGGTCCTCCACCTTCCATTTGGCTTTGAAAACACATCACTGGCAGTGGGAAGAACAGGCTGTTAATCACAGTCACGACTGGCATGTCTGCAGTCTTCTTTGTCTGCATACTCATGCAACTGCACTTTTCTGAGCCAGGCTGTATTCAAGTGATATCAGAAAAACATATATTACAGAGGAACAGTGTGTGTGTGTGTGTGTGTGTGTGTGTGTGTGTGTGTGTGTGTGTGTGTGTGTGTGTGTGTGTGTGTGTGTGTGTGTGTGTGTGTGTGTGTGTGTGTGTGTGTAAAGAGCAGCAGTAGATTAATGTCTCCATCTGCAAGCTCAGACAGACTCGCTGCAATCAGGGCAGGGCTGAATTAGACATATTAAAACAGGATGACGGAGAGCGCTCTCAGAAAGAGTTGTGCCAACTTCAGGGAAATCGTTGACTGCGTTTCTGCTTAATTGGATGCATAAAGATGTGTGGGCAGGAAACGCCATAATGCTGTCGATAAAGTGGAAAGTCTGGAACCATCTGAAAATTATTTAATCCGTAGAGAGTGGCAGAATAAAAAGCTTTTGATTGCTTTTTACAATCCTTTTCATCTTAATTAGTATTTTGTCTTGTTTTACGATAAACTATCTAAACATCCTTAAAACAAGATTAATTTACTTGAGAAGCAAAATTGTGTCAGATAATAAGACTCGCTTTAAGAGAATATTTCCTTGATTAAGGTTATCTTACATTGGCAAGTAACTATCTTGTTTTAAGCTTAAATTTTGTGTTTAGTGTTTAGTGTTTAGGCTTTAAAAAAAAGTAGTCAATCCAAGGCTGAATGTATTTGATCAAAAATACAGTAAAAACAGTAATATTGTGAAATAATATAACAATTTAAAATACTATTGTCTATTTTAATATATTTTAAAGTGTAATTTAATCATTATTATATTCCATTATTACTCCAGTCTTCAGTGTCACATCTTCAGAAATCATTCTAATATGCTGATTTGCTGCTCAAGAAATATTTCTTATTATTATCAATGTAGCTGCTTAATATTTTGGAAACGCTTCCTTTTACAGTACGTTAACTGACGTGTACTTACAGTGTACTAAGAAAGTACTGGGTAATAATGCTTAATTTTACAGTGCGTTAACTTACTTGTACTTACAGTGTACTTACCTAAGAAAGTACTGGGTAATATAAGGTAAGTACATGGGTTAAGGTCAGGTTTAGGGGTAGGTTTAGGGTTGGTACCTAGTTATTACCCAGTTATTGTAATTATATAATAAGTACATAGTATTGTGTTCAACAGAACAGCATTTATTTGAACTATAAATCTTTTATAACATTATAATTGTCTTTACTGCTACGTTTGATCAATTTAATGCCCCCTTGCTGAATAAAAGTATTAATTTTTTTATTTTATTTTTAATTGCACTGACTCTTTAGTACTTTTTAACTGTTGTGAATATTGAAAGAGGAATATTGAAAGAGGAATATTGAAAGTCTATGGAGGAGAATATCATAGAAGCTATGTGTGGAGTGTTTGACTTAGTTCTTAGTCCAGTAAGTAACTACTTAAACCACCCAGAACACCTTAGCAACCGCTGGAACAACTAACCCAAGCAATTTTTATGTAGTAAATAGAATTTAGACCATGAATGTAATATATAAAATTCTTTATTCATTATTAACTGATTATCTTCACCTTGCAACTCTTGAATCACGTGTCGCTTATAGTGCAGTTTTGATGTCATGACATTAAGAAACACTAAATAATCTTTTAAATTTGATGTAACCGACATCCATCCTGCACAATACAAAACAGTGCATTTATTATGCTTTTTGGAATTTAACCGCCCCTGGTCATGATAAACTGAGATTTTAAGGAAATCTCTGTCAAAAACAATTGTGTTTCACAGAACTGGAATGACATACGGGTAAGTAAATAATGATCGAATTTTAATTCTTGGTGAACTATCCCTTTAAGACTGATACATTAGGCTGACATTTGGATCCTTTTATAACAAAAAACAGAGGAGACAGACATCATCTGCGTGATGGAATAGCACAGTTCGTGCTAAAAAGCAGCAGAGAGACATTTAACAGGAATGACAGGGAAGGTCAGATAATAAAAGAGTGTAGAACAGAGGCGTCTGGGCATCAGGACCAGCACCAGGAGCCGGCCATGCTTATTCAGCAAAGGCTCAGACATTTCGATCCCATTCCATTACGGTGCAAGAAAAAAGGGCTGATCTCCAGGTGTTAATAACTCCTACGACATCAAGATCGGGGGAGGGGGCGCTACGGGAAAACAGAGAGAGGTGCATGTAGGATGCATGCTCTACCACGGATATGATAAACTAACACATCCCGCTCATAGAAAACAAGCCATTCTTTGAAATTTCAACTCTAGGAAAAATCCTCTTATACTGACATTCTTCTCCATTCTAAACCAAACAGACGAGGATCTGACACATAAGGTGGGGGATGAAACATCAAAGCCCTTTCAAAGACTGGCACAGATGCACAGAAGAGAGAGAGAGACGCTGAGAGAGTCTTTTCTGCGATGGTTTGAAGCTGTATTCCAAAAAGATTTATTTAAAAAATTACCTTATTAAGTCAACTATCAAAATTGGAGGACATAAGTGATTCAATCACAGCTTGGACAATACAAACAGAGCCAACCAACATGTATAGAATTTCAATTTGGTTGCACAACAAAACATTTTTTTAAAAAGCAAATCTACAGACAATCAAATCAGAACTATCGGATAAAATTGCTTAGATATAATAGAACTTCTAGACAATATGCAGTGGGTGCAAAAAATAAGCAAAACAATCATTGAAAGTAATAAGAAAAACAAAAACAAAAGAAGACAAATAAATATTCCAGAGCATTGTATTAAAGCTCTTTGGCTGGAATTCATTCACCTTCAGCCACTGACACCCTCTGTGCCGCTCTAAGCTAATGGAAGCACACTGGCAGAACGAATGGCAGCAGAAATCAAGTCATTTACGCAAAGCATCCGTATGGCGTACTTGGACACACACGCTCTCAGCTCTGCGCCATAGGAGAGCTCATTCTCCCTCCCCAAATAATCCATTTCCCAACCACAATGAATATTTGATACGGTTCACATAACGTGCTTTGGCGTGTTAAGCGAATGTGGGAGCAGATGCATGGTGGGGCACCAATGGGTGACAGGAAGCAACATAAGAACATCAGGGCATGCACATTAGCTTTTTTTTCTTCTTTTTTTTTTTGCAAAATAAACCAGAAATGAGTTCTCTTATGGCCACTGTTCTATGTACAGAGCTTTAGTGCAAGACATTCGACAAAGACTTTGCATGCAATCTTTGCACATTGTAAGGATATAACTCAAATCAAAATAACTTTTTTTTTATTATTATTTGGTCCACTGTGGCATGCTACCTAGATCTATAGGAAACAATCTAACCATGCAACTTTCAAGGGTATATAAAATCATAAGCTGACCCACTTTTTTTATTGTATAAAGGATGCTTTGGGCACAGTTTATGTTTTCAATGAGAAGAGAAAACCAAATCGCTCAATCTAAGCCCTTTCCATTCCTGGCACCATAAAGCCGTGTGATTGGCTGGTCCGGGGAAGGCTGTTTATCTGTCTTGATGTGGTGACATCAAAGCACTGACAGTCATTAGCACTTCAGAATTGGTACTGGGGAATTTCACGCTGTCAAAGTATATGAGAGCGAGATGAGGGAGAGAATCTGACACAGCTCAGAAAGATGGGACACCATCACAGGGTTGATGCCCTTATTAAACGGCCACACTGGCGATATCCAGCGACCAGCGCACAGTGATGTGGTGTAAATGTCACATTTTGGAGCTCTGGAGGAATTGATGAATTATTTATATAACATAACCCATCACAAATCCATCTTCATCGGCTCATTACTACCACAGCCAGAACTAAGAGAATGAGATATAGAGGAATGTAGCTCTAAACAAGCATTGTTTTTAATTTGTCATACATCTCTGTATAAAGCATGAAAGTGAGCCAGCAACTTCTTTATAGACTATGAAATGAAAATTGCGTTTTGTTGATTTTAGTACTTTGAAGCCATCTACAGTATATGCTAGTGTACTCTTAAAAGATGATAAAAGTAATCTTTAGCAGATACTAAGATTTAAAATGTCCTTATTTTCTGGGAAAATCAACTAAAATGATTGATGACTCATCTTGCAATACTGTATGTTAAAGGGGCATTCGGCAACCCTAGCTATTTCTTCGCTGATTTTCACTTTTGTTGTCGCATGTTTTCTCAACGAGCTCCCCCTACAGCTGTGAGGCGTATATTTCACAACAATGTCGTAAAAAAAACTCACTTGCAGTACCCTTCTCCCCCTTTCTGCCACTGCTCATGTGCATTTGTTATTATCGGAGCCGGCCAACTTTATTGTGTGCAGCTATGTCTACTGAGGTGGGTAATACATCATACACATTGAGGGCGGCGTGTGTGTTTATGTCGAATTGCCATAATGCAGTTTGTGTTTCTCGCTCGTTCTCGCTTCTCACGAGACTTCCTATTTCCAACTTACCAGGACGTTAATCCTCATGTTGCAAGGTTGGTTTTCCGCCTAGGAACGTTGGGGGGAGCGGGGAAAGTCACCATTCTCACCAGAACAGGTTATTAAACCATCCAAATGATTTCTAAACGGTTTTATTAAGCTGAAATAGTTGCCGAATGCTGTGAGGACGTCTCTCTCCTTAATACCTCCTGAATCAACTAACACAAGAATTTAAAAAAAGGAAGCAATCTCTTCAATAACTATATATTTTTTCAAAAATCAACACAAGAAAGAAAATGAGATAGTTCACCAAAAAATGAAAATTCTGTCATTAATTACTCACACTCATGTCGTTCCAAACTTTCATTCATCTTCACAAATGAAGATCTTTTTGATGAAATCTTGAAGAGCTTTCTGTCCCTCCATTGACAGCTACACAACTACAACTTCAAAATGTTCACAAAGATAAAACTAAGGCATATGAATTGAGTGGTTTAGTCCAAACTCGATCACTTTATATGATGAACAGATTGAATTTCGGCTTTTAATCACATATAATCATTCATCAACAACTCACACATCAGTTGTGAAACAGAAGGTCAAGCATGTTCGCTTGACTTGTAAAAACCAATGAGGTTCATTCTCATATCACGCAGCACATTTGAGCTTCAGCAAGAACCAATGAGGTTCAGTCTCATGTGTTACGCAGCACGTTTGAGCTTCAGGAAGAGGTTTGTTCTCGCGCATCAGACAGGTTCGGTTGAGCTTCTATCTTATGTTTGCCGATCAATGTTTATATGTGAATAAAAGCCTACATTCAATCTGTTCATCATATAAAACAATTGAGTCTCTTCAGAAAATGTGGAATAAACCGCTCAATTCATATGGATTATTTTTACAATCTCTTTATGAACTTTTTGAAGCGTCAAATTGGTAGTTGCGTAGCTGTCAATGGAGGGACAGAAAGTTCTCCGATTTCATCAAAAAGATCTTCATTTGTGTTCCAAGTGAGTATGGAATTAACATCCGTTAGGGGTGATCCAATCACAAGTTGCCTTGTGATTGGAAGTTGCCGAACATACAATCGTCAATTTATGCTTTAGCAAATGTTTCCATTTCATTCAGAAACAAAGTTTAAAACTCTTATTTTAGCATAGTGGTGATGAATAGGCAGTTCTTTAATGTGGTCTCAGACACATTAGGACTGGTTAGTATTTACTCTACACATGCAGTTGGGTCACATGCATTTTTGACCACCACTAAATGTGGTTGAGTGATCATCACAAAAGCTTTTGGACTCTCTTTACATGTATTGGATCTTCATCATCTAGAGGACACATATTGGCTCACCTGTATTCTGCACTGCATTCAGGTAGCTGTCATCACCATTCACCTACAGAGAGGGAAAAGGAAACTGAGTTCAAATGCAGAAAGCTGACAGAATTATGAATTTGATTTGTTCGGTACACTAAAGTGTCTGTTTTTCTAGAAAAGTGAAGTTTTATCTTCTAAGACGTGACACACATTTGAACAGCAGTGCATTCCGTTTCTGCCTGGCTCAGAGGAAGCTGTGAGAGTCACTCCTGACAAGGAACGAAGATAATATCTGTTAATATTTTTACTGACATTTTATTTCCGCGTTTTCTCATTCTGCACTGCGACTGAAGAGCAATTAGAAGACGAGTTATCATCTTAATCTTTAAAGGTAACTGCTGTCTTACAATGGAAGAGAGGACTGGGTAAATGCGAAAAATGGGTAGATGCGACTAAACACAAACCACTAAACACAAAACTGATATTTAATAATGTTCATTTATATTTTTATAAAATTGTGATAAACAGTAACGTATATTTCCTTTAAACGATTTTATCATTTAAAAAAAAATACCACCATATGGGGCAAATTAATGGATTTTGAATGGATGATTCACAAAAATGAAGAGGATTTTTACTGGATTCATGGAAATGAATCGAACATACCGACTCAAGTACTAATACAAATCAGAAATGCTATTAAAACATCTTAATGCTCTCATATTCATGAGTTATGAGACAAAGAAGAATTATGAAACTATAGTCTGATAATACACTCTTTAAAACCTAATAGTCAAATAAAATGCACAATAAAATCTTCACAATATTATTTTAACATTATTTATTTTGAATATATGGTGAACACTTAATTGCCTAGCCCTATTTTCAACTAACAGTTTCACAAAGACTTTAAATGACATGACTCTGCAAACAATGCTACAACAATACGCTTTAATTGTCCTGATTTACATTAACTCGTCAAAATTCAGTTGAACACCAAGCTGATCAAATCAGGCACTGGGTTTTCAAACCATTCAGCTAAAATTTGGGCAGCTGTCAAGGTTGAGTACACCCTAGAAATCTGAGGATTGCTGATCGAGCATCATTGTGGCAACTAAAGCTGCTTCTGTGACTTGAAATACAATGAGAGATTTCAGTGAAGCAGGAAAATAGCTATAAAGGGTTGAGTTTTCCAGAACCAATTGGACTGTTCTCCCGACTGATTTCTCACTGAGGACTAGAAACCATGCAGCTTGTAATTCTAAATTTGCCCTAGCATTCATCACTGACCCTTAAGAATATTTAAAGTAAACATTTCTTTTATGAGTACCAGTTCTTCAAAAAAAATAAAAATAAAGGAATCGTTCACATAAAAATGTCTTTCAAAACTAGTATGATATTCTTTTATCTGAGGAACACAAAAGGAGTTATTTATAGCAGAAAGTCCAAGCTACCTTTTTCCATACAGCAACAGTGAATGATGGTTCCCAACCAATAATTTCAATGCAAGATTTTCAGTGACTTAAATTCCTGTCCAGTTCTCACACAAAGCTATAAAATGGCTTCAGAAGTCTTACATAGAATATACAGCATGAGTCATGGACCACTTTTATGATGCTTTTTTGAGCTTGACAGCCCTTTCATTGCATGGAAGAGAGCAGACCAGTCATTCTATTAAACTTTTGTGTTCCGTACAGGTTTAGAAAGACATAAAGGTGAATAAATAATAAAACATTTAAAATAAAAAAAGATAAAAAGAAACTTTTGCTTCTATATGCTGCACAGTCAGTTTAACACGTCTGTAGATGAAAACATGGTATTGATTTACTTCATTAATTTACTAAACTGATCTGGGGGTTTAGCACCACCAGCAGGGATAATTGCATTATAGATAACAAGCTCCAGTTATGCACCCTGATATTTATGCTCATATCGACACTCTCCGGTCAGTTACGGCCATAATTGCATCTGTCATTCTCATTCCACAGCAGCAACTGAGGCCAGACTGACACTGTCCTTTATTATGTTCCTTTCCCTGAAATAGCAAAACACACATCAAAAAGCTCTTGATTTAAGCAGCATCTCTGTTTTTTCAATCTCAAACGACACTTATACCAGGAACAGTCTGTGGTAATGGGGTATAACACAGATGTGTGAACATATGACCAGGTGTGTCTTACTGACAGCTGCAAACATGGCACACAACAACCTTGATGTCTAGCATATAACACATATCCAGTGCTGCTGCTCTGAGCTCACGAGTCTAATTGCAAATGCACATTTTAAAATGCATGCAGATATATAAATCAATCCGGTGTATTACACCATCTCAGGAGCAAAGCCTTTCAACAGATTTGTTGGTTCATAATCAAGAGGAGCATAAAGTCTCTAATGGAGCACGTCAGTCATATTACTCATTAATTCCTTCCCATGTTGTTTCACCGCCCAAACAGATGTTAAGATAGTCCAGCTCTGTAGTGAATGTGAACTGAGATGAAGGTACAATTCTAGCTGTTGAATAACACTGAATCTAGCCCTATTTCTTTATGTTATGCTGAATACAAAAAGAAACAAAAAACGAGGCATTTAGTAATGGTTTTGCAGATGTAAATCTCCCCCCCCCCCCCCCCCCAAAAAAAAGTCTTGTTCAAAGCATTCTGTCTAATCTTTCACAACTGGATGTTTCTTTGTCTTCTGTGCTGAGTTGAGTTTTGAAATTCCTATGTGTAGATATGCTCTAGAACAAAAAAAAAATCGGTCATTCTTTTCAAACTATTTTTTTACTGAATTCTTGAAATGAAATGTAATAAACCATTACGCGTGTGGGTCAATAATGTTTGTTCTAGCACACTCATCAAACTCATTAGTCTTACAGCAGAATATGGGTCAATGTGCTGTATTTTTCCCCCGGAATCGTTGTGGATTGCAAGTACTGGTCTTTAAGCATTTAATAAAGAAAACAAAAAAACAAAAATTATAACTGAATTAAAACGTCTAATAATTATCCATGTCTACGCTGTATCGTTTAAGCGATATTTCCTCCCTAAAGCATGTCAGATCCTCTATTAGAGGGAGGTGGCTTTGCTTGAATCCATTAAACAGCATGTGAGTGCTTTATTGCACAATGACAAATATTAAATGGTGAACTAGATTTGACCAAAAAAGGTGCACTTTGAAATCATGCTGCATTAATGTTACTTGCTCAAAGCAATACAGAGCAATAAGAACACGCAAAAAGCAAACATGGTCTTAGCAAATGGAATAAAGCTATTTCGGCTTTTGTCCCAAGCTATATTATTGAACAGCCCTAAAGGCGCATCTTACCTCCAGAAAGACTGCAAACACCCCGAGCAGCGCGAGCATCCTCCCCACTCTTGGATCCATCCCTATCTGCGGCTATGGGTCAGTGTCATTGTATGGTGTTAGAAGCCACCTCCGGAACACCTCCGGGTGTATTCGCGAATGAGCGCTGTGCAAACGGTTTGAATGGCACAACTGCGCGGATGCCGTTAAAGAGCGTTGGTTTCCAGTGTGAGTGATGCGATGCTCCGTAGCCTGCCGTAGGTTGATATGTAATGTCTAATCGGTGTTGTGGAGTAGCCTAGTATCACAGACGCACACACCCCTCGTAGCGACCCACGCGCATCCCTACGTCTCCAAGCGCTCACGCACCACGCGCGCGCCGCACTGATGAACCAGCAGCCAACAAACTGGGCGTCACTGCTGCCTTAGTGCAAACCTGGCAACACAATCATAATAATGATAATTAACAAATAACAAGAGAAAGCAATTTGTGAGATATGTGCCTAATGAACAATTAAAATGCTGCTCATAACTCTAATAATGATAGTGTGTGAAATATAGCCTAGCCTATACAGCTATAAATAAATAAATACATTTTTGTATAGTTATGGCTAAGCTATTCAATTTTTCTACAAAATAGGTATAAAATAAATTATGAAGTAGGCCTAGTTCACAATGTGTAAAACTCAAAGGCTGCATCTGGAATCGCATACTTCCCTACTAAAGTAGGCGAAAAAGAGTATGCAACAAAAGAAGTATGTCCGAATTCATAGTAGGCCTACTCATAAAAGAGTAGGCAAAAAGTACCTCGATGACCTTCTTCCAGCGAGATTCTGAAGTGTGCAAATGATGGACACTTTACTATCCCATGAGAGGATTTATGAATGGCAGTGAAGCAATGTAACTGAGGCTGGTTGGTCATGTGATAGCCTACTGACAACATGGCGAATGTAGTAGGCCTATGTCCAGATTACTTTCATACTACATACACTCATACTATATTGAACGCAAATTAGTCAGCGTGTGTATTAGTCAGCAAGTTTTTAGCGTGTGTATAAAGTAATTAGCTACCTATTCAAAATAAATACCTACTCAAGAAATTATGCCATTTCAGACATAGCCATCAGCACTCATGAATGCCATGTTCCAAAGAGAGCACAAGACAGGTAAAGTGCTGCCATGGCAACCTGCTCGCAGAAAGTATACAAATGACTGAGGGCGGAAATATCCTAATACGGGACAGGCCATCAGTGGTCGTGGGCGGAGCATGAGCAATATGAAATCATTTTGCTCAGAAAATCCAAAGGCTTGATTATTGAGAGTGTTTAGGCTTTTTGATGATAAAAAAATATGGTAGTTTTGTCCACACACTGCAAAGACACATTTATATGCAAACACCATATAAAAGTGAATTTTGCATCCGATTACCCCTTTAAACTTTTTTAGAGAGAATGACAACTTAAATTTAAACTTAGAAAAAGCCTATAGCATGTGTCATTTTACTTGGTTTGCTGTTCACAGAGTAAGGTTGTCACAGAGAGAAGTGTGATTTCTCAGAACATTTATCAGGTACTAGGGACATTTTGTGTGTTAAGAATAACACTTAAGTAACAGCATTTTTAAATAACTACTCCTTCAGGTAAACAGGATGACTGACAAAAATTTGAATTCACCATGCTGACCAGAAGAGAATTAGTCTCTCTCTGCATATTTAGAGTTTTTATGCATGGAGTTTGTGTCCCACTGACGGGGGTTTTAGTCCTAAAACTTGTCGAACCACTTTAACCCTTTGATGCGCAAGCTATGGATACCCCTTCTAATGCGCAACATGGGTCTAAAAAGACCCGTATTCATTTCCTATATTATTTCAGGCATGGCTGAATGTTTCTTTGCTGAATCTTTAAAATATATGTATTTTATCATTTGTTATTCCAGGTATTGATTAAATATCTTGTTTTTGATTTCCACAAATCATTATGTTTATGTTTCCTTTCTTACTTTATAAACAAACACAGTTTTTGTATTTCTACATCAATTTTACATACACGGGTCTAAAATGACCCGTATACATTTCCTATGTTATTTCAGGTGGCTTTGACAGTTACAGATTTTAAAATCAAAAAGGCGGGGAAAAAAGGACCCTAAACTCTTAACACATCGAACCATTTCAGCATAATGGCTTATTCAAGACTATACGGTTCTTAATATAACTTTTAGGCCTATTACATGTAAATAAGCTAGCATTATTTATATTTATATTTATTTATCTAGCATTATTTATCTTTTATCTGTAAGGGGCATTCGGCAACTATTTCAACTTAATAAAACCGTTTAGAAATCATTTGGATGGTTTAATAACCTGTTCTGGTGAGAATGGTGACTTTCCCCGCTCCCCCCAACGTTCCTAGGTGGAAAACCAACCTTGCAACATGGGGACTAACGTCCCGGTAAGTTGGAAACAGGAAGTCTTGTGAGAAGCGAGAACGAGCGAGAAACACAAACTGCATTATGGTAATTCGACATAAACACACACGCCGCCCTCAATGTGTATGATGTATTACCCACCTCGGTAGATATAGCTCCACACGATAAAGTTGGCCGGCTCCGATAATAACAAATGCACATGAGCAGCGGTAGAAAGGGGGAGGAGGGTGCTGCAAGTGAGTTATTTTACAACATTGTTGTGAAATATACGTCCCACAGCTGTAGGGGGAGCTCGTTGAGAAAACATGCGACAACAAAAGGGAAAATCAGCGAAGACATAGCTAGAGTTTAAAGTTTCCCTTTAAAAACCCATCTTTTTTTAGTGTAGCTAACATTAGCTAGCTAGAATAGAAAATGTCAAAAGCTATCTAGCTAATAGTATTGGATATGTTTGTCTTTCTCACAAGTAATTTCTCACTAGGATTTCATGGTCAAGGTAACCATAGCCTAATATTCAAATATTATGTCCAGTTATCTTTTACAAAATATCAAATATTTTCTGTGGTTAAAATAAAATAAGACTTGCATCAAATATACAAAACAGCTGTGTTGAGTTGTGAAATGTGTGGCAGGTTAATAGTATTATGTAATACTATAGTAATAGTATTTATCCAGTAAATATGTTCCTATTTGCAAATATGTGAAAATATCAAAGGTTTCTATATGGGTCATTTTTGACCCATGTATGTAAAATTGAAGTAGAAATACAAAAACTGTGTTTGTATATAAAGTAAGAAAGGAAACATAAATATAAATATTTAATGAATATTTGGAATAACAAATGATAAAATACATATATTTTAAAGATTCAGCAAAGAAACACTCAGCCATGACTGAAATAACATAGGAAATGAATACGGGTCATTTTACACCCATGTATGTAAAATTGATGTAGAAATACAAAAACTGTGTTTGTTTATAAAGTAAGAAAGGAAACAAACACAATGATTTGTGGAAATCAAAAACAAGATATTTAATGAATAACTGTAATAACAAATGATAAAATACATATATTTTAAAGATACAGCAAAGAAAACACTCAGCCATCACTGAAATAACATAGGAAATGAATACGAGTCATTTTAGACCCATGTTGCGCATTAGAAGGGTTGCGATACAAAAACTATTTTTATTCAAAAAGTAAGAAAGTAAAAACAAAAATAAGGATTTGTGATGATCAAAAACAAGTTAATTGTGGAATACCTGGAATACTGAATGATGAAATTTATTTCTTGCAAAGATATAGAAAATTAAAACTCAGTCGGGTCTATTTAGACCCATGTTGTGCATCAAAGGGTTAAGACAATCTCTATTGCTAAAAGTGCTATATAAATAAAGTTAAACTGAATGAAATTAATCTTTAAATAATAACCTCCAGCCAATTTGCTTTATTAAGAGAATATTTGTAGCAGTTTTTTGTTTCTCTCAACAACTGTTTGTTTTGCATGCAACAGTAGAGAGGTGACTATGAGGTCTGAATCTTCAAAAAGAAAAAGACCTGGAGGGATTTGAATAAAATCGGCAGAGGGAACATAATAAACTGCAGCTAAGATTTAGTGGGGAGAAAAATTAAGTCAATTAATCCTTTATGTGGGTTTCGGATGGGAAGAACAGAATATTTTCCTCACAAATAGGCTAATCGTGATTAATGCACCCACTAGTTGAAAAAGTTTATGGATATTTCCAGAAAACGGAACAATTTAGAAAGTTACATCCAAGCATTATTTCACATGGAAACCAAGAAAAACTATTATTCCATGGAAACCATAAAAGTCCAAGAATATTTATGAAATGCATTGATGCAATATATTAGATGAAACAGCCATGCACTCTATAGCATTTATGGGATAGCATGAGTTAAATTACTCTCTATAAAAACAAATAGAGTAGAGCATAATAGATTTAGTTGATTCATGTTTGCTCATAATAATAAAGCTATACAGCTGGGAAGCCCAGCATGAGTGACCTTCTGATACTAGCATGCAAAGTCACCCACGGAGCCTTCGCACCCACACAAGCATGCATACATTACCCTCTCAATCCTCCCCTTCTCCCGCCGCACACATGACCTGATCATTGGCACAGACGTGTTTTACAGTTGTGTTAAATCTTTGTGCCGCAGAGACACCTGCTACATGATGATCTGTGGTTGTAATGGGGGAAACAAGAATTTTACTGGTGCACCACTTTGATGGATACGGTGTTGTCATGGCAACACAATGGTTAAACTGCCAGCAGTACCTCCAACACTCACAGCATATTTAAGGATTTTTAAGAGACAATTGTCTTTGTGCTCACTGGGAAAATTGGGTCAAGAGGGGGGGAGGGGGGTAGAAAGAGAAAGTAATAACCTGAAAGTGGCATTGTATAGAAATGACATTTAAAAGGACAATTTTAAAAGAGATTGAATAGAAAGTACACAACTGGGCAAAACACGAGCTGCATGGTGATGCTCCAGAGTGGTGTCTTCGAAAATCTGGTAATAAATATTATAATAAATGCATCTCTATACCACAGTGAAGCGTCCATGGAGGAAGAGTCATTGTGTGAGGAAACCTTTTTAGCTGCTGGTATTGGTGAGCTACTTCACTGTGAAGTCATTTAATGATTTGGAGTATAAAGAGAATATTGCAGAATGGCTTTGCTTCCCACAATTGAAAAGCTTTCATCTAAAGAGGAATGATCAGATGTTATTTTTTCAACAAGACAATGCTCCTGCCCAAATTGCAAAGACAACCAAGAAGTAGCTTGAGAACAAGTCCATCAGGGTCATGTTTTGTCCTGGTCAGAGTCCAGATTTTAATATTTTGGTCTCACATTAAACTCAAACATAAACTGGGAGACTTTTCAACTATGAAATGTTTGAAGCCATTACCATTGAGTGGAACAACACTGACTCTTTTACCTGTAAAAAGCTGTCTGCAAGTTTACCCACACGGTAAACAAAGGGGAAGGCTATTCTGTGCTAAGTTTCTTTATCTACAATATTTGTGCAATTCTTGCTAATTGACATGGCCCATTTTTGACCCATGTTTTATATTGGCAACAAATACACCAGTGAGTCATAATGCTTTGTAAAGTCTTTCCTTTTTTACACAGCCACACAAAAATCCACATCCCCTCACAGATTTGAGGGTTCTGTCTGTCTGTCATAACTTCTTTACCCAGAGGAATCATCTCTCAGCTCCATTAACCGCCTCAAGCAGCCAATCCACATTCAGTTGGTAAGAAGAACAGAATAAGCCTCTCTTTTTCTTCTTCTGCATATACTGTTAACAGATATTAAAGTAATAGTTCACACAAATATGAATATTTGTTGACAAATCGAGAAAATGGAGAAATTTGTGACCGACGACTGTAATCCCCCTAAAATAAAATAAAAATCAACATAAAAGTGGTATATATGACACAAGCACTTTATTCCAAGACATGCACTTACTGTATATGTACATAATTGAGCCTTACTTGTCATTTTTGAAGCTTGACAGCCTATGGTCACCAACCACTTTCATTGTAAAGTAAAGAGTAGCATTAATATTCTGCTGAATATTCCACAGAAGAAAGAAATATGAGTTTGGAGCAAGATTCTATTTGTTAATGTCATATTAGTTAACATGAACTAACAATGAAAAATACTTCTAAGGCATGTATTCATTTCAGTTAAAGGTGCAGTGTGTGACTTTTAGCGACATCTAGCGGTTCGGTTGCGAGTTTACACTAAGGGCTCAGCCCACCGCTCACCCCTCCCTTTCGAAGAAGCAACGGTGGCTAAAACGGGACAAACATCGTCGTCTGAGACGGCAGAGAATAGCCAGAGTAAACCAAGTTTCTGTACCACAGTCCATTATAAACCACATCATGGATAAAGTTTACAAAGCCATTTTCAGGTGAGGATCAAGGGTCTTAATACGTAATATAATAATAGTAATTAGTTGATTGTCTCACGAACGTAACCAGCACATTTCTCCCCACATAGCAAACCCATAATACAGCAAGGGAGAAGAACCACATGAAACTATGCAACTATATATTTTTTCTAACAGGGTAGTAAAAGTTTAGCTGGCTAATAGGAGCTGTTAGTGTGGCTTAGCTGGTTAAAGCAGTAAGCCTTGTTTATACTGGACGCGTCCGCGATTGTAACAGCGCGCGCACCTCCGCATCCCCTAGACACCATTTACTACACACAATAGGCTTTTTTTCTCTGATTTTGGAAACTCGATCGACTTAAAATGCTTCCAAGATCGACGGGTTGGTGATTCCTGTAACTGTTTTACGGTCAATGACAAGAGTACTAATCAGCTGTCTCACGAACGTAACCAGCACATTTATCCCCACATAGCAAAGCCATAACACAGCAAGGGAGAAGAATAAAGTTACATGAAACAATCCAACTACATATTTTACACCACTGACAAGGGAAAAGTCACTACTCACGGTGTTTATGGCTAGCTTCTAGCTTTCTGCGGCTTCTCTTTCAAGGTAGTGACGAAACGCGCTCTGTAACGCTGTTTGTTCGCGTTCGGCTACGGTAGAAACATGACGTCACAATATGTCGACCTTCATAGAAGCGGATTCCCGCGCCTATCTAGATATAAATGCCTCATTCTAAGGTAATAAAAACATTACGGTTTATTAAGTAAGTTCTTTATACACCACTGAACACATAGTTATGGATGTCATATTGCATTTCTGTTAATAGATACTCAAAATTTTTACACATTGCACCTTTAATGTTCATTTCAACATTAACATCTGTTAATGTTATGGACTTGAGTTATAACCTGAATAAACAATAAGTATTTATATTTTATTAACTCTATAAATCTTACAGTGTCATATTTCTAAGGCCTCTAAATTATTAGCATGATTAAAACTTTGGTCATGATTGATTTTGTCTGATTGATTTTAGCAAGTATAAAGGCTTTTAGTATAATTGTGTATAACTGAAAAAATATCCACCTTCGGGTTGTTTACTATTTTTTATAAAGTAAATGTAAGAATACATGTTATATTTTTAGTAATATTACAAGATGAAAAATCAAAAGAATTTTTTTTTTAAATGCCAGTATTAAACCTGAGGATATTTGGGAACCTTTACGTCCCATCATTGCATTGCATTGCATTACATAAATTTGTTCCACACAATACAAATTACAAAGGTTTGATCATAAAACTGAGCCTTTAAATATACTCTGAATATAACATTATTTGGAAATAAAGAGTGAGAACTATTCTACTATAATATTATAAATATCTTGTCAATTTTACATTACAAGCTATCAGAATTTCATTGCATACATTGGCCATGTAATTATCAGCAAAATTGCATTCCTTGGGCCAATAAATAAAATTGTTGACAAAGGTTTGCTAAATAATGTTTCAAACGTGCTGCTCATTGTTAGTTAAAGTGTTACTTGTTGATTAAATGACAACAAAACTTTCCTTTAAAGCAGTAATTACAGCCAATGAGTACTGGATATTTGTATCAATAATTTGGCTTATGTCTGAAATATTATGTTATGCACCAGTTCCCTTTCGAAGGGAACTCAACAATACGTCAACGACGCTATGGGGGGAACGCCTCAGGCGTGACAGGTGTCTGAAATCACTATCAAATCACGTCAATCATATTGACCGGCGACAGCCCGTGAATCATTAGCGTGAATGATTAACGTGCGACCTGGAAGTATAAAAGGGCGCCTTGCAAACATGACAAATCATCTCATCGTCTTCAGGGACTGTCTGTTTGAAAACGCTATTCAATGAAACGGTAAGAAAATTAAATGTACAGCACACGAGTGTGCTTTTCTTGCCTGGGAGAAGAGCGCGCACGGGAGATTCTCGAGGGAATCCTCTGTGTGAACTGTGAGCGTTTTTCTCTTAAAACGCTCGCTCTCGTCTGGCCCTCTTCTCGAGTGAAGGGGGTTCAACGTCTGGTTCTCATGGTCCCGCTCGTGCCGAGGCAGAGCGGCGACTTGCATCATGGGCTTCCAGATAGAGCTCGTCGATCATCTTGAGAGTGCTGTAAACCTCTCAGATGATTCGACGGCTGACGAGGGCGAACTGCAGGTCGATGACGAGGATTTTTCACCGACGGTTTCCTGCAGTTGCTGCTCTTCAGGACGAGCAGGAGATGGCTGAGGAGGTTTATAATCAGGTAGATCCTGAACCCTCTCAGCCACCCTGCCCCGTGTATGCAGGTCTGGTGGATGTTGTGGAGCGCGCCGCCAACAGGCTGTAGCTGCCATGGCGACGCGCTAGAGGAGAGACCGCTCGCGGTAGGCTCGGCGATCGGTTTCTCCCCGGCCATACACCACCAGCTCAGGTGAGCCTTCCATTCCTTCCTGATCTTCACACGGAGATCGAGAGGGCATGGAAGAGCCCATGCTCTGCCCGTATTCACTGACATCAGCGGGTTAATTTCGCTGATGTTGATGGGATCGCAGAGCATGGGTATGTGTCGATGCCGCCCATTTGACGAGTCGTTTGCAAACTATCTCGTGTCTGGGCAGGCGTCGACACTGAGAGCTCCAACTCTGCCATCCAAACCGCTAAAGACAACAGCGCGTTTGAATGGCAGAGCATACACGGCAGCAGTTCAGGCTGGTGCTTCCCTGCACACCATGGCGGTGCTGCAGGCATACCGGGCCGACCTGCTGCAGGATCTCGACCAGGGGGCAGGGTTGTCCCCTAAGGCAGTTACTGAGCCGCGCCGAACCACGGCTCTTGCGCTCCGGGCCACCAAACAAACTGCTGCCACGATCAGTCGGTCGATGGCGGCGATGGTGGCCACGGAGAGACAGCTTTGGTTAAACCTGGCCGACGTTGAGGAGAAAGAGAAGGCCTTTCTCCTCGATTCGTCGGTTTCGCCCTCTGAACTCTTTGGCCCCGCCGTGGAGGCGGGGCTTGGGAAGTTCAGGGAGGCGAAGGCACGCTCAGCTGCTTTTAGGAAAAAACCTACATACCGCTGAGATCCGGTTCCACGCCCAGGCAGGCGGGAGGGCCTGGCCCTTCACGATCTGAGGACCGTAGACAGGGCCAGAGAGCCAGTGTCGCCTCTCGTGCGCCCCCTCTGTGGAGGAACAGGGCGCAGGAAAGGCGTGACTCCCGCTAGAAGAGGGATCTGAGGGAGGTTATCCAGCACAAGCGCATACAGCGTCGCTGATGGATAATCTCCCCGGAGGGCTTCATTAAAAAGAGAATCCAGCCCTCTCCTCTCTTCTGACTCCCCAGACGTTCATTACATCAGGCCTGGCGCTGGGCCTATGATAAGAACGATGTTCCAATGGCCCGCCTAGGCTTGGTTAGTAGAAACGCCTCTTTCAGGCATGTAAAGTGGGGGACCCCAGGTTCATAAAGAACTATCTGGCGAGTCTTCACTCCGCACGCCGCAGGTGAGCTGTCTGGTCTTTTCAAGAGTAAATTTTTGTGAATAAAAATTCCGAAATGTATCTCTCTACAGACCTCGTTCCCTGTATAGAGTCATGGGGTCATGTCAAGGTAATAAGGTAAGAGAACTTTATTGGATTATCAGGGCCCTGAAGTTCCCCGTTAGGTGGCCAGAACGGTAACTGTGTTAGCCTTCGGGCTGCTAGCCACCTCAGGGTAGAGTGGTTGGTCTCTCTCTTTAAATTGTTTTACTTAGAGTGTTGACTGACGCTAGAGCTTCAGATAGATCTTATGTCCGGCCCACAGGTCCGTTTGACTTCTTCCTGAGTATGTCGCCCCTTGAGCTCTGTTTGGGTTTTCATTAGGCTGAGCGACTCTGCAGCCCTTTGTATGGAATAATACAGACTATATTCTTTAGTAAGGCTGTGGCTCCTCCGAGCCCTCAGATAGATCTATGCTTGCAGGCTGGCCCTTACCAGGGCCGCCTCTGTAGCTGGCCTAGGCTGTGCCAGGGATAATAGAGGCGCTCTCCTAAAAATTTTAGCATTTCTTCCTCTGACCCTTCACTGTGTGAATGTTGGTTTCTAGCATCCCTGTATAAACAGCCTCCTCCCGTGGGAGTCGTTAGGCCAAGGCCCGCCCCCTTCTCTGCATTCTGGGGTGACTAGAGTAATGCAGCGTGGTGCTGAGGATGGTTTGTAAGGACATGGTAGGCCTCAACAGGCCTCCGTGGTATATATGTCTTTATTGAGCAGGGTTAGGCCGTCTTTCGCTTCACGAAGAAGACTGGGTTTCCTGCCCGACCCTGCCATGCAGAACTGGCCTACGGATTTAGGCCGCCAGTTTAGGCTTCACTCACCTCGCTGAGCTACTGCTCGAGCGCTAGGTTATAGGTGGTTGGCTTTCATTCAAGCCCCACTCCCCTAGGTTGGGCACAGATACATTTCTGTCACCCCTAGAGCCGCTGGCAGGCCCGCACCCTGGTAACCTCAGGGTGAGGTGTGAGTTTTCCCCTGTGATACAGGGTAGGTCTGAGCACTTCACTCCCAGTTCTGTTTTATCCCACCTCGCACCACTATGGCTCGGGTCGAGTATGAAGTAAGCTTCACTTCTTCTTTGGTCGAAGTACGCTCCCCTGAAGCCAGAGCATTGCCCTGAGCTGACGCCCATGCATAGATGGTAGGCCCCTGGCTAACTGGGGCCTCCGTTGAGGCAGAGTGGCGTATGTTGTACTCCCCTTGTTTTAAGGGTGCTAGCTTTCTTGCGGAGTACACTGCCATGGGCAATGTGATTAGGCACCAGGATGCTGTAGGCGCTGTGTAAACAGTTTTTCTGCCAACGAAGGCTGCGCCATTAGGTAGTAGGCCTCAGCAGGCCTCCTTGATTGGACAGCCCCCCAGAGGGCACTGTAGGCCAGCTCACTTTACGTGGTTGGCCTTGGTGGTTCGGGCAGTTGACTCACTGATGGGTAGTAGGCCTTAAACAGGCCTCCTCGGAGGTGAGTCCCAACATTGTGGGACATACCTTATAGCGCTACTGGAAGCCCATTAGTGAATTATGCTGTGTAGTATGGTTTCCAACAGTGTACTTTATGGCAGAATATGACTTGCTATTAGCTAGTAGGCCCGACCAGGCCTCCCTGATAGGCGAGTCCCCAGCTGGCTGGCCTTAGCAGGCCACCTTATACTTTCACCCGGACTCAGAGCTCAAAGCTACCAGTGGTTATCAGGTAGTAGGCCACTCAGGCCTCCCTGAAGGTGAATTCCCACTTAAGATGGTTATCGGGTAGTAGGCCTCACCCGGCCGCCCTGAAGGCGAATTCCCACTTACGTTGGCTATCAGGTAGTAGGCCTCTCTGGGCCTCCCTGAATGTGAGCTCCCAAATATTGTGGCTGTCAGGTAGCAGGCCGCTCTGGGCCTCCCTGGATGTGGGCTCCCAAATATTTTGGCTGTCAGGTAGTAGGCCTCACCAGGCCTCCCTGAAGGTGAGTTCCCCACATGCTGTGATTATCAGGTAGTAGGCTCCTCCAGGCCTCCTTGAATGAGAACGGTCAGGTAGTAGGCCTCACCAGGCCTCCCTGAAGGTGAGTTCCCACAGATAGTGGTGACCAGGTAGTAGGCCTCACCAGGCCTCCCTGAAGGTGAGCTCCCCACATACTGTGGTTGTAAGGTAGCAGGCCTCACCGGGCCTCCCTGAAGGAGGAGTTCCCACGTACTGTGGTTATCAGGTAGTAGGCCTCTCTTGGCCTCTCTGAAGGTGAGCATCTCACATACTGGGGTTATCAGGTAGTAGGCTCCTCCAGGCCTCCTTGATTGAGAACAGTCAGGTAGTAGGCCTCACCAGGCCTCCCTGAAGGTGAGTTCCCACAGTTTGTGGTTACCAGGTAGTAGGCCTCTCCAGGCCTCCCTGAAGGTGAGCTCCCCACATACTGTGGTCGTAGGGTAGCAGGCCTCACCGGGCCTCCCTGAAGGTGAGTTCCCACGTACTGTGGTTATCAGGTAGTAGGCCTCACGTGCCTCCCTAAAGGATCAGGTAGTAGGCCTCTCCGGGCCTCCCTGTAACGCTCCCTAGTGGTGCTGGGTTTATGAAGCTAGTGGTCTCTTGCTATCAGTTTCAGCTAGCCTTAATAGGCAGCTGCTGAAGGCGAGCTTGCGCCCTGGCTCGCTAAAGTGTTCATTCTCTGCTAAAGGTTCCCTCCCGGAACCTTTTCTGCCTACAGCCTGGTTTGCCTACCAGGCAGACCTTGTGCTCCCCTCACGAGGGTCTCTATGAGCATGCGGCTTCCTGAGTCTGGTCAGACGGTCGTAGGCCTCTCGTGAGGCCTCCCAGTCAGATCAGCCCTTAGGCCTTCACAGGCCTCCTCAGTGTTTTGAAACACAGACACTGGGTTGATCCGTGGATCGAGTAGAGAAACTCCCCTGGCTAGCAAGGGTCGGAAAGCACTATGCTGAGTCATACTCTCCGGGATATCCCGTCTCTGAGATCCGGGCCGAGTGGTTCACTGCCAGCTTCGCAGTCCCTCGGGTTGGATGCCTTACTTAAGGCATTTGTCCAGAGGCTCTGTCTTCAGACAGACAGGATTTGGCCTGACGAAGTGTCTATGTACTGGCGCCAGGTCAGGCCGTCCTGGTGGCATTTCGGGGTGAGTACGTTCCCCTGAATAGTGACTGGCTGGGGTTCCCTTGGGTTCCCTAGCCACATTCCCTAGAAGGGACCCCTTCTAATTGGAAGCTGAGGTTCCAGGCCCGGAGCCGGCCCAGGTAGACCTTTCATTTAACCATGTTTATGAAGGTTTTTCTGTGAGGCTGTAGCTTGGGCTATGACCGTAGGGAATGCTGTCACTGACAGCCCAGTGTGACCTGAGGGTGAGTGGTTCTAGCGTTTCATTTGAAGTTGCTGGTTCTGACAGTTGTCACTGCCACTTGGCATGCACTCCCCTTAGCATGGCGGCGTTGGTATATCGTTCCCCATAGCGTCGTTGACGTATTGTTGAGTTCCCTTCGAAAGGGAACGTCTCAGGTTACGACTGTAACCTATGTTCCCTGAGAACAGGGAACGAGACAATACGTCTCCCTGCCATGCCGCGGTGCTTGCCTACCGTACAGTCCCTTCAGACGATAAGGTGATTTGTCATGTTTGCAAGGCGCCCTTTTATACTTCCAGGTCGCACGTTAATCATTCACGCTAATGATTCACGGGCTGTCGCCGGTCAATATGATTGACGTGATTTGATAGTGATTTCAGACACCTGTCACGCCTGAGGCGTTCCCCCCATAGCGTCGTTGACGTATTGTCTCGTTCCCTGTTCTCAGGGAACATAGGTTACAGTCGTAACCTGAGACGTTCTCTAACATCATGGTTTGGATCTTTTTTTTTATTATTAATTTTTTTTTAACCTAATCTGTAGTCAATGTGTCTGTTATGTTTATCATCACATTTAGCATGTTAATTTAACTATCATACTCACACAAAAAGAGAATGTGTTCTACATTTCTGAATTTCATTTCAAATTTCCAACATGATATAGACTTTCTTATTCAGTTAAATATTTATAGTTGAAGACATCCTTGCTTCCTCTATCTGTATCCTTCCCTAAGAGTTTGGCAGCGGGAGAACAGCAGAACGTTTAGCACTGGCTGCTGCAGGCACTCTGGATGCTGCTGTAAGATAGCGTTTGAAGTGGCACATGCTGTCGAAGATGCGAGCAGAAGGGTTATTCTTCTGTTAATGGAGGATCTTAACCACATTACTAATGTGCCACGCATCAAATTTCGCAATAAAGAAGTTTAGAATGAGAATTAAACGGATTGGCTTCATTATAAGGCAAATAACCAGTTAGATAGATAGATAGATAGATAGATAGATAGATAGAACCACAAAGGGCTTTTGTCTGCTGATCAAAGAAAAATAACAAACCCCACCTCAAAAATAAGCTAAAACATCAGCTTCAAAAATGCATACAAAGTCTTTAATTTGACGCATGTAAAGATGCATGATTTATAGCCTGGGCATATAAAAGACCAAAAGTAATGAGTCCTGGCAGACCTTTGATTTATATGTCAATCTGACCTGACACGCCTCTGATGCAGAGGTTGCTGAAGGAGGAGATATTTGTGCTTTTCCAGCACATATTACATCCGTCTCTCCATCTCTGGTCCCCTTGTGCATCCTGTGCTGACACTTCATTTGTGACCAATTGATAATGGGCAGTTACATGAATTCTTTGTGTCAGGAGGCAACAACAGAAAATGGAGAGACATCACCTCTCTTCCCATGGAAACATCTCTAAATAAATACTCTCATTAATAGCTCCCCAGTCTCCTAAATCTCTCTTCCACTAGCAAGATTATCAAGATAATGGGTTTGGCTTTAATAATTAGCACTTACGACTAATTGTCCAACTAGCTGAAAAAGCAAATAAACATTGCAGCTTTGGGATGGGCAGCATCTAATGAGATCATTAGAGGTGGTGAAATAAAGCTATTTGAGAATAAATACTGCCATCTAGTGCAGAAAAGAAGTAGTGAACTGTCTAAAAAAAGAACTTATATTATACAGTGAGCAAGAATGAGTTTCTTTGGTTAAGTTCCTATTACATTTAAGAAACCCAAGCTGTGATCGATACACTCACTGCAGTGCAAAGAAGCGACCTATTATTTAAACATGAAAACTGATTTTTAACATTGTTTAATATTTAATGAAAATTATAAATCCACAGTGTCCTTGTCTTGATCGTATTTCATCACTTCTGTATAATAAATTAAAACAATTCGAATTCACTGCTTGCTTTTTGTCAAAAACATTAGGAGACACCTGGAAGCATTGTTCACGTCCTACCATTCTAAGCTCCGGATATTCCGCCTCTTTTCTCTGACGTAACGTGACTTACACAAGTCTCCACGAATAAGCGCTTCCAGAGAAAATGATTGACAGGAACATTGGCCAATGAGCGTACGAGAATAGGCAGCTATGGCGTCTGTGCCCCGTCTGCTGATTTGCAACCCGCCGAAATAGGATCGGTGAAGAAGGAGACCTTCGAGCGGTTCGCCATGGACTGTTCTAGGATCAGTAAGGTTTAAATACGACTCTAACCATTGAGCGGTAAGTAAGAATGCTGTCAGTAACTTGTGTCTGATTCAAGGTTAGCGTTCGTAACCAGAACAGTCCGAATAAAACGGTGGTTTGGACGCTTTTGAGGACATGAATACGGTGGAATATCAAGTTTCAAACATGATGGTGGCTTTGGCCTGTCCAAATGTTGATCAAAACAAGTAGATTATCATTCCTCTCAAAGTCAACACTGACTTATGCAGACTTTATGTGTATAAGCTTTCTCTTTATGTGAAGTAAACGCTACATTATATAACATACTCATACTTTATCAAATGCATGTTGCAGCCCAGTTTTATTTACCGGGTAGTTTTAATGTTCAAGAGTGTGTGGAAAAGACATACCGCTCCGCGCTCACAAGCACGCGCTTCAAAGTTCAGCCGTATCGCGCAGAGGTGACGCTGTCAAAAAAAAAAAAAAGTGGGTCATGTTCTCACCTCTATATTTGACGAAATATATGATAATGTTGATGTTTTAAAACATCAATGTAACCGTAAGGTCATGAGAAATTATCTTTGTTCGGTCTCAAGAGTTGTATTTGGTAGGGACAAAGCATGGAAAATGCTAAACAAATTTTGCATCAAATTAAAGAAAATATTGAATTTGTGGACTTGAAAAAGAAACAATTCTGCATTTATTTACTATTTACAAGATTTGGATGGTTTTAGAAACCCATTTTAACATAGAATATTAACGAATTAATTCACATTAATAAATTAATACACATAAAAAGAATTGGGCTGTTTGCAAATCAAATGTCTTACATTTGAAAAAAAAAATAATAATACATAAATCTTTGGAACAAACTAAAAACATGTAAAACCATCGACATTTATGTAACTTTTTTTTTGTCCAGCAGCTAATGTTGTTAAAAATGTAAAAATCTAGTTCTTGTGGCATTGAAATTATTTTTTTTGGACAAAATATAGAAATGTCTGAATACTACCAAAAAGGCTATGAAATTGGCAAATTTAAATGAAAATAATTTTTAAAGTCAACACTGAATGAATATTTACTATTAAGTTTACTTTCCTAATACATGTTCCTAAATTGTTTGCATAATTTCATCAAAAATGAAAAACTTTGCTCCACCTCTGAAAAAGGTTACTTTTAGCTCTTGTTTTTCAACCCAAATATACTTTTCTCAATCAAATCGATTGCTCTTAGTTATAGTCTGCCCTTCATTTAGTCTGATTGAATATCCTATTTCACATCACATTACTTAAGTGTTTTATGTGGACCTGTTTGAAACGTATACATAATATATCTGTTCATTTAACCACACATTTTTAATATTTCCTTTTTTGATAGATACAAAGTTGCATTAATAAGCTGATGATCATTGTGCTGGTGAGAGGGAAAAGATGGATCCGTCTGCAGGTATGCACATGTCCACTGTTCCCCAGAACAGCGATATCGTCCACGTCTCTGTCGGTAACCCCATTATAACCATGTATCAGCCGCAACCTCCAAACATCGCCCAGATAATCTCACAGCACGTGGTTCCTCAAGAAGTCTCCTGTCACGCTGTACCGCACACAGTCCCGTCGCACATCCACATGCCAACTCACATCCAGACTCAGTCACACATCCAGCCTGCTCCACATCTGCAGACCCCACAGCAATGCCACGTGGAAGCACAGGCTCATATTCCGACCCAAGGCCATGTATCAACACAAGGTCCGTCAGAAGGCCAGAGTGCCGCATCGTCTCAAGATGGTGCAGTGAACTCACTGCAGGTCCCTTTTGCAGAGGTAGCCTCCCTGCTGGACCCTAACATGAAGAGCTCAAAGGCTCGCAAGTACCAGATCCACTACGATGAGGTGAAGAGGAGATTGGAACCGCCTGAGAAGATGTCCCTCCGCTCTCTGGCTGCCTACACAAGAGTGAGTCGAGGTCCGGCTAGTAAGAAAACACTCTTAGAGTCCCTAAATGTCTTTGGACTGTCACCAAGCACCAACACAGCAGTGTCCAGTTCCTTTTCCAAACTAACTGAAGGTAAGTCTGGACCAAATACTTGAAAATATGAAAAAATCCTGTTCAGAATTCGTGTTGTTCCAAACCTGTATGACTTTCTTTCTTCTGCAGTACATAAAAGAAGATATGTTGATAGTTTTTGCCCATTGACTTTCATCAAAGAGTATAGAAGAACAAGAGGCGAAACTCTGATGCTTTTTTGGTAACAGCCACTAGGTGGCGCTTCGGTAGCGTGGCCGCCATTTTGGGGTGAAAATTCCAACTGGAGTTACTGGACAACAGCACAGAAAACAGTTAATCCAATCATTAAATACACATTTGAGGTAGTTTTTTCTTGCTTTATTGAGTATTTCATTGAGTATTCTTTTGTTTAAATTGTCTTGCTTTAACGTCATTAATATAAGATAGTACTGCAAAAAAAACACACACAATAACAGTTGACTGTAAAGCTATTCTATTGCTGTTATATTTATTGTCCAACATTCCCAATTATCTGATATAGCATTTCCTTTACTTAATTTTATATGTTGGTATTAATTCAGTGTTTGTAATGCTAATACTAAAGGTTTTGTGGGAAAAAAGTAGAAAACTTGTCTAAGTCTGTGAAATAAACTGTTAAAAGAGATTTGATGATCACTGGTCTAAGTTAGTGGTTGTACGTTATTCTGTGTTGTCATCATTCAGTTTGGATTTGATCTTTAATGTACTTTAAAATAAAAAATAAAAAAGTACAAAGCAGCCTATATTGCCATAGCGACAGCAAAAAGCTAGTGGATAGTGATGGGAAGTCCGGCTCTTTTCAAAGAATCGGCTTTTAGAGCGGCTCGTTCGCGAATGACACATCAACACTAGTGGACTGCCGAGTCGCTTTCACCCCAAAATGGCGGAAGCGTAGCGCTGCTGCTGGGCGCTGGTGTTGAAATGGAACGTTCTATTGAGTTTCGCCTCTTGTTCTTCTATACTCTTTGCTTTATTTGTATGGGCAAAAAAATACTAAAACTATCAAAATACCGTCTTTTATGTTCCGCAGATTAAATAGTAAGTCAGATAAGTTTAGAACAATATGATGGTGAGTAAATGATGACCAAATTTTCATTCCTTTTATACACAACATGAAATTAATATAGATACGAGGTTACTAAGTGTACATAACTACATGCATTTTAATTATTTTCAGGTGACACAGCGGCCCTTTGCAAAGACATGAAGGATTTTGCACTGCAGTATGTCGATTATGAGAATATGGCTAAACAGTTGCTACCTGAAACAAACCAGGTGCAGCACTGGTCAAAAATCATTGAAACAAGGTAAAGTACTAGTAGGCCCGTAGAAAGAACAACAAATGGTTCTGCTTTAATTCAAAAAGTTATTTTTGTTGTTTTTACTGTTAAACAGGAACTATCTCGAGGAGATGAGGAAGATTTTTAACGACCCCATGAATACCCGTTTGTTCTCCAATGTTACGCATGGGCTTGGTAACGGCATGATGGACGTGGCTCTCGATATCATAGATAACGTCATCGACCGACAAATCCGAATCCTCTCTGGAAATACGGACCCCAAACCCGAACTTCCAGTGAGAAGGATTCGGAAACGCAACCGCAAACCCAAAGCTGCCACGGAAGATGGCAAACCTAAAGAAAAGGGCAAAAGGGGACGTAAGAAAGGAAAACAAATGCGGCTAGATTCTGTTGTTCCTGAGGTTCAACAGTCCACAGAGATGGAGAGCAGCGTGTTAACGCTAGTCTCTGTAGGATACGAAACCATATCCAGTGGACTCAACCCCACCACTGCAGGTCTTGCTTAACGTCCCGTGCCTGAGAGGCACACAGAGACACTGTGAATTCTCAGTGCAAAAAAAAAATTTCATAGAAAATGTTAGTTTTATAAATGTTAGACTTCTCTGAAGACTGATTATTTTCGATTTTTCTCACTTTAGTCAATCAAGAAAATATTATGGGTCTGAGAGGGTGTTCAGCAGATGTTTTGATTTATACTTTGCCAATCATGTGTCGCTCTCAAACTTTTGTTTTGTTGTTTGTGGTAAAAAAAAACCCCAGATGTACACAGAAATGTATGCTAATAAAGTAGCATGCAAGCATTTTTTTTTCGAGCACTATGTTGTATTTTATCTCTTAAATGTTCTTTGATTCTGTTGTACTTAATTTTACAATCTCTGAGCAATTTAGTTTGACTAAGAACATATCTTCTCTTGGACATTGTTTGATTTTCTGACTATTTATTTCCTTTTTCTGTTTGTGTCTGATCGCGTATGTGAACGACTATAGCCTGTACTCTGTAAGTTTTGCAGATTGCTCATCATATGCTTGTATTAAAAGCATTACCTTTTTTAAGCAATTTGTATATGTATCACTTTTTTATCGCTTCAAAGAGCAAAGAAGGATTCACTCTAATGCAAATGGCTGAAATGTACAATATATTAATTGCAATTTCAATTAGTAGGGTTATATTCATATTATATTCATAATTAAGGTTAAGGATTTGAACAAAACCTTAACCCAAGTATTAAAATTTGCAGTGTTACTTATCTCGCACCCTTTGTGTTTTGGGCTGGAATGATACTTTAAATTGTGTGCGGTTTAGAGAATCAATCAGTCTTACGATTTTCATTGAACGACAAAACATGGAAGAGGGGACACAATCCAGAAGCAGCCACGTATCATGTGATCATTTATTGGTTTTATACATCCTCTCAAATATGAATAATAGCTAATTGTTTTGTTTTCAACTATGTGCAGTTCAACTGCTTTGTTATCTTTTGTGTTTCTTCAAAAGATTTCCCGGACAAAGCAGCTTTTCTGAATCCCTGGCGAGCATGCAGAGAAAATCCTCACCGAGGAGTCTGTTTTGTAGCTCAGCCAATGACATTGTTTGTCTGTTTGTTGTTCCACTCTCTCCTCTGCCCTCTAGGAGACATTTAATATGAGCGTGCTGCAGTTCACAGTGTCACCTACAGGCAGTCTGTCCACTGTGAGGCTTTTGGTAGACTTGAGGATTTGGAGTGCATTAGTGAAGGTCTCAATCAGAGCAGGCAATGGAGAGACAGGGATTGAGAGGAAGAAAATAAATGAGGTAGGGAGGAGTTTGTGTCGCAGACATACATGTATATACAAACCCGACAGAGTGGAAAGACACAAAGCAGGTAGGGGACACAAAAAGGATACATATATACAGATACAAAGCAAGAGATGGAGCTGTGTGAGATTTTACAACAGAAACGCAGTCTAGACTGTCCTAATCTGGGACACGAGCAGTGCTGAGAACTAAACAGGTCATCACAAACTCACATAGACATATGGACAAGATGGGGGCGAGTCGTCCACTGCCCAGCGTGCCCAAGGGTAAGTAACAGCAGACACAATAGAAACTGTGAAGGATGTACATTTTGATATACATTTTCTTTTCCTCAGATTCATTAAGTGTTGCAATAGAGGCCATCAGTGTGAGCACAGAACTTGTTGAGGAGGAACTGAAACCTTATTTGGAGACAATGCTGAATGTTGCCATTGAAAGAAGTCAGTATTTCATGTTTTTGTTATATATTTTAAAAAAATATGATTTATTTGGGTGTCAAATGATTGGGACAAGAGGAGCTGGATCAATAATGTACCTGTAGTTGTATTGGTGCATGTCTAACTAAACACTTCATGGCTAAATAAACTTGAAAAAAGTGAGTCCCTGCGGACTTGTATAGTACTAGTTAAGGACTTGTTTACCAAAAACCATAACCTCTGAGCATTATACCGGATGTAATAATATTTTGTGACATTTATTTATACATCATGCCTTTACAAAGTAGTTTCTTTAATAGAAAGTAAAATGAAACTGTTGTCGATTATTATTATGAGTTTGAGTTAGATGCAGAATGTGCCAGAACTTTGTGTGAGGTCTGAAAGCTGCTTAAGTGTGTATTGTAATTACTCTTTGGCTTTAGACATCAGTGAGGCTACTATCACAGGTTATTATGCCTCTTTTTTTGGAATACTCGATTCTGATTGGTCAATCGCAACACTCTATGGTTGAACATTTTACGCAAGGACCTTCAAACTGTTTCCAAACATTTATTTTATAGCTATGTTAGTTTCATGTTTTTTGTACCACTCTACATATTCTTTCTTCTCATATATTCAAATAATTTTAACTGAAATCAATGTTTGATATGTAAAAAGCAGGATAATGTACAGTCAGATTATGTGCTTAAATGATAGTGTCAGGTTTATTTTACGAATATTGGCCAGCTGACTGTGCATTATCCCCTGCTTATTACAAATCATTTGTCCATAAGGAATAAACCATACTTACTATGTCAACAAGGGTGGCTATGAGAAAAACAGAGACGCTCTAATCCGTGTTTGTCTCTGTGAGAGCCATTGAGTGACAGGATAGATTAGCCAGACTGTTCACTTGTACGCAAGCATCCAGATAGCCAGCTGTGAGCGACATCTGTAGTTTGTGGAAACATTATTTGCGTGAAATTGCATATGTTCACTCGGGGCAACTGGATAATGGTCTAGCTTGTTGGAAACAGTTGATCCAATTTGTTGGTCTTTCAGAGGGATGGATTTGTAATATACAATACCGTAAAAATGTTTGTGTCAGAACAATTTTAAAATAAATTTTGGTTACACTTTATTTAAAGGTGTCCTTGTTACAGTATAATTCTACATTTAAGTGCTGAGCAACATTATTAAACAACATGTACTTACTATAGGGTTATGGTTAAGATTAAGGTTTTGGTTAGAATTAGTTGCATGCAATTATGCATAATTTACTGTTATTAATTTAGCAAGTATATGTAACGTGTACTGTGTATGTAACAAGTAAAATAAGTGTAAATAAAGTGTTACCGAAAGTTTTAGTACTTTTAATTAACCAAGAGCTCATTAAATTAATTTTTTTAAAAAGTTAATACATTTATTTTACAAAAGATTGTTCAAATAAATGCTGTTCTTTCTATTAAACAAACAAACAAAAATTCTGAAACAAATGTCATGTTTTCAACAAAAATATTGGTAATGGTAATTATAAGAACTGCTTCTTGAGCGGGAAATCAGCATATTAGAATGATTTCTGAAGGATCATGTGACATTGAAGAAATGATGCTGAAAATTCAGCTTTACTATTGCATGAATAAATTACTTTAAATTATATAAAATTAGAAAACCGTTATTGTTTATTATAATAATATTTCACGATATTACTGTGTAACTGTAAGCAACCTTAGTGAGCATAAGTGATTTAGTTTAAAACAATAATGCATTTTACTGACCCCAAACATTTGAACAGTTGTGTATCTCGATTGTTTAGAATGAACTTGTTTTCCCTGCCCTAGAGAAAGGCATATCCGAGCAGGTAGTAGAAAGCGGGATCCTCCCAGTTATGGCTCAGATTTTAAGAAGGAAAAGCACTCTAACTACTTACACTGCCAGACTAGTAGCTGAACTGGCCAGAGACGGTGAGAACAAATGTTTTATGTATACTGTTTTTGTGTTAATAAACATGTTTATGTTAATTTTTTTATTATCTAACTGTATACTTATAGAATAATAAACAGATTTAGAGCTCATCAACTATAATTTCTTCTTTAGCTCCTGTGAGAGAGCAATGCTTTGAGACGGGCATTGTGTCTGCCCTTGTGACCTTACTGCTAAGCCAAGACCAGGACCTTCTCCTTCACGTTAGCCAGGCCATCGCCAGGATCTGCTATGACAGCAGTGAGTGGACCTGAACTTTTGCCCTTTTTTCTTCAAACCATACATTTTAAAAGCAATACTGATGTGAAAGGGCATAAGACCATGTGAAAGTCATATTTCATTGAGTAAGACTGAGATTTTAAGTAAATTTGAAGCACCCCATCTGTGAATACAAAGGTATTGAACCCCAATTGATCTGTATGAGAGGCAATTGTAGGATTTCAGCCTTGAACCTGAATCTGAGATGATGAAGAAAGAGTGGTTTCAGAAAATAGTTAACATTTTCAAATAGTTTCACTTTTGAAAGAGTTTGAAAAGGCATGTTTTTCCAATGGTAATGCTGTGGGGTTTTTTTCGCCTGCCTTTTGTAATGATTACACTGGAACAGATGGTGTTCACATAAGAGATGGAGAAGTGGAGCTTTCAAGAGCTGTGTGTGAACATTGCCGGATAATATTTAATGTCACAAACTGTAAAATACTTACTGGCAGGTTTCGGAGTGAAATAACCCTTAAATAGCTTACGGCAGCTGCTGTTTTCAGAGAATGTGAAGAGAGTCAACACCAGATTTTTAAAGGGATACTGAAACAAAAAAATTTTGTCATCTTTTACTAACTCTCATGTCGTTGACTTTCTTCTATGAAACACAAAAGAAGAAATGATGAGAAATCTCTCAGTGTCAAATTGGTTCCCAATGTGTGTTTGTTTCCCAATGTTCTTCAAACACATTCTTTTGTGTTCCGCAGAAGAACGGAACGCTTACAGGTTTGGAACTATATGAGGAATGTTTTTGGGTGGAGTATCCCTTTAAGAAGCTGGCAACTTCATTGCAGATTTTTAGGAGCGCTAAAATGAAACACAGGGAGCTGAGCGCCCCTTAGTGGAGCTTAGCACCATATATCTTTGATGTAAACTTGAGATGTAAGTGTGATTACTTTCTTCCCAGTCTTGCAGCAAGAGCGATTCCTGAGACTCGGAGCTGTCCCACGACTGGTGTCGGTTCTTCTCCAGCACAGTGGAAATGAGGCACTGCAGAGCTCTTGCCTTATGGCCCTCTGTAACCTGGCTGACATGGGTGAAGAGGACGGCTCCATGCTTTCTTGGGAGGAAGGGGCATATTTCGGCGAAGGGGAACGTGTGTTCCGTGGCACCTCGCGTTACTGTTTCGGCTTCTCTTCCGCTGTGACGGTGGTCAGGCTGAAACAGTGGACTAACGGCCAGTACTCTGTGGCAGTAGAAGTGCTTCAAAGGTGCTCCAGAATGCTGTGGGGCGCAAAAAACGGCCACCAGACTGGACACCGCTTACCGAACTTTGCCCACCTGGGAAGCTGCCCCAAATTTTATAAAGTTATCAAATGCTCAGTGAAGAACATACCGAGAAACAGGAATCTGAGGGCAGCCGTGCTTCATACCCTCATGTGAGGCTTCATCGTAGTGCTTTTGGATTTGTCAATTAACATCTAAGGTGGCCTAAACAGGCGATCTGGTGTTAACCACATCCTGACATTTAAGGAGCTCATTTCAGGCAATTGTATTAGAGAATGGATCTGAAAGAAACAAAAATCATAGAATATTACCGCTCTTGGTTTCCTATTGCTAAGGTACCAAATGAGTGTCAGAATCACAAGCCAGGTCACAAGACATACTGTGTCCAGGCAGTTTAAGTCTTAGATGCTGGTTGTAGAGCATGAGAACAGGTGGACGCCAAGCTGCAATCTGCTAGCCTTTCTGAACTCTGTGATTAATCCATAAGAGGCCTTACAGTAGTGGATTATCCAGACCCAGAATTCGGGGTCAGAGCAGCTACACTCACCCAGGTCACAATATGCAACCATGTTGCAAATGCACCAAGGGAAATAGATTTATAGATGAAAATTGAGATTTATGTTTACATTTTTTCGAGTCCAGGTGAAAGCAGACTTAACAAATTTGATCAGTGTTACACATAATTGGGTTTTAAATTTCATTCAGGTTTGAGAACTGGAGAATGTTAATGTCCATCAATAGCAGTGTAAAATAAAACTCTGCTAAAATGGCCTATACCCATATTGCATGCATGTAGGCCCAGCGGGGGTGGTGGATTTCACACGGTGTGTAGGGTTCCCTTCCCACAGACATGGAAAAAGTTGAAACATTAAGGGAATATTAATATTGTGTGACTAGATTTTGCTTTTGTGTAGAGTAAAACCTGCTCAAGCTACACTACTGTTCAAAGAGTCGGTAAGATTTTTAAATGTCTTTGAAAGAAGTCTCACCAAGTTTGCATATATTTGATTAAAAGTACAGTAAAAAACAGTAATATTATTACAATTTAAAATAACTATAACTATAACTTCTATTTGAATATATTTTAAAATGTAATTTATTCCTGTGATGGCAAAGCTGAATTTTCAGCATCATTACTCCAGTCTTCAGTGTCACGTGATCCTTCAGAAATCATTCTAATATGCTGATTCGCTGCTCAAGAAACATTTCAACTGTCTGTGTTGAAAATGGTGTAAACTCTTCTTCTTCTTATTATTATTATTATTATTATTATTATATGTTTTAGGATTTTTTGATTAATAGAAAGTCTAAAAGAGCAACATTTATTTCAAATAGAAAGCTTTGATTACATTATAAATTTCGTTACTGTCACTTTTGATCAATTTAATGCATCATTCCTGTCTGAAAGTATTAATTCCTTCTTTTTTTTAAACATACTGACCCCAATCTTTTGAACAGTTGTGTATGTCCAGTTTGTAAGTGAATCATTCTTATGAATTGGCTCTTTTCAGTGAATCAATCAAACTGAACGATTCAATAGCGATCTCCGTGACACTACATGGGACAAGAAGTTTGGAGAATGGCTTTTAAACAAAATCCTTATCCATCATAAACAACTGGAAATGTCATGGAAATGTATGGGTCAAGGTCCGATGTGTGGGAACCCTGTGGTACAACTGGACTTTAATTTTACCTCCGGCATCGTCACACAAATGTTCTGATGGGACTGTTATTATTTTTAAATGACGTTATTACAAGCAAACTCATTCACAAATTTATGCTATCAATAAACCTTTTCTTTTAACTTTTTTCTTTAATTCCATTTGATTTTTGACATCAGCCTTGTTCTGATAAAACACTTCCCCCTTAAATACAAGTCTACCATTCTTTTCAAAGAGAGGAGGTTGGCATTGAGTGGATGTTGTTCAGTGAGGGCCCTGTACTGTGTCAGCGGATCCCAGTGGGTGCCATTGCCTGACCAGCTCCTGTGGTTTGCTGACCATGTCATTCCAGTGTTCCAGTTCTCTGCCCCTTGCATACATGAACGCCCCAATGACCACAATCCCCAACGACACTGGCATTAAAGACAAAATAGAGTGACTCAGTAAAGATACATAGGGGACAGACATTTTTAATGGTGCATCAAAAATAGCTGTATGTCTTTCATTTTTAATTACATTTATTATCAGTATAACAATTTAAGTGAAAAGTTTAATAAATTAATATGATCTGCACAAATTTGTTTAATTAGTGACCTATAAATAGTGTAGAATTTTAAATGTTATTAATTTTACACCGCAACATTTGTTTGTTTTAAATATTTCTGAAATGTACATCTTTCTTTGCTGTAACCAATTTTTTTGTAGTATCAATATGGTTATTTTAGTATTATTTATACTATGTGTTGTTTTAATGAATTATGAATGAGGTTTTGTTTTCATATTTTCAGTTTTTGTTTAAATTTAGGTTTAATTTGTTGTAATGTTGTTATGTGCTTTTGTCATTTTTTATTAGTTTTTTTTTATATTACCATTTAAGTTTAATTTATTTTTATTCAGTTTTAGTTATAGTTCAGTTTTAGTTCTTATTTATGTCCACTTAGTAATTGTATGCTTCATCTAATATTTATCTAATGTTTTTTATCTAATATATCAATTCTAGGGCTGCAACAACTAATCGATAAAATCGATTATAATCGATTATGAAAATCGTTGTCAACGAATGTCATTATCGATTAGTTGGTCTGCTTACGTCACGGGGAGCGTTTACTGGTACGCACACACACGCAATGTCTCTCTCCCTCAGGCGCTCTGCCGAGCGCGCGCGCTACACGGTTTGGAGCAGTCTCTTCTGTCTCGCATGCGCGCTCTTGCTTGCGCGCTCTAGATGTCGGGAGTTTGAACTAATTCGCGGGCATCAGGGAGCCGCAATCAATATGCGGGAGACTCCCGGGACTTCCGGGATCTTGGGATGTCTGTATTTTGTCTCGAGCATCAGGTTGCGCAATCAGTTCGCTCGCAACGTAAGTTATGGATTAAAATAGCGCTACCGCAGAAATAGGTTAAATTAAAACGGTCTTTACAAAGCGAAGCACTAAATATAAAGGCAGTTAATAACAGCAGCAGTAAAATATTGTTTTTTAGTCACTGTACTCAGTGGTTTTCAGCGAATGCTTGTGCACTAATGCATAATTTCTCCTGTCCTTAACTCAAGCCTGTTAGCTTGCTGGGTAACGTTACCTCCATTCCGTTCTCTTTTTATAGCATTTGTCTACTAAGTTTTAATTGTTTTTCAAACGCGATCTACTGCGGCTCTACGTTCACACAATTGTTTTCAGTCTTTCTATATTTATTTAATCAATTTATCCTTATATTATACTTTTATATATTATATATAATATATATTATATTCTTTATCCTTATATTCCTTATATATAATTAATTTTAAATAAAAATTAAATGAATTCTATATTTTAGATGTTTTTAGTTTGTTTTTAGTTCAGATATTCACATCTGAACAACATGTCTGTGTAAATTTGTTTTAACAAAAATTGTGTTAAAACATAATATGTTGGATATCATTTTTTTAACAATAATCATGTTTGTCAACTTGCCATCAGCAATTATCATTAAAAACAATGCAAATATTGATATTAGTAAAACTCAATGTGTGGCTTTTGCACTTTTTAAAGTACACTTTTACACATAAATACCCTGATTTACGGTTTTATTTAGTTATAATAAAAAAAAATCTAATTTAATTTCTATCCGATTAATCGATTAATCGAAAAAATAATCGTCCGATTAATCGATTATCAAAATAATCGTTAGTTGCAGCCCTAATCAATTCACAAAAATCTTTCTTATGGTTTTAGTTTTAGTTATCAATAATAACGTCTCGGTTACATATGTAACCCTCGTTCCCTGAAGGAGGTAACGGAGACGTAGTCGACGTGTCAACTGATTGGAGTCCCAATTGAAATGCCACTAGTGCTGCCACCTTCCAGTGCCTAGACAGAAGCCTTCTGATCCCCCCACATTCTTTTGAGGCGGAGATGGAACAGGGCTTAGGCCAGGGAAGTCACTATTGTTCCACAAGACCACTGGGAAGGCATTCTCTTTTGATGGAAAGGAATACGCTGCGGAAGCCACATCCTGCCCGAAGGGAGAATACACATATGGAGAATACACATATGGACTGGGGGGATGACCGGGCTGTACAACATATGGAATGTCGCTGGGATGGCTTAAACCTATGACAGGGAGGGGTACTCAACCGGGCAGTTACGGCAGAGTAGGCTCTGTCGAGTGAAGACACGGGCTCGCAACATATTGACCCAGCCTAACACAGGTTTAACTAGTGCATACGAGTGATAGGCCTGGCCTGGACGTTCCACCATGTCCGTTGCCGAAGGGTATGGAGGAACTCGACAAGGTTCGGCTAATAAGGGGAACTCGCTGGATCAAGAATTGTGCACGTATCCAGTCCATAGGAGGGGAATGGCGCAGCAAGCCAACACTTGGAACTGGGCTTACAGTGAAACTGGATTAATGTAAAGGGAGCCCACGGTAAGCAGCGGTTCGACACATAGGCTAGTTTTTCTAGCCCCAAGTCTATTTGTCATCTGTTCAGCGAGGCGCTCTGTGTCAACGCCTAGGAGGGAGCAATACACTTAGGAGGAGCTCACCACCCAGGTGGGCACGTGCAACTTGGGAAACTTTCTTCACCAGGCAACCACATTTAGTGGGCCAACCCCTGCTTCGAAACAGCCTTCCGTTCTGCTGGTCTCCGTAACAGACAAGAGCTGGTCTGAGGTCCAGCCTTTGCATTCTGAGCATGTATAACCGCAATGGAGCGGACGGACAGAGAAAAGCCAGGGCTGGGTCTGCCTCCTTCGGGGAAGCGCTTGCAGGTTCACTTCCTGGTCCCATAGGAGAGGTAGGAACCTTGGGTCTCAACTCTCTTGAGAGTTAACCAGTAGGGGTGGGAATCTCTAAGCAACTCACGATTCGATTCGATTACGATTCAGAGGGCTGCGATTCGATGCTAAAGCGATTATCGATTATCTGAATCTTTGTGTGTGTGTGTGTGTGTGTGTGTGTGTGTGTGTGTGTGTGTGTGTGTGTGTGTGTGTGTGTGTGTGTGTGTGTCTGTGTGTGTGTGCATATAAATACTTTGCTTTAAAAGTACAAAGTAATGACCCATAAAGAATTAACGTACAATATATTTTATTAACATTGCAAAGAACCAACAGGAAAATAAATGTGTGCCTGAACTAGCAGCATACTTGTAGTAAATTAATAATATAACAACGACCGTTACAGCCGAGTGTTTTTCCTCCTCTGGGTGGAAACGTGTCATATGGCTTCTCATATTTGTAATGTTTCCGAAATATTTTAGTTTTATTCTACATAGCTTACAACTAGTGTGGCTCTTGTCCAGCTCCTTTCCCCCTTCAACTTCATAGAAGCCAAAATATTTCCACTTGTCAGCTTTTAACGAGGAGGGTGTTTGGATTTCGCGCTCAGCTAACCCTAACCCTAACCCTCTGTTATGAGTTCAGAATTCCGTCTTTTGCATTCTGTCAATATTACGTTATTATAAATATATATATATATATATATATATATATATATATATATAAAAAATTATCGATTTTTGACATTTGTGAATCAATTCAGAATCGTCCACGTCCGCATCGCGATGCATCTAAGAATCGTTTTTTCCCCCCACCCCTATTAACCGGTGCGAATTCCAGGCAAGATTCGTTAACTGAAAATGCGTGCAAGTCCCTACCCTCTAGATAGAGACCAAGCAAGCAGGAAAACTGTTTCTCTAAAAACAGGATTTTTAACTCACTGCCTGCAGGGCTCAAGGGAGGCCTCTGCAGTGCGGTAGCACCAGAGATAAGTCCTAAGAGGGTAAAGAGGGGGTGCAAAGCAGATTCAGTCTCCTTGCTCCCCTCAGGAACCTGATGATCAAGTCGTGCTTCCCATGGATTTGTATCCACTGCATCCTGATGTGCGTCAAAACAGAGGCAACAACATTTTGAGGTGGAGGAGACAGCCCTCACTCCAACCCATTAGCAGAAAAGAAAGCACTGAAGTGATCGAACACGTTCGGGATCTTAAATCACCATATCACCATATCTTAAATCACCATATCAACCAGGCTGAGCCAATGATGGCGCTTCTGAACCTCCGAGGTGGACATCGCAAGACCGAATGGCACGCAATGATACCCGTGCCCCGGAGGGCGAGGTCGGATGCAGTGCGGTGCTCACCTATGAGCGCACGGTCTGGGCTACCCTCGTACATGTCCATGAGTGCCCTGGCCTGATAGACCTGTAGCAGCGCCATGGCACGCAAATAGGAGGCGACTTGCCCACAGGCCTTGTAAGTTCTGCCCGTCTGAACTGACGAGAACTCACAGGCCTTACGGGGAGACAAGGATCCCCCTTCCAAAAGGCAGCGGCTGCCGGACACAGGTGCACTTGTGTCACGACAGACCGCTCCACTGGAGGGATAGCCTCGCCATCCTTCACCGCTCCTGGGTCAAAGGTAGTGAGGGGGGAAAAGCTATTCAGGCAGTTTCTGGCAGAGAAAGGTGCCGTCCACAACCTGTTAAGCTCCATGTACTTCGGGAAAGAAAGGCACCAGAGCGGCGAGCTGAGAACCAGCGCGGCCCGCCCTGGGACACCAATCCTCCAACCGAGACTAGAGCAGGACACAGTGGAGGACTCCACTCGAGCCCGGCAGCCTCGGCGGCCCGTTTCAGAATAGCTGACAATTCTGAATCCAGCTCGAGCAACGTTACACTCCCAGAGGGAGATAACGCAGCCGAGTCGTCATCTGCAGAGGCCAGCTCACCCTCCGATGCTGCTTTCGACATCCTATCCTCTGGGGGAACCCCAATTGAAACGGCTGATCGGCCCATTTTAGAGGGACCAGCACGTTCAAGAGGAAATTCCACCAGCTGCAGTGTGATGGAGGAGTGAGGAGACATCAAGAGTGGAGACACTCTTCAGAGACATCAACATGAAAATCGTTCGGCTCCGAAGCGAAAGACAACTGGTACGTGCATCCACTTCCTTATTTATACCCGCGCTGCGGGGCGGAGTGTGAGATGCAGATCTTGCACGCCAATGTGCATTGGCCCGTTTTAACAGTACTCGAAGATGACAGGCTCCCTAAGCGTGATCCCAATCAGTCGACACATCGACTACGTCCAACGTGAGCGACTGAAAGGGGACCTTGGTTTTCTTGACCATGGGATTTCATTTTTATGAACATTCATTTTTATGAACATTTACATCTGTTCCCCCAATATTTTAGTTTTAATTAACATAATGTAAATTATATTATGCTAATTAATATAAATTATAAAATTAATATTAAAATATTGATTATTTGTAATTCTGTTATTTCTGTATTGAAGGAATAGTTCATCCGAAAATGAAAATGTTGTCATTTACTCACTCTCATGTTGTTCCAAACCTGTATGATTTTCTTTCTTTTGTTCAACAGAGTGTTTTATAGGGCTGCAACTAACGATTATTTTGATAATCGATTAATCGGACGATTATTTTTTCGATTAATCGATTAATCGGATAGAAATTAAATTAGATTTTTTTTTATTATAACTAAATAAAACCGTAAATCAGGGTATTTATGTGTAAAAGTGTACTTTAAAAAGTGCAAAAGCCACACATTGAGTTTTACTAATATCAATATTTGCATTGTTTTTAATGATAATTGCTGATGGCAAGTTGACAAACATGATTATTGTTAAAAAAATGATATCCAACATATTATGTTTTAACACAATTTTTGTTAAAACAAATTTACACAGACATGTTGTTCAGATGTGAATATCTGAACTAAAAACAAACTAAAAACATCTAAAATATAGAATTCATTTAATTTTTATTTAAAATTAATTATATATAAGGAATATAAGGATAAAGAATATAATATATATTATATATAATATATAAAAGTATAATATAAGGATAAATTGATTAAATAAATATAGAAAGACTGAAAACAATTGTGTGAACGTAGAGCCGCAGTAGATCGCGTTTGAAAAACAATTAAAACTTAGTAGACAAATGCTATAAAAAGAGAACGGAATGGAGGTAACGTTACCCAGCAAGCTAACAGGCTTGAGTTAAGGACAGGAGAAATTATGCATTAGTGCACAAGCATTCGCTGAAAACCACTGAGTACAGTGACTAAAAAACAATATTTTACTGCTGCTGTTATTAACTGCCTTTATATTTAGTGCTTCGCTTTGTAAAGACCGTTTTAATTTAACCTATTTCTGCGGTAGCGCTATTTTAATCCATAACTTACGTTGCGAGCGAACTGATTGCGCAACCTGATGCTCGAGACAAAATACAGACATCCCAAGATCCCGGAAGTCCCGGGAGTCTCCCGCATATTGATTGCGGCTCCCTGATGCCCGCGAATTAGTTCAAACTCCCGACATCTAGAGCGCGCAAGCAAGAGCGCGCATGCGAGACAGAAGAGACTGCTCCAAACCGTGTAGCGCGCGCGCTCGGCAGAGCGCCTGAGGGAGAGAGACATTGCGTGTGTGTGCGTACCAGTAAACGCTCCCCGTGACGTAAGCAGACCAACTAATCGATAATGACATTCGTTGACAACGATTTTCATAATCGATTATAATCGATTTTATCGATTAGTTGTTGCAGCCCTAGTGTTTTATGAATGTTGGTAACCAGACAGTTGACGGCACCCATTGACTTCCATAGTATTTTTTTTCGCCTACTATGGAAGTCAATGGGTCCCATCAGGGGCGTGGTAGCGGGGGAAAAAGGGTACCGAGTACCCAGGGCCCGAGGCTAGGGTTAGGGTGGGGTGGGTTAGGGTTAGGGTTAGGTTGGGGGGGTTAACCCCCCCCCCCCCCCCCCCCCACCCCCGTTGGAGAAGTCGCCGCGCTCAAATCAAAAGTCCGTCTCCGTATCTCTCTCATCCACCCCCCGCCCCCCCCCGTTGGAGAAGTCGCCGCGCTCAAATCAAAAGTCCGTCTCCGTATCTCTCTCATCCACCCCCCCGCCCCCCCCGTTGGATAAGTCGCCGCGCTCAAATCAAGAGTCCGTCTCCCTCTCCCCCCCCACCCCCCCGTTGGAGAAGTCGCCGCGCTCAAATCAAAACTACGTGGCGGGGGGCCCAGCTAGATGGTTTGTACCCAGGGCCCAAAATTTGGTACTACACCCCTGGGTCTCATCAACTGTCTGGTTACCTACATTCTTCAAAATATCTTCTTTTGTGTTTAGCAGAAGAGGGTGAGTAAATGATAAAAAAAAAATTATTTTTGGGTGAACTATTCCTTTAATAATAACAGGATAGTGCAGGTGAGTGTTGCCCTGTCGCCTTGGAAATGATTGCTTGACATTTACCAGGATCTTTTGTGCTGGGCTGCTGAAGCTGAAGTGTCAGAAAGGCTGTGTCCAGCTGAATGGGCAGGAGTCTGAAGGTGAGCCTCTCATTAAAGGATGGATAATTTCCTTTTGCCACAGAGGTCCACTTGTTTCTCACCACCTGATTATGCATCTTTAGAGAAACCTGGGCACACACACCTGTACCATTCATTTTACACGTGAGTTAAAGGTGCAGAGACTTCTTGTAACTGTGTTGTATTCTTTACTGCTCTGTTTTTCACCTGCATCACTGGAACACTGCAACCCTCGGGCTCGTAAAACAACCACAGTGAGGCGGTGTAGGGACTGATTGTAGTTCAAAGACACCTGGATGTCACCATTTTTTGAGAGGGGCTACAACAGCAGAGAAACACACACACATTCAGTACATTTAGTACAACACACTTTCCCACAAAATGCTCAGAAATCAGATTAAAGGCATGGTTCACCATAAAAAATAAAACTTCTGTTTTTCACCCTTATTGTATGTCATTCCAAACCTTAATGGTTTTCTTTCTACTGTGATCCACAGATGGAAGTTATACAGGTTTGGAAAGACTTGAGGGTGAGAATGTTCGAATGGATAGTTCACCCAAAAATATACAATTATGTCGTTATTTACTTACCCACAAATTGTTTCCTGTAAGTCTCTTTCTTCTGTTGAACCCAAAAATATATATTTTTAAGAATGTTTCTACAGTTTAACAGTTTCTGTTCCCCATTGACTTACATAGTATTTTTTTCATACTATGGAAGTCAATGGGGACCCCCAACTGTTTGGTTACCCACATTCTTCAAAATATCTTCTTTTGTGAAAGAAACTCACACACGTTTAGAACAACTTGAGGGTGAGTAAATTATGACAGATTTTTCATTTTTGGGTGAACTATTCCTTTAATATCCTAAGATCTCTTAGAGTATCATACTTGATCACTTTCATTGTCCAGATCCCTCCATTGCACTTCGCCTGCTGCCTCCTTTATTTCAGAATGTCTGAGGGGGATCAGAATGTGACCCACTAGATGGTGCTTCTTCTGATGGTCCACAGTGTACATGCTCATATTCAGAGAGCACTGGTCAACACAGCCATTAGATACCTGTTACAAGGCATGGAAATCAGGTTATTTTGACCATACACTACCATCCAAAAGTTTGAGGGTGTTTTTCCCCCCCAGCAAGGATTAATTAATTTGATCAAAAGGGACAGTAAAGACATTTATACATGATACAAAAGCTTTTTTATTTCAAATTAATGTTGTTCTTTTGAACTTTCTATCCATCAAAGAATCCTGATATATTAAATTGTAATATTTCACACAAAAAAATCTGATCAAATAAATGTAGCCTTGGTGAGCCTATGAGAAATATAAAAGTATTTTTAATGCATTAATAATGCAGCATGCTTTGTAATACACCTTATAATGTGTTGTATGGTCCCATGAATAATTGTAAACAGTTATAATACCTTATAATACGTAAAAGAGATTTACACCTGTTACACCTTCAGAAAGTATAATGTATAAAACACATGAAAAATAACCAAGTATAGATGTAACCATGATCCATTTTAAATTTGGCTACAATTATTTATAAAAATACATCACTTACATTATGAATACCTTTACAGAGCATTATACATAAAGGCTTATCTTAGTTTATTTTTTAATTTTATTATGATGTTGTTTTTTTTACAAATTGGGGATTAAGTTGAAATTAATGTGAGTAAAATCAACAGCTAAACTTGTATTGAACCCAGAACATTCCTCTAAGCGCTCTATAGTGACTCTGGAAACCTGCTAGCAACGGCCAATAGATGGAGACATCAACTATGAAATGTCTTTTCTATTTTCAAGAAGTTTCTCCATTTTTTAGAACAGAAATGTTTTTGAAAATGAATCCACAAAAAATCATGAAACATTCGTCCAAATCACTTGAATCTTCATAGAATGAGGAAGATTTTGCTGTTGTACCCACATCCAGAGAGACCATCTTAGATTCCTGATGTTTATCAGAGGAGACTCTACCTGAAACACAAAGGTGTCGTTGAACTGCGGATGACATCCTTTCCGCTGTGCTTTGGCCTGCCGGTGTCGTCGGTCGTCAGACGGCAACAGCTGCAGTTTGACCAGTGTGTCGTTACTCTGGCAGCGAACAGGCAGGTTAGCGGCTCGGAGTAGAGACACCACCAGCTGCTCTCTCTCCTGCTGGTACCGCAGAGCGAACCACAGACGAATCGCTGAGCCGTTGGGAAGGGCCCATTCACTGGGTTCCTCTGGGAGCTGGTACAGGTCTGGCCTTATGCAGCCCAGGGGAAACAAGCCTCAAAAACCACAGAGCAGAATGAGAGACCGTCAAAAGATCATCTTATACTTTCTTTTTATCATCATTTATGACATCAAATGCCTTTATTCCAGTCCTGACATACTCCCGCTTGTTAGAGAGCCTCGCTGGGTGTGCAGATCCGGATGGAGTTCCCATTCCTCAGCATACTCTCTTCCCTCTTTCCCCTCGTTTAATTGGGATGTTCTCTTGAATTGAGGAGGCACGAAGAAAGGAACATCACCTGAGCTGTGAAAGTTCAAAGGTTATAAGAATGCATTTCAATCCACATTGCATAGGAAATGTTCGGTGCCAAATGTCACATATTACTTTTTAAAATGTGAATATATATATACACATTTTAAAAACATGTGTGTGTGTGTATATATATATATATATATGAAATGAATGATACAGTATAAATCTTATATTATTGTCATTTCTAGACAAGCAACAACTGTTATTTACCCATAGCTGCTACTCTCTGTTGTCTGAAGCACTGGAGCGGTGCATCGTGGGATTGTGGGGGTGGTAGGTATCAGTCCTCTGTAGAGTGTTTGAGTTCGCCTCTTCCTCCACAGTAGATAGACTGATAGGCCGAACAGCAACAGGAACAGAAATGCTCCAGATAGTCCACAAGCCAGTGCTACAAGTGGATCTAATGGCACAGACACAGAATAAACTCAGCTGACGGTCACCCTCACCTCTCACTCAGTGTTTCATACAACAGAGAACATGGCTTTGCATTAACTAAACCTGCTGTGTGACACCATTGGACAGTCTCTTTCTCTCATGCCTTTTAAATAGACGTGTCAAGTGTCTTGTGTCAACACACCTTAGTGGAGACCTGCATGCAAGAGGTGGAGCACATTGTGTTTCTGCTGCTCAAGAAGCACAGTATTTCTAGAAAAACAACCTGTTTTCTCCTTTACTGTAAGGGAGTTACTGCAGCCACCTTAAGGAATCCAGTGCAGGTGAACCAGAACTTTGTAACAGGTATAGTAGTTGATTTAACACAGCTCATTGTTCAGAAATTAAAAGTAAAACTTACATTATATAATAATTCATTATTAAAATGTAAAATATATAAAAAATTATATATATATATATATATATATATATATATATACCATAATGTTAAGCTAGTTTGCTCCATTGTAGGACAAATCTGTTGTTCAAAACATCTTCTTTTGTGTTCAAATGATGACAAAATCTTAATTTTTGAGTTAACTATCCATTTAAATAAGCATTTGGCATTTATGATACTAACTGGTATCTAAAAGGGTCAACTATATATTAATTTAATTTAAGTTTACATATTTACAATTGCACATTCTAATGCCTCACTGGTCAATAATTGTTCAATTGCACATGAAGATTATTAGTGTACAGGGGGTCAACCATATGTTCAGCAGCGTCTAATGGCATATCACATTATCAAACAGAAATACATGTCGCTATGACAGCACTAGACCATCATGTCTGAAAAAAAAAGCTTCAGTGCAACTAACATACATAGTACACAATAACGTGTCTGGCGCAACTTATTTTAAGTCATATTAGATGACAAAGCACTGATCAAATATTTGCAGGCTGGTAAAACAAACAATGTCTGTTTGTCTTAAAGATCCACTATCACACAGTATTATATCTGTGTAAAATAGGTCTCAAGTATATGGTTTGTACAACTATTTCCAATAATTCTCTACTCACCAGCCATGGGTGGCCACAGTCTAACTCCTAACTGAATAAAGTGTCTTGCTCTCTCCAATACAATCACCAATCAGCAGTTTCCCATTTTGCCCAGAGGCCGTCTCATTGGCACTCTTCCTGATGCCCCATTGAGAGTAAGCTGTTGCTTCTGACAGCCTGGTCACCCTATAGGAGAGTACTACAGTCTCCCCGAGGCTTCCCAGGTTAGTTAATCAACACCGTACACTGGTTTAGGCAGGTGACCGCCAGTTGCAGTATTTATTTCCAAACAAACACAAAACCTTGACGCAGTGCAGTGAGCATGCAAATAGCAAGCTACATGGACTTCCAACCTAAAGAGCTATTGTGGCAATTGTTTAAAGATAGTTCGGATTTTTTTATTTTAACATGCGGATGTTACTATTCTATGGAACCACCACAAGGCTCATAGACTGTGGTTTAATAACTAAAGATTGAATGTTATGGCGTCCACTAGAGCCTAGTTTGCATTCACTAAGTGTTAATGAATAACTCTTGGACAACAGGGGAAGTTTATCAAGGCTGTGATCAGGCAACACGTCTGCTGTTCCCACAATACAACTAAATGTAGTTAACAAGACATTAGATCGCAATAATAATGAAGTGTTTGGAGAAAATTATGATTAATTTTGTTAAAACAGACGTGAGTGGTCTATCAGACCAACTTCAGTTTGCTTATAGGAGCAATAGAAGTACAGACGATGCTGTTATAGCTATAACACATTTTATAAATAGGCATTTAGATGATCCAGGCTCGTATGCGCGTCTTTTATTTGTAGATTTTAGTTCAGCTTTTAATATGTTGCAACCACATCTTTTAATTGCAAGGCTGAATGATTTTAAAGTCAATCCACTTATTATAAAATGGTATTATTCTTTTTTGACCAATCGTAGGCAGCAGGTTAGTGTTAATGGGACACTATCTGAATTCAGAACGTTAAGCACAGGAGCCCCTCAGGGCTGTGTTAGCTCACCGGTTTTGTTCACTTTGTATACAGATGATTGCAGAAGGCGTTATTCTAATAACCACATCATTAAGTTCTCAGATGATACTGCAATTTTAGGGTTATTGAAAAAGACAGAGGACTTGTCTGAATATCTGTCAGAGATTGAACAGTTTGTGAATTGGTGCAAGGATAACCACCTAGCTCTGAATGTCAATAAGACGAATGAAATGGTGTTCGACCCTAGAGGAGTTGGTGATCACAGGCCTGTGATTATCCACAATGAAACCATCATACAGGTCCCTTCACATAAATATCTTGGGGTCTTGTTTGATAATTTATTGATATGGAATATCCATGTAGATAGTCTTTGCAGTAGATTACAACAACGGTTGCACTTTTTACGGCGTCTTAGACTTTATGGTGTGGATCAGAGGTTTATGATAATTTTTTATCAGGCAGTCTTCGAGAGTTTAATTAGATATAGTATTGTAGTCTGGTTTGGTAATCTGTCCGTAGCACGTAGAACTAAACTGGTACGGATGATCCACACTGCTTGGAAAATCATTGGAGTAAAAGAACAGACATCATTGCAGACCCTCTATGAACAGGCTACTTTAACGCAAGCTAAAAAGATTGTGTGTGATCCGTCGCATATCCTGTACACAGAGTACGAGTTGCTGCCTTCTGGGAGGAGGTTTAGAGTTCCTCGCTGCAGATTGAACAGATTCAAAAACTCATTTATCCCAGTGTCTGTAAAGATGTTAAATGAGGGCGGTACGGAGTTGTAATTTATGCCATTTTTATTATTAATATTGTCTGGTTTGTAAATTTGTTGTATGTTAACTGTATACTGACGGCAGCATGGGTGATGGCCCAACACAAATTTCCCTCCGTGGGACAATAAAGTTTTTACTACTACTACTTACTACTACTACTACTAATAAAAGCTTACTGTAAACTCATCTCAGATTTCCTACATAGAAGAAATCTAATTGAATTTAGTAAATTCCAATAAATTTGGATGTGTTCAAGTGAATATATAATGTATGAATATGAATAATGTTAAGTGTGCTATCAATGGACACTTTACTGTTCCATGAGGCCACGGGAGAGGATTTGTGAACGGGAGTGAAGCAACTGACGCTGCTAGGTCACATGATAATGACCATATGGCAAATGTAGTACGTCAATATCACATTCATACAATAAAGTACATACTTTTCTTAATGCTTGTACTTGTTCAAAATAAGTACCTGCTCAAGAGAGTTTGCGATTTTGGACGCAGCCATAGATACATGTAATCTAGTCCCATACAAAGCATGCTGGGAACCCAGACCAGTTTGACTTTATGTCAACAAAAATGTTTTATGTAGTCCCAACAAATGGATTTTAGCAAACAAATTAACCGGACTGATCAATGAAGTTAAGACAAAATGTAATTGAAAAACTTAATTAAATTAAACATGCAGCAAAATATCTACTATGGATATATACTGTATTAAACATTTCTGTAAGGAATAACTATATTGAACAATTTTAAGGGATAGTTAACATAATCTTTTTTATTATTATTACTTACCTTTGTGTCATTTCAGACCTGTATGACTGTCTTTATTCTGTGGAACAAACATACAGAAACAAACACACACAAAAGATATTTTGAAAAATATTAGATATGTCTTTCAGTCAGTGGGATCCAGTGTTGTTTAGACTACAGTGTTTTTCCTTTGTGTTCTGCAGAAAAAAAGAGACAGTTTTACAGGTTTGAAACAACATAGGGTGAGTAAATGATGACAGAATTTTCATTTTTGTTTTGTTTTATTTTTGTCCTGCTTAATTTAACATTAAATTAAGGTCAGGCTTTTCATCAAATGGGTTTATAATGCCAGTGGAAATACACCTGACAAAACTGATTTAAAATAACAACAAATAGACAGCATCTGTGTTATTATGCCAACAAAATGTCCTTACTGCAACAGGTTCCAAATGTCTCTATAAAGAGGGAAAAAAACATTCGGGTTTGTTATAGGGCGATTAAAAATGTGTTAAACGCAGCGTGTTTACACACTAAACAGCATGTCATGATTTTGCTTTTGCTTTACCTTTGAACTAGAATTATTATGGAACAGGTAATCTGTGAGATTGCAGTGACAAGTATCTGAACAGGTGAATCAGATAGATGAGTCACAAACATATATCATAATGGTTTCCCAGCACCACAAGAGACTGTTTTCATTGTTCCCATGACAACTTAAAAAAAAAGGCATGATGAAAATTCATCAGGCTCCTATTGAGCATGGCTGTTTCTATAGCAACAGGAAGAGAAAGACTGGATGGGTAAGAGGTAGGAGCTACGTGTGTGTGAGAGAATGAACATGTTATGTATAAGAAAGAGTATTTATTATATTGATTCCCAAGGATATCTGATTTCATTTTCTAACAACTCAATAGAATCTACATGTTACTCCTCTAAACCCCATCCCTCAACTCATTCACACAATTTCGCCCTCCTCCATTGGGCATATAGTGCTTGTTGGCTACCCACCATTTCTGTCTGTATGTCTTTGCACCTCCTCCCCCCTGCACAGTGGATTTCCTCTCAGAGAGGGAGTGTGTGGTGTGTAATCAGCTGACAACAACTGATAATCCAGCAACACACCCACTCTGTCCTGTTCACTTAGAGCGGAGCGAGAGAGCACAAGTGGAGGAGAGAAAAGAAGTGAAGGAGGCGGAGGCTGTCTGGACTGAGGGGAAGAAGACGAGAGGAGGAAGTGGGAGGTATGTACATGTACGCGCGTGTGTGCGTGTGTGTGTGTGTGTGTGTGTGTGTGTGTGTGTGTGTGTGTGTGTGTGTGTGTGTGTGTGTGTGTGTGTGTGTGTGTGTGTGTGTGTGTGTGTGTGTGTGTGTGTGTGTGTGTGTGTGTGTGTGTGTGTGTGTGTGTGGAGGGAGGGAGGTTGTTGATTTACCTGTGGCCATGAGGGAAACCGTAGCAGGGTCTTTATAATGCAAGTGCTGCTCAGTGTGAAAGGAATGATAAAAAAAGGTGACTAAGAAGAAAAGACAAAGGATGGCACAGGGCCTTGATTAGACCATGTATACTTGCTAGCAAAACCAAAAGGTGAGATCTTTCTTGTTTGATTTTCTTGTATGGGATGAGAGGTTCATTCAGTGTTTTTTTGCATGTGTGTAAGAGTGTGTCCCAGTCTGAAGCTAGTACGGATGGGTGGAGGTTAGCTTGTGGGCTGAGGTGGAAGAGGAGGGTTAACAGTAAACACCTTGTCTGTTATTTTTAGATGCAGTTGGAAGATAAGTATTTTGTTTTCCCATGATAACTAAGGATAGACAACATCCGTCATTATGCTAGAGTCACAGTCATTTGTACAGGTTATTTTCCTGAAACACTCTGCTAATGATCCGTATTAAATAGTGTGAAATAACTGTAATAACATTATTTAATATTTTTGAAGTATAGAACACTTGTTGTGCAATAGTGCCACCCTACAGATAAAAAACAAAAGTGTAGGCCTATACTTTATTATTTTATGAGTTATCTATTAATATTTGTGGATTTTATTTAGTGTATGAGCTGGATGCTGAACACTGGCTTTAGCACACATGGGATTTAGATCTTCTGCTCCAATAGAATCAAACAACTTTTCATGAGAACATGTTATCTGAATTATAGACCGTGCAAAAACACAAACACAAGGGATCAGAGATTTGTAAGCTTTGTGAATGTTGCGTGTTCCAATTCTGCAGAAACCTGCTGAGCTTTCTTCCAAATTCTGCATTTGCAGATTCTGTGTGGGCATTCTTGGAAGTTGCATTTATATGGTATGATTCAACTATTAGTCACATATGGCCTAATCATTGAGCATCCACAAAAATAACACAAAATTTGCAAGTTTATTTCTGAGTTTACTCCTGAAGGTTCTAAAATGCCTTTGAGGCACTTAACCTCTGGTTGCTTCAAAGAACATTCTCTGCACTTAGTCTACTGCAAGTTGCTTTGAAACAGTGGCACCTCAATATCAAGTAACAAATAATTCTGAATTAACGTGTGCCTTGAATAGCCTTCACAGATTAGAGTAGGCCTATGAGTGTGTTGTATTTTGGATTCAGCAGTATGTTTGTGCTGACAGTAGGGAGTGACAGACCCAAAAGTATGGGCGAGTGGCTAAAGTGACTAAAGTGTGATGTAAACATGAACAGACCTGACACACATTCTCTCTGTGCTCTCGAGAGTTCCTAGAAATTAGCAATATTCTTACAGTAATGATTTGAGGTCCAATATACCATGAAGTATAGGACTGTTTGCAAAATTCAACCCCCTGTCGTTTTTGGACCATGTGGTGTGGAATTGGCCACCTGTGCTGGAGCCCCATGTGGATTAATGTCCTTCTGAGAGAAGCTGGGAAACCCATGTTGTAGCTAATGATCTTAAGACTTAAATTGGGCTTATCCATCTGTAATCTGGCCAATTATCAAGGGAGATATACCTAGACATCACTTTGTCCTATTCACTTTATTTAGTAAGGACAAAAGAAATCTCAGCTTTATACCATTAAAGTAAAGGTTTAAGGGTCATGCAAATTCATCAGAAATTCACTGGATTGTCTAGTAGACAACTAAAGAGAGGAAGAATTGGTGTGCCTCTTCCATCTTAAGAAACGTATAATCGTTTAAAATATATTGTGTAAATAAATAAGTTGAAATCATTAATATTATTTATACTTTTCATACTTAGTTGTATCATTGTTTGTCTTTCTTTACCAGTAGATATTTAACTATGGAGGAAGGACAACGACCTACATCTGAGATCTACTTCCCAAAGATCAGCCTTGGATCTGTTGATGCCGAAGCAGTGGAGGACCATGAGCTGCCAACCATTTCTTTATCCAAAAGCTCGATAGAAATGGTGAGTGGACCTCCTCAACGAATGGAGCTGGCATGGTATCGTCAGAATTTGCGCAAGAGTGTCAGCAGTTCAGTATGCAGTCAAAGGCCTATCAGTCTGGGTGGACCAGCGGCTGGAGTACCTGTGAACGTTTGTGACCATGAACAGGGGAGCTTGCGCAGCAGCAACAGCACCCCTGAGACTGTAATCTGGCATGGAGGAACTGCAAGATCCTGGAGCTTCATGGAGGACTCCCCCAGAAGGACTCCAACGCAGGATCTATCCCTGGGGCATAATCAGGTCCATAGTGGTGTGAATTGTGTTCCACACTCGCCATCCACAAATAGAGATTTAAGGATGAAAGGTCTAGTTTGCAGGGAGGGATGTTGTCGATGTTATGGACCTGCAGAGAACCTGACAGGATGCAGCTGTTGCAGAGTAGCTTGCAGAATGAGTTCTTCAGGTCTGAGCAACAACTTCACACCACAGGGAGTGAATACAGAAGACCATGCTCAGAGCAACTGTGAAGGCCATCATTTAACTGCATGCCATAGATCTACCTGTTCTGGTCACATGATGAACACTGCCTGTTTGAGAAATGCTTGCAGTGTTGTTCCATGCCCTGGACATTTGATATCTCGGCCACCTTGTGCAGAAAACCCCTGTGCAGGACAAAGATCACTTCTTCATTCAGGCTTGCTTGGTTTTCCTCCACTTGTTTCATCTGTCAGCGAGACCAGACTTGACAGCCGGAGTACAGGCCATTGCTGTGGATCCGAGTTAAGGGGGCAGAACTCCTCCTGCCTTAGACTAGACCGGACAGGTCAGACTAGTCTTAACAGGATAGTTAAAGATGCCACGACTATGACATCTGACCATGAGATCAGAGATATTGGTGTGCAGACCATGTCTGATTCACTTGTTTCGCCTCTTTCTCACGTGTTTCCTGAAATTAGTTTGAGAGCGGATTCCACCTCGGATGCACCTTTGACAATAGAGCACATGTGTCATAGAACCCCTGTAAAGGAAGTGGAATGGGATGCTGAGGGTATGACCTGGGAGGTGTATGGTGCAGCTGTGGACCCTGAAGAGCTTGGCTTGGCAATCCAAAGGCATCTGGAAATTCAGATCAAAGAGACTGCAGCCGCTGCAGCTGTGGCTGCTCAAACAGAAGACTCCACGGAATATACCAGCAGCCTGGCAATGCATTCCACGCGACGAAAGAAGAGTGAAGGCATTATAAAAACACTGCGCAGTTCTGCATGTTGCGCTAACCCCAGTACTGTGGGAGACTAAAGCAACTAGTGCAGGGCCAGAGCTTGCCTTATCGGTATGTGGGTGCCTCGGTTAGGCGTGAGGTATGAAATGGTACAACTTTTGCGCCAAGGTGGAAATGGATGGAAAATGGCTAATCTAGCTAAAGCTAATTGTCCTTCAAATAATATATCTAAATATTCCAAAGCCTTGTCTGCTTAGCTATCAAAGCCCCACTATTGGATCAGTAAAGTGGTAATGTTCAGAGAAACACTGAAAACTAATGTTGCATAGAGCTACCATTTAAAGTTTTCCAGATAACGGTGTGTTTCCACCTGTCTTCACACATGGCCTTGTCCCAATCTTGACCTTCAATGTATCTTTTGGATGCCTTTTTTTGTCCAAAAATACCAAAATTATGATTTTGGTGAGCACTGAGTATTATCAATTTTGAAACCTCTAATTATAGGCTAAATGTGTCTGTTGTGCTTGTTGGATTTTGAAAAGCAAATAGCAGGTTAATGAGCATCAGCTCGGGCAACGTTAAAGTTAATGAAGTTCTCGGACACCCTGAAAGGCTTCCTGGAGCAAGATCCGAAGGCTAGTTCTATAGTCTATGATTAAGATGGATTTAGATCTTTTTGTTTTCTGATGTCACAAATTCGTGGTGTTAAACCGTTTGTAGTCAAATACAAGCTACAGCTCTCACTTTCTTTTTTGTTGTTGTTGTCTTTTGTCTTGATGTAAATGATGTAAATGGTGATTGGTAATGTTTTGGTCTGGTGGGTTAGAGTGGGCTCTAGGCCAGAATCAATCCACAGTGCTAAAAATATGAAAGGTAGGGTAGACAATTACGGAGAGGCTAACAATAGCAAGCTAGCTGTGAAAGCATAAGATCCCACCCTCTCTTCAGAGTGTCTCCAAAGCCACGACTCCTCCAAAACACATAAACATGCACAGCCAGAGCAGAGTTTGCAAAGCGTCACAAGAGATGGCGTTAAATTACCTTGTTCCACCTGTATCACCTTTACTTGTACCACCTGACTGCAGCAGATTTATTATGTCATTGATAGTGTTGCCATAGAAACGCATAAATCAGAGTCTGAGGACGTGAACCGCTCTGAGTAGAATGTCACGGGTGGCCATCTCATAGTTACGGTAGTTATGCTGTGAACACAGTGTACGTTTATTTGTTCATAAGTTTAACTGTAAAAAGTGGCTACTGTTTGTTTGTGGCGCTCGGTGACTGTGTGTCTACAAGTCTGCATAGCCTCGTGAAACTTGCTGATGATGTGTTGTCTGCGCACTTACATAAACTTACAGTGCACTTACCTAAGAAAGTAGTGGGCAAAACAAGGCAACTACATGGGTTAAGGTTAGGTTTAGGGTTAAGTTCAGGTAATTATTATAATGTACATGTGGATCTGGACTGTAGAATGAAGTGCTACCACATACATTAACAAGTAGGACATACTATCATTATTTAGACCACTTCTATTATTGATTGCTATCAGGATGTGAAGAGAGTTTCAACCAGTATAACAGTATAACCCAGTCTGTGGGTGTGTAAAGCTAGGTTCTTATAAAACATTCCTGTTGCTCAAACAGTAGAGCGTTGGCACGCCAAGGGTATGGGTTCGATTCCCAGGGAAAGCAAGAACTGATAAGAAAAGTGTACCTTGAAATGCAATGTAATTCGCTTTGGATAAAAGCGTCTGCCAAATGCATAAATGTAAATGTAAAACCTACTGATAATTAGTAAATATAGACTCAAGGTCAATGTTGCCACAGTTCTCTAGTACACTATGAGCTGAAACTAAGCCCCAGTTCTATGCTCAGGGACAATCTCAATAAATTATACAATTAAAACATGTACAATCTGCCCTGAAAAACTTCTTTTCGCTATTTTCATGTCACAATTTAATCAATTGTTGTTGTTTTTTGTGTCCTATTCAGAACCTGTGCAAAGACAAAGATAATTTGACATTTTCACATAATTTTACATGTTCATAAATCATACTTTTTTGTCATATAATATCATAAAACGGTTTGTTCATTATAATTTTAAAATATTCAAGTTTAATTGCTTTATTTCACATTGAGTATGAGTTTTACTGTTTTTTATGTACATCATGATCACATGTGCTATATCAAAACTATAGCATATACAGAATCAGTCATGATTTTGTGAAAGTTAGGGATTGTAATTAGAGCAATCTCTGTCTGTAATTTTTAGATTATGTTCATTTAAATAGCATGGATGGACCTTATTGTATGTAAATAAATGTGTATCTAGAATCTCTGACCAAATTAACAGTATGTGCTGCACAAACTGCTTTTGTTTTTCTTTGCCAACGCAATGTTTTCTTTTTCTCTTTTTTTTTGGACCAGAGCATTGTGATTTAACATTATATAGATATTACTGAATCAACACCTAACAGTATGATGAAAACAAGCTTTCTATGGGCTTTCTACAGCAAAAACTACACTAATGTGTTTTAATATTGAGAATAGTGAATGTCTTGAAAAGTATGACCAACAATAAAACATTTGGCAAACACTATTCAGTTTATTTTATTTTGATTAATTTATTTTGAGATTCCTCATTGGCTTGTGGCAATAGGATTTCTCTTTGTTTGTGAAGATCATGGAATAGAAAAGGACATGAGTACATGTCAGAAGGTCCTGCTAAACTTGGTGAACTGTGTTCCAGTAGATTGTCCTGGACATTTCCATGGATCTTTCATTGTAACTTTGACCAATTTGATGAGCAGGCACATTCCCTGGTATTGACTGTCCTGTCACTGAGCAGGCGATCCCTTTTTGGACAACAGGTGAGTAGGGACACATCCTAAACAAGAATAATAAAACTCCATTCAGCCTGAATATAGTTTTATGCATATAGTAATTACCATCTCAGCATCTCGTGTCTTAAAATCTGCTCCGACAACTTTGAAATTCAGTAGGTTTCACAGGTCTTATTGTATATCTCCATTTTGCTTCATATGCCCTCTGCTGGTAACATGAGAAACATGTTCAAACTGCTATCAGATCATGCAAACTATATTGTTTAAATCTTCCGTTCTTTACTATCTTGAACTCATGGAAGTTTAGCTAAAGCTATAGGCTAAGGATAAGACTGATTGTAAAGTCTATTATGTAAATTAAGTGGTGGTTTACGGTCCAGCTGGAAAGTGATGTCTATCCGCTATAAACAATCACCATTGTGCCCTTGAGAAAGGCTTGCTCCAAGGGGATTATTTCTGTAATGAGTGGACTCACTTTGGATAAACGAGTGCCTACTAAGAACAGGTTATGCTAATATTTAATGAAATGAATATATAAATGACACATGGATCCATCATGATCTTGTTAATTATTTGTCAGGGTTTTACCAAGGTAAAACTTGAACCCTGCAAGGTTTTGGAAGGCAGCAGAAGGTCATGTGAACGCCAGCACTTCTTCTCATCCAAACATCTATTAGCATGGCGTGACTGTAAGGAGGCTACTGGCAATCTATTCTGGGAGAGTTGTTTTGCACAGTGGCAAGGGACGGGCTGTAGCTGAAAGTGCTGATGGGACTCCCATGATCCCCTGGGGCCAGCGTGTTCTGAAACCCCCCAACTACCCCACCAGAACAATCCAGGATTGGGAAGGGTATTGTGAAAGTGCTTTGTCCCAATGACAGGGGTGGGAGTGCACAAAGAATGGCCTCTGCTGTAGGCATGGTATAAATGGGTAATCATCAGAGGAGAACACACAGTTTACTGTAGATCATGGCAGTAAGGAGCCCATTTTTTCCACTGTTGCTAATGCTGCTGGGTTTGGCGCTGGACAGAGCCTCCACCCATGCATTCAACCCTAGTCGCCTTCAACAGCACAAAGTCCTCCACCTTGGTGAGAAATGAAATGAACGCTAACCACTGACATCTTTCAAGTGCATTTGAAGTGGTGCTATCTTGAGAAGAAAAACAAACTGAATTTACACTTATTTCTATGTCTTTCTCAAAGATCCAATTATGGATTTCCTTTCCTTCTTTCCTCTCCTGGTACAACACCTTTCATTTGCTTCCACATAAATCCTGTGTACCTTGTGTTTGCTTGTCTACATGTTACTTTAACTGACATTGACTTAAGTGTTGTTCTGTCCTTAGACTGGCCGAAGGACTGTGGCCTGCCTCATTTCAAACCAAACACAGTGGAGCGTATCGTGTCGGGCAATGAAGCGAGGCCCCATTCCTGGCCGTGGCAGGTCTCACTGCAGGTAAATTATACTTGAAATATAGCATTACTCAAGGTGTAACAAAAGAGAAAGTCACTGATGCTTGTGTCTATTTTAATAGGTTCGTCCCAGAGGCAGTAAACATTATGTTCATGTGTGTGGAGGGACTCTGATCCATAAGAACTGGGTTCTTACTGCTGCTCACTGCTTCCAGAAGTAAGGCAAAGCATACGTTTATCTCCAGTAGGGTAGAACTAAGAGCGCTGCTCTGCTGGGTTGTTTTCCCCTTAGATGTCATAATAAACCAACCTCTTTTTTATCCCTCTTGCTGACCAGGGGAAAAGCAGAGGATGCTAGTAGCTGGCGTATCGTTTTGGGTAAGCATCAACTGAAAAGATCAGAGTCTGCTGAGCGTACTTTCCCAGTGAAGAGGATCTACAGGCATGAGCACTTCCGCTATCCAGCCCACAGTGAGCTAGACTATGACATCGCATTGGTTAAAGCTGCCACGGACATCCCGACCACTAACTTCATCCGCTATGCCTGCCTGCCGCGCAAGCAGATCAATCTTAAACCAGGGCACTACTGCTGGGTGACCGGCTGGGGGGACACACGAGGTAAAATATGTATCATAAGCCTTTTGTGCTAAAAAAGTTCGGTCTTGAAAAATGATGGCTGGTTTATCTATGGCATCATTGGCTCATAGATAAAGTATAATAAGTGTAGAGCAACACCCTCACTCACAGCAGTTTCTACCATAGAAACTGGTTAATTTTATGCGCCTGAGGCGAAAACAAAGAGAACTTTAATGTTTTGTTGATATCATTGAGTTTACAAAGGGAGGTGATCCACTTATCCAGAATATGGGTTTGGCATCTCTTCTTAGGCGGGAAAGAAAACGTGTCACTTGCTGAGGCACTGAATCAAGCTCGGCTCCCAGTCATCGACTACAAGACCTGCCGGCAGAAGAAGTTCTGGGGTGACCGCGTGCGAGACTCCATGATTTGCGCTGGGTTCCGTGATACAGAGGGGACCCCAGCTGCATGCCAGGTGAGAAAACTATTTAATGGGGAAATTTATCATGGCGCCCCATATTCAAAGAAGGTCTATTCATACCTTCTCTGTGGCTTTTCTTCCTAAAGGGTGACTCTGGTGGCCCTCTGCTGTGCCAGGTAGGGCGTGACCGCTGGGAGGTCCACGGCATTGTGAGTTTCGGTCCTATTGGATGCACGGTGGAGAACAAGCCCAGCGTCTTCACTCGTACCGCAGCCTACATCCCATGGATAGAGGCTACACGCATCAGGGACATCTTCTTGCACTGAATTCCCATCTCCAAGCATTATTTGCCCACATTTGTAGGTACAGGAAGAGTTGTGAAAGCAACTGATTTAGTGCCATGTCCCAGTCTGGGTCTGGCCCATGGACCTGCTTATCCATTTGTGGTCCGTGCACTGAGAGCTGGTGTACATCATTGCAACCACCAGCCACCAAGTTAGGGTAGTTTGCGGGTCGTTTCACCGCTATGCATGTGAGATTCTCCTGGGCTTTGTTATAGTACATGAACTGCAAAGTTTTAACTGCTTTCAGCTAAATCACATTGATCTCCACATTGTGTTCAGCAAGCCAAGCAACATTTTCTGTAAAACAAGTCCTGGCTATTCTACATTACACATCAGTTCAGTTGGCCTTGTTTTTTTCTGTAAGGAATGGCATGTACATTTGGTCTCTCTTGGGTAGTCCGGTATTCAGTCCCTAAGGTGCTTTGACGGTCAACGTCAAGTAGTGATAAGATCATTTCACCTGTTTATGGAGACAGTTTCCCTTTGATACTCCAGTGCTTTTCACCGAACAGGCTAATTAATTTCCACACAGGACAAATATTTATATTTTACTTTAAGATGCTACAAGGAATTCATGCATACAATTTTCATACATTTCTTTATAATCATTATTCTGAGAAGGAGCTTTAATTATTGCATCATGCATCTATCGCTCAATTGTTCAAACTACAGGGAGAGTGAATTAGTGGTACAATACTACTAGAATAATTTCAAGAAATAATACTGAAAGAAATTTTTCAAATGCTTTAACTCTTAAACATATGTGTGAATGCATACTGTAGCATATAAGGTCATAATGAAGGACATTCATTCTGTAATATTATAATTATCATTCCTCTGTACTCTACACATTGACTGTAGAAATAAAGTTTGACCTGCTTACAAATAAACCATTTGGAAAACAAGACCTCTATCAATTCATTTCTACCCAGTCAGTAGTTAAAACATTTTAATACATTAAAAAAACTAAATTTTAATTTATATATTTAGAGCTATGTGACTACAGTACTCCCAGTATGAAAGATTGGCCATTCATGCATCTATTGTATTATACAACTTACATATTTTAATACCACTAAAATACAAATAAAGAACCTCAAAGAGTGGAAACTAGCATTTTATTTTAGATGGTTGCAGAGAGTAAGCGGACAGTTTAATCAGCACTGATAAGGTGCATCAATCCACAATGAGAACAGATTAAACCACATGATTAAAGGATACAGAGTTCATCTGTGCAACTTACACCAACAAAGACATGTACTTGAACAACTGTACGACTGAGATGTCACCAGCAAACTCACAGCTACATAGTCCACACAGCTGGAGGCAATCTGGCTCTTCCATGTAAATATTCATGTATTTATGATACGCCATCCATGTAAACACCTACTGTAACTCTGAAGAAATCTGTGCACATGTGGTGGTCCATGGGTTTCTTTAAAAAAAAATTTGAAGTACTTCCAAAAGTAGGTGAAAAGACTAAGAATGGGCACAGAGTCAAAATAAGTCCATGGTTTGAGCTCTCAGTCATTCTCAGTAATGTGAAGGCGATGTCCCCTTCAGGTGATCCCAGTTGTTGTAAAGAGCATACAGCCCTGACATGGCTAAACCAACGAGACCTCCTCTGGCAGCCCCTTTGAATCCACCTAAACACAATAAATATATAAATATACAGTATGTAATAAATTATTATAACAAATATTACGTTCAATAGATTAAAGGGTTAGTTCACCCAAAATGAAAATTCTGTCAGTAATTACTCACCCTCATGTTGTTCCAACATCGTAAGACTTTCATTCATCTTCGGAACACAAATTAAGATATTTTTGATGAAATTTGAGAGCTGTCTCACTCCTTCATAGGCTGCTAGGTAATTGCATCTACCGGCCCAGAAAAGTTTGTAAAGACATCGTTAAAATAGTCCAAGTGACTACAGTGGCTCATCCTTAAGTTTATCAAGCGACGAGAATACTTTTTGTGCGCAAAAACAAAACAAAAATAACGAATTTATTCAACTATTCCTTTTCTTCACTGTGGGCCTCTGACGTGAGTTTGTGAGAGCGTAACGACGCATGCGCGAGAACTGAGAAGATGACGCTCACGATCATTTGATGGGAAAGTGTGAAAGGTAAGCCATTCAATTTGTGGCATTGGTAAGGCACTTTTATGTTTTCTTGTTGGTTTCTCACAATTCGGACATCAAGGAAATGCAAACTTTAGAACCATTTTAAAAACTACATCAAGACCCATCTGCGTCATCTTCTCAGTTCTCGCACATGCGTTGTGGCGCTCTCGTGAACTCATGTCAGACGCCCACATGGAAGAAAATTAATAGTTGAAAAAGTATTCTCGTCGATTGATAAACTTAAGGTTGAGCCACTGTAGTCGTTTGGACTATTTTAACGATGTCTTTACTAACTTTTCTGGGCCGGTATATGCAATTACCTAGCAGCCTATGAAGGAGTGAGACAGCTCTCAGATTTCATCAAAAATATCTTAATTTGTGTTCCGAAGATGAAAGAAAGTCTTATGGGGTTGGAACAACATGAGGGTGAGTAATTATTGACAGAATTTTCATTTTAGGGTGAACTAACCCTTTAAATCTGTGATTGCCACAATATTGAGCACTAAAGTCAATGTGGCTTTTCCTCACCTGTGGATTTAAAAAGCATTCCTGTTAACGTTCCAGCTGCCACTGTGTTGATGTCATCCTCTGCACCTCTAGCCTTTTCAATGGCCACACCAAACACACTATACAAAAGAGCTGTAGAGAAACAAAACAAAATGCGTTTTCATATATCATATAGCTATCCATTTTTACTGATCGGATAGCTATATGATGGTAAATGGTTCTATTTACACCTGTCCACATAAATTTCCCTTCGCAAGACGAATATAAAGCCGATCTTCAATTCCCGCACTATATGCAAATTGACATAAGTTCACATTAACGAAAGCAATCGATGTGATCATTTTATTTATCATAAGCTAGTTTCAAGATCAAACACCACAATAGGAGAAAGAACAAAATCAGTACTGGTAAGATCTTTTAGTCTCTAGGGGTGCAACAATATATCATGTCACAATATATTGCAATACAAAAATGCAACAATATAAAGACAATATTGCAAAGTTTTGCAATATTGCAAATTTGTAAAGTTTTCAGACTTTTAGTGTCAGTACTAAATTAAACTACTATATAATGTTGAATATAATGTACAATAATGCAATGGGGGAATATTTGTGGGTCCTGATAATGACAAAATTGCTCTCAGGCATTTATTATTGAACATTTTGTGAGGAGTAAAATTGACATGTGGGGTTTCAGGAACCAGATGATTTTAAACTTGTCCAGTTTCATTTGGAATGCCCTTCTGATGTGGTTTGAGTGATCGGGTTTTAAATCCATCTCAAATCGTTTAAGAGGGCATTTACACCTGGTCTTTTCCCAATCGGATAGCTATCCAATCATAAAACAAAAACGCATGAAGTGACCAGGTGTAAAAAGGCCCTTTTAACTAATGACAAAACAGGTTGTGATATTCTTTTACACAAAGCTGTTTGAATTCAATGCATTTCTTACCCACAGATCCTAGTGTGTTGGCCCATGATGCCCCTTGTCGTGTGACCATGTTCAAAATCCTGAAAAAAAAAAAAACATTACAAAGGTCAATTTTACAATAGAATTATATGGGTAATAAACAATGGATAAACAGTTGTAGTGAATGTTGAATAAAAAATTTTTTTTTCAGAAACACCAAAACTGAAAATTAAGTTTTCATTGAACCAACCAAAAAAAGTCTTGGAAATTGAACTTAATATGCGGTTCAGGGTGTCATGTTCACAGATGATAAAGACAGTCAAAGTAAAGTTTTTCATCATTTGTGGCTTAACGTGTAAACAAAACAGAGACTGACAGTCAAAACACTGACTAACTTGTTTTGTTTTTTCGTTTCGGCATATACACTGCATTTTAGCAAATTCGCAAACAAATCTTTCATAATTAAGCATCATCATCATATCAGCATTATACCATTGCCCACTCTGCACCGTGGATATTCAAAAAGATCCGTACTTAATTTATGCAGTAACTTTAATAATTCCCAATCAAAGTATTTACAAAAGAACAGACACTTACTGTACGTTTCTGGGTTTGGACCATTGCATGTCTCTAGTTTCCATAAGGCCCATACGAAGACCATTAAGTGTCCCAAAAGCAGCGCCTTCAAAGTAATGAGCAAAAGTTAAAAAGAGTGCAGATTAAAGACATGATAAGATTGATCAAAGACTGTGAAGACACTGGCCTCACCTGTTATACAGCATCCCCCGATGGTGAAGAAGGCCAGCTCAAAGCGGCCACGTGTTTTATTTGCCCCAGTTGGCAAAATGAACTCATCTGTGTCCTACCAGAACAAGACAAGCACCATAAAAGCATCTTAATTGTAATGTCTTGTGTATTACTAGAATTCCAATATCATAAACAAAAGAACACAATACAACCACACTAATATACATTAGGGCATGAGTCAACTAATGAAGGCAGATTTTAGTAGAAAGTTAAAACTACATTGTCAGGAAATCATGTCAGGTCTTACAATAATTCTATGCAATTTATCAATCATCTTATGTTGGCCAAGACAATGTTCTGATCGTTTTGTATGCTACTACGTCCATTGCCGTTTAATGAATTGGTTTAGGTTGAATAACTGATTTTTTTAAATAATTTTTTAACCTAGACTTCGTAAATTCAGAACACGCATCATTTCTACCACGCAAACCTTTAAATAGACCTGAAATGTAACGTTAGCAGTGGTCTCATAGCAACTCACCTGTACAAGGTAACGAGGGTCAACATTGAGGTACGGCGAGAGAGGGCTCATACCAGTCACTGAGAATGACAGTTAACAAATGTATAAATTATCATAGATATATAGATTCTCGTAGCAAACTCACTTGACCTTAAAGTGAATCGGACTGTTAAAAAGAGTAAAGCTTAGACCCTTATCACGTAACTTACACGGTACTCCATTGAGCTCAGTATTTGAATACTCAGGGCTTCCTCCGCCGAAAAGACTCCCGAGTCCCCCTTTAAATCCTCCCGATTCCGGCGTGTTATTATCCATTTCTTCAGAGATGATACAGAGAAAACCGTCTCGGTGATCCTGCTTCTTCCTTACCGACCCGGTAAAACTGATGAATGCCAGGGACACTAAACGATTTTCTTTACTGACAGGGTTGTGTTGTATATCATCTGTTGAAAATACCACTTACATGTCACTGTGCAAAATTGTTGTCAAATGTTGATGTTGGGTAATTAGAGAGTTTTCAGTCTCTGGCCGTGAGTATTCGTATCCCTGACCTCCACATGCTGCCCTGCCGTAAAGTGTAAGGACACTGTTGACGTAACACTGCCGTAAAGTAATTCGTGTGATCGCTCCATAGATTGTAATAAAAGCAAGAAGATTTCAACAATACAGTTATATATGTAGGTATAACGTTAAAATTAAATAAATATTGGTTTGCCAAAGTACCGTATGCAATATAAACATGGAAAGTATGCGATAGTTGTGTTTAAGAGACTTGAAAAGACCTGTCAGTCAATTTACCACTTGATTGCACGACATTTTGCGACATTTTGTTTTGTTGCGAAAGGGTGATTTTTGTTTTTCATTTCAGAACAAGTAAGATTCTACAATTAAAAACAAACTGAAGTAACATTCATGAAAATGACAAAAAATATATATATTTTTAAATGGTTAAAGAAAAAAAGTAGTTAGGGAAGAAAAATGAAAGTAAGACATGTAGCTGTCAGATAGGCCTATGCTGGGTTGTTTCAACACATGTTTGGGTCAAATATGGACAAACCCAACCGTTGGGTTTAAACATTTAGGCCTGGTTTCACAGACAATGCTTAGATTAAGCCAGGAATAGGCCTTAGTTTGATTAGGGCATTTAAGTTATATAAACGTGCCTTAGAAAAAAAAAAGTTCTGTTTTGCTGCTTGTGCATCTTGAGACAAAACAATGGCACTGACATAAACCTATTATAAGATATATAAGAGCAAGTTGCTTTCAGCTAAAACAGCTCAAACATGCATTTTAGTCTGGGACTAGCTTAAGCATTGCCTGTGAAACCGGGGGTCAATTTAAAAATGTAAACCAATGGTTGGGTTCTTCCATATTTGACCCAATTACGGGTTGAAACAACCCATCATTTTTTTGTGTAGTATATTTTTTTTGCTGTATCAGCGATTAATGTTAAAATGCGTTTTTTTTTTTATGAGATTTTTTTTTAATCAGCCATGAAAACAACAGAAGAACAACAACTTAAAACTTTAAACTGTAATTACATTAAATTCTAACATGGCATTACATTACATTATATGGCTGTTTAATAACTTAATAATAATAAATGAATAATAATAATTTAAAAATAATGCTTTCTAGTCGAGTGCTATGATATCCTGTTCATTATTTACAGCTACTTTTGTATTTGATGTTGATTTTATGGATAGCAGCCATAATTGTTCAGATGGATAGTTTCTTTTATTTTAAATTATTCATTTTAAAATATTTGATAGACATAAATAGACTGGGTGTTTGATATGGTTGGAGAAAAATCTCTGAAACCCGTGATGATGCTTTCCCACTAGATGGCAGACGAGGACAAATTTCAAAAGGAGTCTGATGGAGTTATTTACTTTTTTTCTTCTTCAACAGTTGGATAGTTTTTTCTTCTTCCTTTCAGTTGATTTGTTGGTTTGTGTGGGGGAAAAGATCTTCCTCACACCGAATCATGTGCCACAATAAAGCATGTCCCGCAATGCATGCTTGAAAGCACAAATGGTTGTTGAGCACCATAAAGGTTGTCTTCTGATCCTCCTTGCCTGATGAGATTTAAGAGGAATTCGCAGAGTGGGAGGATGCTGAAGCAGAATTCTATCACCATTGCAAATTTTTTTCCTGTCTCTTTCTTTTCCACCCCTTGAGGTGGAGCAATAACGTTTGCCATTGTTGTCCTTCTGTGAGCTCAGACTTCCTGGCATCCACACTAAATTACCCAGGGCATTCTGTGGGAGCAGAAATGGCTCACTGTTCCCCAACAAAAAGACCATTCACAGTCAGTGGAAGGCCTCCTATAGACAGCCCACAGTGCTGTAGAGAACCAGAGGCAGTCGAATAGAGACAGGCACCCCGAGGAACTGGCCGCACTGGGAAATGACAGTGATGTCATATGAATGCATCTCACAGATTATCTTTTTATCACGCTTGTGTTTTATCATCACACTTTGTTGTCGGCCTCTTATATTGAGACTTTTTGTGCCTAAACTCAAACACAACAAATGTTGAGTAGCCTACAGACAAAAAACTCCACAAGAACCCCAAAGGGGGGATGTTTCCATGGAGATATGAAAGTGGCGCAGCAGAGCCTCTGTTCCTTAAACTAGTTTTGAGTGGATGAGAGGGGAGGATAAGAGGGGGTGGGGGTTCAAAGGGGTCCTCTGAAACCTTTCAGATGAAGACATAAAAGCCATCACACTTTATTTCTCATAAAGAGTAAACAAGCATGGAACATACTGTTGCTGTCTGAGATTCATACAACAGATTTAGTTAGTTTTGAATTTCCATCAGCCATTACTCAAGTCATCAGTGTCACATGATCCTTCAGAAATTGTTTGAGTATGCTGATTTGCTCAATTATTATTGGTGCTCAATTGTTAATAATGGTTCGTATTATTATCAATGTTGAAAACCTTTTTGCTGCTTAATATTTTTGTGGAAACCATGATACATTTTTGATTAATAGAAAGTTTAATGAACAACATTTCTATGAAATAGAAATAATTTTTAATATTATAAATGTAAATCTAATATGTATTTGCTGAATAAAAGTAGGCTATTAATTTTTTTTATTACTAACTTATATTTATGCAGTAGTTATAATCCATTTATTCACTTTTTGAGCATGGACCTGAAAATGAAATTTCCTACTAAAATGTTCATAAATCTTTAATGCATTGGAGCACAGACTTAAGTTTGGTCTCTTTTTTTAAGAAAACACTTGGCAGATTTTTGCTTAAGTGAAAAAAGTAATAATAATAATAATAATAATAATAATAAAAAGTGAACTTGAAAAAAGTAATACAATTTTACATTTATTGTTCAATTTTCCAAAACACGTTTTCCATTAAAACTGTGAAAAAAATCCAAGCCATAAATCTAAACAAACTATGTTCAAAATTTGAGGTTGATATCCCAAAAAAATTAGCTATCAGTAAAAAATGTTTGGCCGCAGTACCAAATGCTTCCGCTATAGATTATATTTGTCTCCCGTTCATTTCCAATGCGGTCATTTTGAATGTGAACATTACAAGTGTGATTTTTTTTTCAGGACCATTTAACCTTTTCTAATCATGTCCATGACATTTTTGTGTGTTCACACAGTGAACAAAGTGCCAAAACCTTTACCAAGTAAAAAATTCTAACAAATCAAAACGTACATTTTTTGTTTTTTACGGTATTTTTGATCAAATAACTGCCGAGACTTCTTTTAAAAACATATTTTTTAAAACATATTATTTCAAACTTTATATGTAATGTATTCATATTAAGTATAATGTGTTATGTTATACATACTGTATATATATATGGGGTGGGGTTCGGGGCGAACAACTCAAGAGTTAAACAGAATCACCGGTTTTAAAGTCTCTGGAAACTTGGAATCCACCCAAACTCAACAGTTCCCCCTTAATGTGGATTTGTTTCGTTAAAGCCCAGCTGACACTCGCAATATATTTACATCAGCCATATAATATCCCAGATACAAATTAAAATCCAAGAGCCATAGTTGTCCCTTGGCATAGCTCTTGTCATTTCATGCTCCCCGTTATTCTCTGGCAGAGCCTTAGGACTTTGGCTTGGCTGCGAATGTTCTCCACTGTGGCCTGCCAAGTTCTGCTGTCCTCTCCCACCAGTCTGGACAACGTCCAGCCTTGTGGAGCCAGTGTGGGGGTCCAGGACTGAGCCAGACCCCAAGCCCCATCCCATGAGAGCAGAAAGGAAGGGTGGGGGGACCCCACAGAACGAGAGGAGGAGGAACGGGGACACCAATAGAAGACAGAGAACCAACCTACAAGTTCAAACACACCATGTGTGTGTCTTAAGTACAAGTAAACTCAGTTCCTGTACATCTTTTCTTGGAAACCCATTGGATGGAAGCGAAGTGTAGCTGCGCCCTACTGTGCGACTCCGCTGTGGCGTAACATCTGTTGTGTCATTCTGTTTAATTTGCAGCGTCCTTTATATGCACCCCACCATCACCACCTCTGATATTTCTCAGATCTATAGCTATGAATAGAAACAATTACACAAGCTAGGTAAACAGCGATGACTTCCTCTCTTACATAAACACTGATGGAAGTGTCTGTGGTAACGGATCTTTAATAGAGCAGAAGGAGGAAGTGTTCCTTGAGATTTGTTCTGGCTGAGCCCGTTGGGAGGACATTCCCCACCCTCTCCATATCCTCATGCTGGACATGTCTTTGTGGTCGTCATTGTTTAAGATCAAGAGCAGTTTGTTTCCTAGAAGACCCACACATTATGCTGACACCCCCCTTGGTTCAACAAAACTGAGGGAAGCTGATGAAATCCTGATTCTTCAAGCGACGCAAGACATCATACAAAGCTAAATAGAAGGGGTGAGAGTTGAAAGCTGATAAACAATGACAAAATGAATAATAATAAAAAGAACATATGTATGAAAGATTATTTAGAAGTTAATTTTTGATTGGTGTGAGAAAAAAATAATCTGTCCAATACAAAGTGATCTCACCTAATGACCTTATAAATTATTAAATCTATTATACCTAAACTATTAAAACTGAGTGTAAATGTGTACATTCATTAATTGTGAATCCAGAGGTTTTAAGAACTTTTTCAATAAAAACAATAGGTATTTGTTACTGTAACAAGGTTAGATGTTACGGGAAGAAGGAAGCGGGAACCGGTGAACATTCAACAAACTTTAATATCAAAAATAAAACATACAAAATGAAAGTAAAAGACAGCAGCCCCTCATGGACGACTGCTGTCACATATAGCAAAACACAACATAAAATCCAGGCCTGGCTTCTCTATTTCTCCACTGTCACAAAAATTGCATAGTCTATATAATCTTGGTCTAATGTGCAACTGCGATAGGAATTTTTTTAGTCCAGTATCTGACAGATATTACTGGTAAGGAGATTGGATGTTTTAGGGAGGATGTGTGGTTGAAGCTAGCAAAATGGAAATGCAACCACCTTCTACTAAAAGCCTTTCTGACCGCCATATTGAGTTGCATTGCGACATCCATATTCATTTTATCTACAAGGAATCTGTAGCCTCTTCCTTAAACTGACTGTGGGTTTGGCCTACCATCGGTATCCAATAAGATCGGTAGATTGACAAGGAAGGAAGGAAGGAGGGAAGTAAAGGGTTCTATTTTCGTTTGGTAAATTGGGACAGAGAGTTCTGAGTTTGTTTGTGGGTATAAAGGTTGTAAAGGTCATCACAGCCTCTGAGGGGGAAGTCAGAGTGCGAGTCAAGAGGATACTGTGTCTCTCTCTAGGCTCCTATACAGGGACTTACCCAGTTCATCTTTCCTCTTTGGCCCTCAGCAAAACTGTTATTCATTCCACTCATCTGCTGCATTACGCTCCATTACTTAAGGTAGGCTATATGTGTTTTGATAAGGTAAGCAGCGCTGTAAAGTTCAGGAGGTAGGAGGGGGCATCAGACAATGAACAAGACAAGCAATTGAAGTTTTAATTGCAGGTTAGAGATGGAGCGTGGATGATAGGGAAAAAAGAAAGAGGGAATGATTTCCTAACATAGCAGATAGTAATTTAAGAAAGGCAGGAACCATTTAACACAACACGTTTGGTGTTTAATGAACGGTTTGCCTTCTGTGGGAGCGAATTAATCGCACTCTCTCCTTTTCCATCCATTTCATTTTCTCCCTCTCAGTGCACGTCCATTTTTTGTGCTATAAAAGGAACAGTGTAGAACTAAAATGAAAATCCTTTCATTAGGCCTATTTACTCACCTTCATGTGTCATCCCATATGCTGCTTTTAACTAAAGCAAAAACATTTTCATACAACATCTCAGTGACCACAATTTTAAGCCCCCAAAACACGTAAAAAGGTAGGCTAGTGAACAGACCATCATTTACTGAACTTATTTGTTCTCCTGGCTTCTAAAGGTGCGGTTATTACCGTTGTTCGTAGAATTTGCACAGGTGAAATCTAGTAATTTCAATCCACGCGATCAGGAATTTTGCGCGAGCGCCAAGAGTTCTTCTCTCCGATTTCGCCAATGTATTTAAGTTGGTCACCCCAATTCTCCAATTTGAACAACAGAAAGCTTTGTCTTTAGGTCAGTTTCTCTCAAAAAAAGCTTTAGAAAAACAATAATAGCCTAAAGTTGTGAGAACCTTTATGAGTGTTGTTTTTGGCGAGAGGCTAAGCTCGATATGAACTGTAGTCGTTAGAAAATAGCAGGATTAGGATTCTTTAAAAAAAATATTTTCCAAGGAAAAATAAGAGCACTTGAGTTCAGAATAAAATGAGGACAAATATATAAGAGTGTATTGTTCATTTTACAGTACACTATTCTTTTAAAACAATCTTTGGTGTCACAGAATGTGACAGTCACAGATTAAGCTCTGTAGCTGTTCTTTTGGATATGACCAGATTTGTTTAATGGTTGGCAACTTTGCTATAAACTGAAAAGGGAACAAAAGCTAGCAGCTAGGACTCTTGGGTGCAGTGATGAGGTCTTGTGGGAACTAAGTGTGTCTGATTAGCTTTTATCAGCTAAACACAGACCATTACACACAACAGTAGCTCGTTAAAACAATGTGTGAACATTTAGAAAATTGAAAAACAGTTTTTAGAAGGTTATTCAGATTTCCTTCACGACAACAATTCTTCTCAACACTGAACCATTGATTTATAGAAAGTGTTACGTTTTTTACAAAAGACGATGTTAGCTTATTTTGTTTTCTTACACATTTCAGAGAATCTGGAAAGTTTTGCTCGCATTGTATTGTTTCAATGGACTCCTTTGAAAGACAATTACCGGTGTAATCTGTCTGTGGATACTCTTTTCTTGGTGACTCTTATGACTTTTCAAAAAAACTCAACAGATGGCTACAATACAAAAACAAGCACAGATAATGGAGTGTTGAGAAAGAGAGAATAATAAAACTGTGAAAAAGAGGTGGGTGTTCTTCCAACTCAAGCAACCGTACCATTCATATAGATTTTACTTCTTCCTTTTTTCAGCCCCATAATCATCCTGTCACTTTCTTGTTAAATGCAGCTTTGTTCAGGATGATCAATTAAACAGTACAGAGATGTTTGGACCCAGATCTTCTCCATTATCTACAGCAGACCTGAATCAGATTAGTAGGTAAAGTGTACTGGCACATGTAAAAAGCACAAGAGAAAGAGCGACCAAGTTAGTTTCTTTTTTAAAACTATAATTTTAATATTCCGCTATTGCTTCTCATTACAGAGTTTAGTCCAGCATATTTCAGTCAGCAACACACTCTTTTGCTTAATTTCACACAAATCTTGTTCTAAAGATTCAAAGCAGACAAAAGAAATTATTGACGGGATTAATGTAAAGAAATCATCAAATGTTAGTACAATCGGCAAGAAAAGATTAATCAAATTATATAACTAGAAATGGTTAATAGCTTACAATTTACATAAGAAGGCACAGAGGCAAAGCAACAATGACAAACCAAACGACCCAGCAAATAATAACCACTTTAAAACTTGCTCAGAGTTAGGCTGAAACCAAATAATATTGTTCATCGAATGGGGTTTTCCATTTTCCACCAACTATGGAATTATATCATCATGGAAAAAATATGTCTCTCATATCAATTTTTTTAATAAGGCATACTGTTCATACCGGGAAATGTGATTTAATGTTATTTCTCACATACAAAATATGATAGAAAAATACATTATAAAATGTTACAATGGTTATAAATAGGACTGTATATTTTCCAATGCAGGGAGCTGCAAGGGTTTGGGAAAAAAAAATACAAAATAATAAGCTTGAATGGCGAGTTTCAGTTCATTGGCATATAAAATACACAAACACTCACTCACACTATCATCAGTAAACATGCTCACACATGTTGACACGGTCTATAGTAATACTGCATGGAAGGCAAACACTAAACCAAAAAACACACATTAACAAACAACTCCAGTTCCTGGTCGTAAAAACAAATTCCATCCGTTAAATATATTCGCATGATTTTTCCTTTAGCAATATTCAGATTAATATAATAATAATGACATGCAACTTGATCACAAACGCGAACATCTAAAAAGTATTGCATTTGCTCTGCATAAATACAACCCATATTATAAAATAAAAAAAGGTCTCAAAATCCAGTTATGATAACCAAATGTAATCATAATTTGTTAATAGGCTTTTAGTTTCTGAAATGGTACTGGAAGACCAACTGAAGGACATTTATTCGGTAATTTTAATAAAACTGAAAATCATTTGCATAGGAAGGAAATGTGACATGTCTGCACAGAACTTCTAGTACACTTCAATTCTTCAAAAGGAATAAAATGAGTTCTGTAATTAACCCCAAACCTTTATCAATTTCAACTTGCTGAATTGAAGATATCTCCTTGAGATATAAACTGGATGAAAAATACGGAATCAAAAGTAATAGTTTAGAAGTTTCATATTGATGTGCTTCATTGCTCTATAACAGATGTAGTGGTGATGGCTCTATAAACATACACATATTTTCACAAACAATCAGATTGCGAGCATAAAGAGCTCAAAAAGTACCTAATGTAGTGTGACAGGGTAAAACTCCATTAATCATTATTTGAAAAGAAAAATATTAAACGCACATAAAAACACTAGTTTTTTAAATGTAACGCCTGCAACTTTGTTCTGTACACCTCTTGTTTTCATGATCACCGATAAAGAGGAATTGAACAGAAATACCTGATATGTTGGCATAGAACACATTGATGGACATTCATACTTGTTCGTAATTGATGATAGTGTAAAATAAGGCACTTGTTTGTTTGTTTTTATTAAAAAAAAGACACCATTTTGGTCTCTAAATATTTGTCATAAGGAAATAAGCAGTTTGTTCATCACATTTTGACAATACTGTTTTTTTTTTAATACAAAAAAGGATCACCTGTGAAAAATATATAATCATTTCCTGTGCAGCACCCTCATATCAAAAAGATATTAATTGATGTTGTGTTTGTACACTTCCTCAACGTGACAATGCTTTTCGACAGCTCTCTGAAGAAAACGCTGGTAGGCAAGCATGGCTTTTACATCCCTTATGGACATTTGGACCTCTAAGTCAGTTTTAAAGTAAACTGCAGCGGCTTTCTTTTAACTCTTCAGGATGGTATGAGAAGTGCAGTGCACAAACTTAGAGTGTTAAACATGATGCTCAATTATTCATTTTAAGAAACAAATAGAGATGTGTGTTTATTTAGTGTGTGCATGTGAAAGGCTAACATTAGGATTTTAGGTGTCGCCCAGACAGTGTTATTGCTTTATGACACTTCAGTGCAGGCTGGGAAGCCCAGGTCACCTGACCAAGGAGGTCCTCAGTTTGAGAAGGTGAGTGATTCGGTTCTGCGGGTGGTGGCGTGGGGCCATCACGGCTTCTCGGCTGTGTTAAGCGAATTAAAGCTGCTTCTGGGCTCACCAGCAGGCTGCCAAAACATAGAAGCGAAGGACGAGAGCCAGAGAACTGGTCAGCAGGCAGGCAATGGTCAGGTCATCATTGGGTGAAGAGTTCAGAGGGTCATTGGTTAGTTGCCGGTGGCGGCTGGGTTGTTAGAGAGAAAAAAAATGGACAGACAGAGGGGAAACGAAAAAAAATAATAAAAGGACATAAAAAGGACACAAAAGAAAAAAGATAGAGAAGGAGATTAGTTTCAGCTAGTGACGGTTGGATGACAATATGACATTACTAATTACAGCTACTGTAAGAGAAAACTGCTCAAAGTCTAGATTTAACACGGCAAAATCATGAAAGCCTCATGATTTAACTCCGGAACCCATCTCCCAGGTGAAAATGGTTAAAGAAGCAAAAGGCAAATCAATTACAGAGTCATTACGAATTAAACTAACAGCACTTAATAGTTAGTAGCAGTCAACAGAGTTTGGGTGTTTGGAAAAACCGATATCAATCTTGGATTAAATGATGCAAGGATCCTCTGACTGCTATTAAGCATTAGAGTGCTGCTTCAATACAAAAGCCACAAAGCTGCTAGTGATAATGATATGGATTCATGAGTAGTTACAGAGATGTGACGAGAGAAGTAAAATCAAAGAGTGACAGGCTAATCAAAAGATTTCTAGACAGCACAAAAAGTTTGGTGTTTTTTTTTTACTCAAATTTTATTGCCTTTTAAAATTGGACTATTTACAAAAAAAATACAGAATGCTAATCAAACAGAATAATACTAAAGCACATTGGCTGAAATTTAGGGCTAAAACAACACTACAAACACAATGAACACAGCCTACTTGTTTCGCAAGCTGATAAACTCATAGCCTAAAACATTATAAGACAGTGTATCAAGACTGTCACAGGTACGACATCCTAAAAACAAAATGTACCCCTTATGAAAAAAATAACATGGCATTGTTCTCTAAGCTTACATGTTTATAAATTCCCTATTCATTTACAAATACAATAGAATTTCATAAATGTTCTTGCTTTATAGTTAAACATATTGCTTTCATAAACTCATCTTTAAAAGATCACACACACGATAACTGGTTTTCCATACATTTGACAAACTTAAAAAAGAAGCTTACGGCAAAACAACAAAGAAACAAACAAACCAAAAATGGAATATTTCGTCAGTTCATCTGTTGTTCTTGTGCTAACAGGCAGGCACAGTGTGTAACCATCCTGCTTTGATAAACAACCTAACATCTCATGAGGTTTTTTGCGTTTTTGTTTTTTTCACTTTGCTCTGTCTGAGTAGCGCAGACCAGGAGCTGGTGATTTAAAATCTTCAGTGCAAAATACTTGTGCCATATTTTTATGATGAGGAATTACTTGAATGGAGAGTTTAAGGGATCATAAGCACCTTTATAATGCACCGGGCAAATACTTTACAAAACGAGTAGTGCATATGATGACTCACACTCTCAAACAAGTCCTAACTTTCATAACTGTCTAGTCTATCTCATGTGACACTGTCCAAGCCAGGTGCTAGGAATATTTCATCCAATGCATTTCATTCAAGGGCATTTTCCCAGCACAGGAATCTTTTACAAATGATCAGAGATCTTTCTGTGGCTGTGGGCAGTACGCCAGACAAGGTAGATTTGACATTTTTGTGCAATTTCACAATTGTTATGCATTAAACTGGTCAGTTGTATTGGTCTTTTAAATTATGACATGTTAAAGTCTTATGGGAGTGAAATTCACTTATATTGATCAGTAGATTCTCACATTTAAAGTTTTTTTCAGGAGTCATAGTTATTATATGTACAGTTTTGGCACATCCACATGTTTGTAATACGAGTTGTTTAATTCAGTTTCATTACAGCAATCTTTAAAAGCTGGTGCTGTAATTCCCTTAGATCCAGTTTATTCCATTTAAGGCATTTGAAAGATTTTTTTATCATGAATATGCTCAGAGACCCGGGCCAGAAATTATTACTTTTAACTTAAAATACAATTATCAACTCATCTATACATAACAACTGCAGTAAAAGGTATAAATAAAATATGTAAGTTGAGGAAAGATTCTCAAGAATGCATTAGAAAATTGCAACATGAGGGGAAAAAGCAGATTTTGCAGATATCAAAGTATCTTTACAGAAGAAATACTATAATGAGATACAGCTTATAACCAGCCTGAAATAATATTCAGTAGTTTGAAGTTTCTCAATTAATATGATTAAGTATATAAATCTTAAATTGGGGAAAATTCTAATTGCACCGATCTTCTAAACATTATTTATGCTTGTCTGGTCAGGTTGAACTATGATAAATAAGATTTTGTTTCATTATGTGAGACTTAAAAAAAAAATCTTAGATCTTCCACTAAAACCTAAATCTTGTAAAGTTATTCCATTAATCAGAAAAACTATTTGTAAGCTGCCAAAAACTGTTTCAAAGGATCAGGATTGGGACACTAATGTACTGTATTCAAGCGGCATAAAATGATCTTCAAATACACTAAAACTATGAAAGAATATTAAAGGAATGACAAATGAAGAATAAACCGAAGCAAACAAACAGGTGAGCTCCATTACCCTTCATCGACTATGAGCCCGAAGGCCATCACAACGTCATCAGTGTAAGGAGTGCAGTGGACAGTCAGTTTTGCTCCATGTAGGTTCTGTGAACCCAAAGTGGTTCTAACACTATCACACTAAATTTTCATCTACATTCGTCCACAACTAAACTTCAGGTCATGTTTGTCTCAATATACAATGCATGTAAGTGCTGAAGTTATCAGATCATACCAATAGTCTGTTCCAAAAACTGGTGAGCTGCCTACAGAGGCAGTTGTGAGCCAAGTAATATGCTCATTGATTCCATTCTGACTTTAAGGCCATTCGCAATGTGAAGACTAAAGATAGCCTCGTTTTACCTCATTTTAGCCTGAGGCGGAATGGTATGTATCCTTCAGGGAAAATGCAATCCCAGAATGCATTATGACGTTGAATTCATTTAATTACTGACAAGTATTGAAAAAAAAAGAGTTCAGTATACTCTATCCAGTATTTGTGTTCTATGCAAGGGTGCAGTTTGTTAGTTTTTCAATAACCAAAACTGACAAGTAAACCCAACCCTGAATGGACCAATTATCAGCACAATATGATTGAACTCCAGTTTATTTAATTCTGCGTTTGTGGCATGCAAATCACCTAATACTGTGCACGCGTTACGCGAGCTGTTCCTATCGCTACACCGATGATAAAATGTGCGATCCATTTGTATTCTTTTGAGAATTAACAACTTTAAAATGCTATGGAGAAAGTCAAACATGATCTAAAACAGCTACATAAACTAAAAAGACTGATGAAAACAGGAGAAAACAGGAGAAAACAATCAAGTTGAATAAATTATAACGATTTTTAAACTACTCATGACCACCCATACTAGAATTTATCAGGTTTGTTTTTGGAGTTGCTATTTGTAGATTAATAAAAAATGAAAAAAGTCAACATTGAAGCACCATCAAGGGTCTCACATGTAATTCTAGCCTTGTCGTAACAAATGCTATAGTTAAACAATTACAAGAACTATGATACATATTCAGTAGGGGCAAGTACAAGTTTAAAGTATGGACGTTCTTGAATTACTGACCAAACAAGCAGTTTTTCCCATGTGTAAAATGTGTTCTGTTCTAATGATGACGGACAGGAAAAACCTGGCCTTCAGATATTCCAAGAGATGACATAGCTGTAATCATTATGAGCCTGTTGAACTGTTAAGGAATAAGAAATAAATCATTTCAATATAAGAAAATGTAAAGTTAGTTTGACTTCCCATGGCATTTTGAAGTAGAAAATTCTGTCAAACTGATAAGATTCCAGATGCTTAAATAATATAAAATACATTGTATATCCTATGTAAACAAGTAATTGTTAACTATAGGCTATTTCTTTATTGCAGTTAAGTTATCAACCAACTTTGCATGTGTGGATTATAGCGAAAATACCACAAAAGACCATTTTGCAAAATTAAATAAACAAACAAATAAATGTCATAAAGGAGCATTCTCTGAGACCCCGCTAAAACGGTTCACACCAAAACTAAGCCCTTGGTTCTATGTATTTATATATACTTAAAGTATCACACTGTTAGCTCAGCAACATGCTAACTGCTTAGTGTTGTCTAAGCAGAGTGTTCTAAATTGTACATTAACAGTGTTCCATGGTGGTTATGGTGCTCTTTTTGAAGGTAGCTCACTAGATTTTGGAACAGAGCTGAAATCTCCGAGATTGGAATGTTTTCACAAGCCATAAGGATGTTTTGACCTATTGTAAATCAGTTATATATTTGTTTTGTTCCAGTATTCTATTTTTAACCTTTGCTTCAGTTACCCCAAGAACATGCTCAACATATAATACAAGTAAGATGATAACACCTTCAGTTTCAATGCATTTCTAGGTTGGCAGGTTTAGTGAGTAATCAAACCCTGCACAGTATGACTGGCATGTACTATACCCAATAACAGCAACACTCAAATCTCAAATAATGCTTTTGTTTGGCAGGATAGAAGTTGCTAAATACAGTTCATCTCTTTGTATTGAGTGAGATGCACTGAAAAAGACAGTGTAATCAGCATACTGAAGAAGACAAAGTACACACACACACAGAGCACAGTTTGAACACTGGAGCTAAACTAACCTCGTTCTGCGGTCACTACCCTTTGGTAAGGATGGACGCGCATATCCTGCCTTCGTACTTTAGTAGTCACTGCACCTGCTCAGAGCGCAACGTTGCCAACAAAACAAGAATTAACAGATTATTCATCAAAATACATTAAAGCGACATTTCACACAAAATTGTTTCACAAACAAGGCTTTTGAGTCCAAATTACAAGGCACAAGTGACCTTTTCTCCATTGCGAAATCACATCATATGTTGTTCCCCTTCTCAATCTCCCAGTAAATCTGAAGTATTTCCATAAAAACACAAATGCTGCTTAACGCTCTGACTAATTTAAAATATAGAGCCCTTGTATTCCTTTCAATTCACAAGATGCTTCAAATAAAATGAATTCACTACAGGCTTTCATGGTGAATGTTTTTCACAAGCACATTATATTAGCAATAATACTGATCACTCTCTAAATATCTAAGATACAGTTGCAGGAGAAATTAAGTGATACAAATTTTACAAGCTAAACAAATATTGATTACTTTCAAACAGAGGAATGTAATAAGGCTTAATTATCAGTATTTATCTGAAAATATAATTTTTTTAATCAATGAATAAGTCAACAAAACAGTTTAGACCAGTGTAAACATGAGTAGTAATGATCTTTAGTCTTTTGTTTCTTATAAAAATCAGTTTCTTCGTTTGCTCTTTTGTTCCGAGGCAGCTGTAAAGCAAAGCATTTTTAACACTCGTATGGGCTGAAGACTGTAAAACCCCTGAGCATTACTAGCCTTTTGTCGGGAAAGCCATACCTACAAGGACAAGACAGAACGCTGGAGTTAGTCTACTGGATCTCTGAGCAAATGAGGACAAACTCCAAACAGGGTTGGATATACAAAATATAATATGAAATAAAATAAAATATATCTTTTTAAAATAATTATAAGAAAATATCTAAAAAATACTTCAAATATTTGATTATGCATTTAATTTTTTAATAAAATAAAACAATATATTAACATAAAATGTATAATTATTGGTAACTTTTTATAATAATTTTAGAGTAACAAAGCAATAATATAATTAGCAAACTACTAGTTTATAGTTAATTAATAGTTTATAAACAGCAGTTAATACATTAATAGACTATATACAAATAGTGAGTTCTTCATTCATTGTCACTGTAATTAAAAAAAAGTGTTATTGTTCAATTAGCTCATATGTAAAAAGTTTGATAATGTTTTGTTAACAACTTATAAACCATGAAAATTTTACACTTTAGATTACGTCACGGAAAATTTGATTAATTAAGTGCTTTAATCCAGCCTTTATTGGACATTAATTACATTAGTATTAAGAGTTCCTTAAAATGTTTCAAAGTATTATATAAAGTGCTACCTTATTATTATTAATATTATTATGAATATAAACTGCAACAGACAGATGAACAGTATAGCAAAATATCTAACTGTTGACAAATACCATGCATTTTGGGTATATCATACCAGTCATAACTCCAAATCATGGTAATTGCATAATCTGTACAAAATACCTTTAAAAAAAAACAAATAATCAAATCTCTTACCTAAAACACCACTGGAGTCAATAGGATATTCAAGAATGGAGGCTGGGGCTAGGGTGTAGGGGTAATCGTAGGGTGCATAGATGATGCCTGACTCGGGGGTCTGGGGTAAGAGGTGGTGCGGCGTGCCCGTGGGCATGAGGGCAGAGGTCTGGATCTGTCGGATGAGGGGCATGAGGGTGGGTGCGTTGGGTGCAGGGGTACGCAGGGCCCCAGTGGGCATCCCCGGGGAGGGGCCGGTGATAATGCGGGGAGCTTGTGCTGTGGCGGCCAGGGAGAATGCTAAGGCTGCTAAACAGAACAAGATGCACAAGAGCAAATACACAAAGATGTGAGGGGAAAAGAAACTCAGGTGCTAATCAATCTACCTTGTTTTACATTTCAAAAAGCAAACCAGCTGCCTATGCAAATATTTTCACATAACAAGTTTGAGTATTAATTCCTCCACCTAACAACAAAAAATTAGAGATGGGCAACTTTGGTCCTGGAGGGCCACTGTCCTGCAGAATTTAACTCCAACCCTGATAAAAAAACTCGCCTGCCTGCTTTCTAGCATTCCTGAAGACATAAGCTGTGTCCCTTTTCAGAGGCTGCATCTTTCGAAGGCCGATTGTGTCACGGTGGCGCGACAAAGGCGGTCCAGATTCGAAGGCTCCTTCAAATGCGTCTTTTGTTTCCCTTGCAATGAAGGAGAAAACAAGGGATCTTTCACGCCCTTGTCTACCCCCCCCCCAAAAAAATTAACAGAAATTGACGAATTACACTTCTAAACATAAGTATTGGGTTTAAGCTTACTCAAATATCTAATGATTCAACATTTGTATCATTAGATATTTGTGAGCATGGTGAGCATATTTACACAGTTTGTGAACCCTGTTTTGTTTTCAGAACAAAAGTCCAGTACAAATGGACAGTACTGGACAGCACAAGTCCAGTACAAATGTTACTGCCACTCATCAACAACAGCAGCTGTCATAGTTGCTTGGAAACAAGAACAATCTTCCGTAGGCTCTACCGTCCCATTTATCAGTGCTCGTTCCGACCTTCACTGACATGGAAGGATGCAGACTCTGAATTGGGACACAGCTATTGATTAGCTTGTTCAGGTGTGTTTGATTAGGGTTGGAGCAGGACAGTGGTCCTCCAGGACCGAAGCTGCTCATCCCTGGTTTAGGTCATTATTATTGTCAATGTTCAAACTTTCTTTTTAATCAAGTTCACAAAATCCCAAAATATACAGCATATATAAAACTGAAATGATGTACAAAAAGACTCTGTGTAAGATGTACGCTAAGTGGCTCGAGTTGAATTAATTGCAAATTAAGATTTGTTTATAACAAAACCCTAATCAAAATGTTTGAGGAATATCAATATGGTGCTCCAATATCTTGCAAGCACTGTAAACAAAGCTAAAGCCCAATAGAGGCAAGTTCTATTGCAAAAAAGTAAAACTTTGAATAGAGTAATGAATATTAGTGTGGAAGACAATCTGGACAGATAAACAGGTCGATGTTTGATGATGTCATTCTTACGTGACTTGATATTGGCGTCTCTGTATGTGCCGTTGAGTATGGCCAGCTCCATCAGCTGCATTTTTTTCAAGCTGTCTTCACCTTCAGCCTGCACATACACATGAAAAAAAAATTTAGAATAATTTGACATTGTTTAGCTTACTTAAAAAAGCTGAATTCTCCATGACTACACTTTTTGTCTACTAGAATGTTTGAGAAGTAGGCAGTGCAGTGGCGTGCTGTTAGCAATGTATCACGCTTGCTAACAGCTAGCGAAAGATTTACTCTGCCACTGTTAAAACAAGCCAGCCCCAAAGAGCAAGAGGTTAAAAAAACAGATGTGTGTGTGTGTGTGTGTGTGTGTGTGTGTGTGTGTGTGTGTGTGTGTGTGTGTACACACACACACACACACACACACACACACACACACACACACACACACACACACACACACACACACACACACACACACACACACACACACACACAATTAATTATTATTATAATAATTATTATTACATATAAATCTTTATACATTTTTTAAATATAAAAATGTACATTCATTTTAAATATGCATTTTATATTTATAGTTACGCTAAACACTAAAAAAAATTACATTAATCTAGTAATATCATGAACGCCTGGAAAAGTTATGAGGCCTTCAAATATTGTGGACAATATTCTATTGTCTACAACACTTCTTTTCCACCTAATCCACCTAATTTATCTGTGCATGACATGTAAAACAGCCATAAATGCAATGATCCATTGACAGAAACAGTCTAAAAATTCAAGCCTAAATAATAAGTGAAAAAGATTAGCAACTGACTTTTCGTCAAGCTCACAGATGGTAAAGTCTGAGTACAGAGCAGGGAGGGAGGGGTATGGCAGACAGTCCACAGAATAATATGAACTATGTCAGCAAGCAGAGAAGCGAAAGAAAAGCGGAGCTTTTCAAAGTGGGATCAGTGCGAGAATGTGTGTGTGTGTGTGTGTGTGTGTGTGTGTGTGTGTGTGTGTGTGTGTGTGTGTGTGTGTGTGTGTGTGTGTGTGTGTGTGTGTGTGTGTGACCCTTCTCTCTGCTTGCTTTGCTGAGATCTGCCACCCAACTGACTGAAGCTAGAATATCAACCACTATTCAGACTGTGTGTTAGTGAAAATACATATATGATAATTATAATCTTTTGATCAAGGAAATGCTGAATTCAACAAAAATTGCTGAAAAATCGGAATTTTTCTTGTGAAATTAACTTCTCTTCCATTAGCTTTTGGCAGAAAATGGTGGAAGAGCACAAGTCAAGCTTAAAACTGTTATGAAAAGACATTTGAAAACTCTATGTACTATAAATCAGTGCTTCTCAACTGATTTGGCCAACTACATCTTCCCATGGCCATGAAGCCACAACCCAAATTTTTAGGGATTTGAACAAAGCTAATTTATTTCTCAAAAATGGTTGAAACATACACAAGAAGGCCTACCGTCCCACACATAAATTGTAAGAATATAACTAACACAAGATAAACAATTTATATGCCCCGTTCATACTATAGTTTTTCATTATACAATAGTAAGTTGGAGCCACCACAGTCATCAAAAATATAGAAAATAAGTAAAATAAAGTGGTATTTCGGATTAAGACTACGGGAACAGTTACCATGGTAAATACACAATACTAGCATGAACTGTTAATGAAACATATGGACACTGATCCATATATTTAGGTTATAAAAAATATATATACACTGGATGCCAAAGCTTTAGTTTAGTCACTATTCAATTCAGGAAAGAAACGAATGGGATGAATTTGCTTAGAGAGTGATTTGTTGCAATGGGGCTTCTTTTATATCTTGATTGATATATAATGCAGAGGCTCATTTTTCTCCCAAGTGAGACAGAAAAACTAGAGATTCTAGTCTCTGAGGGGAAGAGATGTCTTCCATATGTTTTGGGCCTTGAGCTCGAAAACAAACGCCACAATAACTTTTTTTCTACACTGGCAGTGAAACATTCAACATTTTTGAAATATGAAAGTGGCGAAGAAGTGCATGACACGGACTTGCTTAAAACAGATCAAATTGAATTCAAAATAAACATCAAAACATTGTCTTTGAACAATACTTTATTACAAAAAGCAACTTCTACAAATTTCTCACAGCTTTAAAAGAGTAGGCAGTGCCAAAAAAAAAAAAATTCTGAACACTTCCCCTCGATGGTTTGATGAAGACAAACACAAACGCAGTGGGTTTACCTTTAAGACGAGAGCTTCCTGGAGTAAACAGTGCTAAACTTTATAAAGAGCTTATTCCCCATTCAGGATTCCATTGCAGAGAAAGGGCACAACTGTCAATCAAGGATCAGTGCATCCCCAAGAGGGTTTCCATAGTAGCACCACAGGGAGTCCAGAAAACCTTTCTCTTTGACAGCAGAGGAGGGATTACAATCCACAATTACACAATATTTCTGAATTCCATTCTCTAATTCTATTCTGCTTTCTACATTAAATAGCCGCTTTTCACAAGAAATACTACAGACTCAAGAAATGCTTTTTCTGTATTTCACTTTAAAGTTAACAAAACAACATTTGTAACAGTATTATTGTATTATTTAAATACTATTACAGTATTTATTAATATTTGAATTAGCATTTTTAGCCTTTAGCCATTGTTTAAATGATCTGTTCAAAATAATTTTCTGTAATAAATTTAAATTTTAACAATACCAACACAAAAACAATATGTCTCTACTTGATGGATAAAAAACTAAGGAAAAAAGTTAAAGTTAAGAAGGCATTTTGATGTTAGCGACAAAGCAAAATCGTTTCAGAGGACATGGAAATGGTATTGAAGCAAATATGACCAATTTTGATTTCAAGATTAAGATTATATCCTAAAATTAGATAACTCTGATGCAAGAATATTGCTATATTTCAATGTCTGACCTCGTAGCTATTTTATAAATGAGAAAAAACGTTGTGAAAAACACTACAGAAAAAGAACATTTCTCTCAAATCTCACTAGGCTTCTAATGGCACTTTCCTCTAACCTACTATCACTTCCTTTAGACACAAAGGTTAATTGGCATTCAGCTCTGCGTCCCAGGGCAATGCTGAGACTTCTGTTGGTCCCCTGTGGGGATCTTTTGAGTCTTGACCCTTCAGTCCTGAGCTCCTCATTAATTTATAAGCAAAGGTAATTAAGCCTATTAAAAACTGCACACGGTGCTCACCTTTGCACATCTCGAGTCATGTGTGCTCAATGGCGCCAAATTTATTCTCATGGAGGAAAGCAACTCCTCTGTTTCTGCTCCCTGCTCACATTTACCTGTCTGAGGATGCAGAGCAACTGGCGGGGAAACAGAAAACCTGCTGAGCGCAGCTCTTTCCATTAAGAGTGTTCTCCTCAAAGTAAATATATTTATCAGTGCCCAAGCAGCTTTTCCACGAGGCTTGTTTGCAATTCAAAGTTATTTTTCCACTCTACACTTATTTTTTTTTTAAACCTCTTCTCCGTAAATACACACAAGGTCAGGAGATCAAAGGGACAAATCACTTACCGCAGGGACAAGCAGTTTCTTGACCTCCTCGACGGCTCTCTTGAGTTTGATCTCAGCACGGTTCTGAGAGTCTTCCACAGTGATGAGGACATGCAGGTCTTCGTTCAGGTGTTCCCAGTTGGGCTTTCCTCTGTTTTGCTCTTCCTGTTCAAATGAAAACAGAAGAACCATTTGAGAACCAGGGCTGTGTGCACTATTCAAAGCTGAATTAAGATTTTTTTTAATCCATTCCCGAATTTGAATTCATGTGTCAAACGGGATGCAGAATTGATATTTGAATTTAAATGCAAGCAAAATTAATTAAAATAAAAAATGAATTAAAATGTGTAACTAATTGACAGACAGACAGACATATAGGCAGATGGTTTCAAACTCATGAATTGCAAGGGAGACAATTCTTCAGACAGACAGACAAATAGAGAGATAGATAGACAGATAGTTAAAAAACTCATGAATTGCAAAGGAGACTGACGGACGGATGGATGGATGGACGGTCAGACAAAAGGTTCAAACTCATGAATTCCAAGGGAGACAATTCTTCAGACAGACAGACAGATAGACAAGAGGTTTCAAACTTATGAATTGCAAGGGAGGATTTTAAAATAACAAAAAGGCTAAAAAAAATAAAGTCATGGACAGTCAGAGAAAATGACAGTGAGAAAGGGGTGGGGTGAGATCAAATGACTTGATTCGCCCACATAAGAGCTACTGGAAGACGTGTCGGAGAACGTGCACAACCGGCCAGGCCACATTTCCAACGAGACATTTTTCGAAAGTATTTTCCAGGGACATTTGTAAAACTCTGGATCAATTGCCTATGAGCGTACAGACCGCTTCCTGTGAATACGCAGTGCTACAGTTTCCATGGGAACTTTTCCAGACTCTTATTCCAACTGTACACTTAAACATGGCCAAAACATCAACAGACACTTAGCAACTGTTAGCTTAGAGACAAGTGACTGTCAGTTTATCTCAGGGTTCAGAGCGCCAACAGCAGTGACAATCCTGTTGCCATAGAAATGGGGTGTTGAGCCTTATTGAATGCATTGTCTCCAGCTGGGTTTTTCATCACAGCGGGGCTTATGTTTACGACACAGCTCAGGCCTACAGAACAATCCATTATTGTGAACTCGCTCGCTGCCTTCTGAGGTTCCCACTTCAAGCAATCACAGACATCGCCATGGCCTCAAGGGAAAAGTTTGAATGAGAGTAACAAAGACATAGACGACCCGGCCTCATCCTTGACCGGGGGACGCCAGCCTCAGATCACAGTTGGTGGCGTTGTATTTGCTAAGTAGCTGCCACCTCCTCAAAATATAGAGTAATTAGATGATCAAATATGTGTATCCGATAAGGCTGCAGTCTTGAGCACAGCTTGTTATGTGCTAATAATAACTGTAATTTTGACTCTGAAAAAGTCTAAGCAGCAGCACAATGCATAGAGGTCTTCTTCTGGCCTACTTTTGGTGGGTCGGCAGTTTTGTGCACAACACAGCAAAGTGTGAAAAAGTTAATAACAGCTATAGATCAACAGTGAATGTAAAAGGCCAATCCAACACAAGCTGTAAATTACAGAAAGTTCACATCAACACGATTTTAGCAAGCTTTCATAGAAGGATTGTGCACCTAATGGTGCATTTGGTCTATTTTCATTTGTAAGCAATCTTCCCTCAAACTTAGAATCTTTATTTTGCTTTTGCATGATCTGAATTACAGCGTACGGACTAAATAGGTTATTCCGTCTTGTCATGTGATATTATAAACGTAGCAGTTTGCTATAATAGTAATAATTGACACAAATATAAAATTCTGCCATCATTTACTTCAAAATCAGTATGACTTTCTTCTGTGGAATATGAAAGGATATCCAAGTTGCTCTTTTCCATAAAATGAAGCCATAAGATGTTCCTCACATAAAGATAATTGAATGGCTTGAAGCATAACACTACTTAAATTTATTTTATGGTGCTTTTTGCTTGTTTTGGAACCTGACAGTTCCTGGTACCCATCCACTTTCATTGAAGAAAAGAGCAACCAGGATAAGCTTAGCTTAGCCTTTTGTGTTCCACAGAAAAAAGAAAATCATACAGGTTTGGAATGACATGAGGGTGAATAAATAACCAAAAATATTTTAATATTTGAATAAATTCATGCTTTAATTACAAACACCTTTCACAGATAAAAAAAAACTAACCATATAATTTGTTTATTCCAGGAAATGTGACAGTAAATCTAATTTAGAGAAAGAGAACAAATGCAGATGGCTTCTCCATTTGACGCATGACTTGTTTGCCCCTGGCTGTAACTTTTCTTATTTTTCTCGCTTCCTTGATTGCCATAATTTTTCACAAGATTTATGCATAAGTTTCGCGAGTAGTTTCAGTGTTACAGAAAATAAGTTTGCAGAACACTTGAGGGCTTGATGGTTTCATAATCTAACATTCATTTTAGCACAATACTCAAAAACTTCACAGATTTAATTTTGACATGCTATTATGACAACAGCTTTTTGCACTGCTGTCAGAAAACAATTATGTCAAACTTGAGGAAACAGCTGAGGTTTAAATTTTCCATTTCAATTGTCTGTTCTGAACACTAGCCTGGCAAAGAATGCTGAGCCACCAGTCTGTTTTTCCGTCTTGATCCATAGTACGAAACAGCCTTTATAAGCATCTCTGGTGTGATAGACATAGATTGTGCAATACAGTGAGAGAATGGCACTTTGCCTAAGGCATCTCAGCTCATTGTGTTCCATTAATTCCCCATCAATCTGAATCTCATCAATGCGTCAAACCCAATATTTTACCGTGTATACTCTTAATGTTTTATGTGCATGCCTGTGTAGACAGTAGAAGTTGCGCTGTGAGGAATAAACACAGATGGTGTATCCTCAAAAATCTCTAACTGATGAAACAAGTGATTTCTATTATGTAAAAAGGAGACATTTTATGATCCATCTGTGGATCACTACTACAGGCTTGGTGTGTGGGAGTGGGAAACAGGCCTGAACTCAAAACGGTAGTTGCTAGTGTCTGTATACCACATTGAAATCAAACACAATGACATCAAGCACTTTAGAAAAGCACCAATGCAATGCCATTAAAGCACAACAACATTTTGTAGCTGTGATGGCTAAGGCCACAATGAATGAACATTTAATTTGAATGGCTCTAGTTTACCATTTGTATTTTGTATTTCATTTTATTTTTTGTACGCGAAATTGATATTCCGTTTGTTCTAAGGGATTCATGTTTTTTTGTCTGTTTATTTATACATTTCCATGTAATTATTTTGTTTCTTTAAATATTATTTACCCAAAAATTGGAACTGGAGAAGCTACGTTGTCTCTTTAGCGTGCATTAAACCTCTACAAGAGCGACAAAGCCTTTATTTCTAGAGTGCACGCTAGTGAGTAAATGAAACCACAACCAAAATGTGGGTTTGACATTTTATTTAAGTTTGTTTGAATGTGTACATCTTATCCGTGGTTCCGCCGGGATCCATGACTGCAGCATGGAACAAAGGCTTGGAATTAAAAGGGCGTGGCCTTTCCTGGTGTCCTTTATATATTCGGTTGGGAATTATGGGAAATAGTTTTTGGGACAGTATGTGTTGGGGTTATGTGTTCATTCGAATATGTTGAAATTATGTTTTTTTTCTGTGTGTATGTTTAAGTGTATTTTCATTATTGTTTTATGGTAAATGTGATTTTTATGTGTATATATATATATATATATGTATTCCCCCTTTAAGTTCAAAGTAATGGAATGAGAATTTTTGTGAGACCCCTGTAATTATAAAAATGGTTTGGTCTGGTTTGTTAAAAGAGCTTAATTTACTGTGGCTGGGTTAGTTCTGGTGAAGGATCCCTGAGAAACATCTGAGACCCCGAACTCAGTATTGTGCGGATATCCCATTTATTTGTCAGTGTTTTTTAGTTTTTTGGTTTTTTTTCTCTTTCTTCTGCACAATGTGTGGTCAGTACTTAAGTGTTGCAGTCAATAAAATGACACTTTGTTGACTCCATGAATGTCTCCTGAAAATTTTATGGAAGAACCCTTACAGTAGCATTATTTGTTCTGTTCTCGTTTATTTGTTCTTTTCTTGATTTTGATAGTTTAAAGTACTGGACATTTGCAACATGCTCAAACTTCCTCTTAGCTAAAAACTTGGACTAAATGGTGTAGGATGAGACATTGCAAGGAAGTGAAACCGTATTCTTTGAGCTTGAAAAAGAGAGTATTCTCCTTTATCTAATAGCACTCATTTTCATTTTAATGCGAGTCATTTTTCCTCTGTGACAGGCAGCCTTGGAGGCAGGCAGATTGTCTGCCTCAGTTCTACAGTTGGGAAGGCCATGCAGACTCCGTCAGGAATTCCATTAAAATGGAATTTTCCTGGATATTGTCTTCTGCCATTTGGTATCTATTAGTTATGCGCTGTCGCAAAGATAGTATATGGTCTTCGTCACTATAAAGACATTGCAGTAAAAACATGGCTCAGGAAAGAAAGAAAAAGAAGAAAGATCGCTACAAAAAAAAGTTGCTGACAAATGCTTAAGTACAATCAACTTGGATGTTTGAGTCATTTAAATTAAATTAAACTGACTTATTTATATTAATTTAATCTTGTATAACTTACAAAAATGTTGAAAATTTCTCAACTTATTTTGATGAGTTAAAGTAATGTAAAAACATTTACAGTGAAAAAAGAACAGAAGAAAGAAATAGTAAAAAGGGAAGGAAAAGAGAAGAAATATTTTAAAAAGAGAAAAAGATATTTAAATAAAAACGGAAACAGTAAAAAGAAACAAAAGAGGAAAAGTAAAAAAAATAGTAAAATGTAAAAGAAAAAAAGATCTCACCTTCTTCTTGTCTCTCATGGAGCCTTTGCCTCGCACCATGATCTTGCAGCCCGTCTCTGCCTCCAATTGTTTGGCTGTCAGGCCCCGGGGCCCCAGGATTCTTCCCACAAAATTAAACTGTAAAGAGACATCAAAAGGTAAGGAAAACAAGAGAATTCTTTCAGTGGAAACCATCTGCATTTTACACATCTGGTATGAGCATCCCAGTACTGAAAAGCTGAAACGGATATGAAATCATTTGTGTTACAGTCTCGCTGTGACTGAACGATGTGTGCTTTATCACTGTGCACACGCATTCATTTTTAATGTGCATACCTCTGATATTTTAGTCATTATAAAACTATTTAACTTGGTTAAAAAATACCTTTAAAAACTAGAGAGGGAGAGGCAGCCTCAGTCACATCCTCAAGGTTACAAAACACGGACTATCATCCCCTCAGCTATTGGTTCTCCCATATGGAAGTTTTGGCAGAGCTCGACGTAAACTGCAGCATGGTAACATAATTGTATAATTTAATCAAAGGGACTTTGTAAACCCTGGCAGAATGTGAGGAATGCTTAATCCCTTTTATTGAAAGGGGAACATCTAGAGTCCAAATGTGGTTTTGGAATGTACCATTTGCCACAGGGAAGCCTTAACCGTGCTCCACCCTATTCCTGTACTGACACAAGTCACATGGAACAAATTTAACCTAACAAAGGGGGTCAAAGAGTCATATAAACACAAATACCTACCATATATAACTGCCAATATGACTTGGAATAGATACAAGATGTAAACGAAAGTGCTTGCTTGTTTGTTTTTTAGAAAATACAAATTCATGTTCCAATTGATTTCTACATGATTTCTGCTTTAAAAGTCAAATAAAACAACCCTGACATGTGGGACTATGAACAAGAAACAATAATTAGTATTCTTATATTGACATACTACTTTCAAAAAACAAGTTGGTTTGAACCGTTTCCACTAGTTTCCACAATAAATCGAATACCGTAAAAATGATAAATGATGTTTATCGACGTATTCGTAGGGAAACCACCAGGCAAGCACACTGAATGATTAGTAAAGCTGTGATTCGACCCATGGCGTGATTTAACGCGCTGCCCCTTAGGGGTGTGCCATATCATACCGTCCACGATAATACCGGTATACATTTTTACATGATAAAAAAGTGTCATATCGCGATATCAATGATATAGCGACGCAATGACGTATGGCGCATTTATGTTCCCTAGCACGCACAACAACAACACCTGTCTGAGCGCGAGAGCAGCCTGTCAGCCTCCGATGACGATTTAGCAATTTCACAAACAGCTTGAGTGTTCAGCGGGGCTGCCGACGTGTGTCTTCTCTCGCGCGCGTTTAGGAGTCGGGACATGACTGAATGGTCTCTTGCACAATCGGGCCATCAGTGCATTGTAACTAAAGTTTATAATTTTCAAGTCTTCTTAATTCTTATCAGTTTAAACATTCAAGCGGTTTTAAACTATCCAGTAAGCTACTCGCGCACTCTCTGAGAGAGCTGCACTGCGTGCATACATAGAGTACAGCTCGCGAGAAACTAAAGTAATTTTTCGCGGATTATATCGCTTTAATGGGGGGAAAAACACAAAATTGTTTAAAACTTCCGGTCTTGGTAAGTATACTCATAAACACAGTCGGTTATGTATAAAACGCATGTGATAGTGTGACAGACAGTATAATGAAAACAGCAATGGATCCGTGCACTAGCTGTAAAAGTGACAGCAGCCATAAGCTATGCGTCTGTCATAAATGTTGTCGTCAAAACAACAAAAGATAGCTTTAATTGTAATGAATGAGAATTATTAGCCTATGTATTTAATTTAATCAGGAAACAGAACTAAAAGACTAGTGTTATTTTACATTTGATTACTTTATTATGTTTCTGTAGTATTTCTGAATACTGGTGTTAGACCTACACATATTTAACATTTAATTCAAAGATTGAAATCAAGCTTCCTTGTGTTGTGTAAACTCTTAACAACAAAATTACCACATTGTAAAAACGCAATGAGTGAGCAAACATTTAGGCGAGATAAACATAAGAAAATGTTCAACAACAACAAAAAAAATGTTTATATCGTCATAAATATCATTATCGCAAATATTCTTGAAATATCGTGATAGAATTTTGAGGCTATAATCGCCCACCCCTACTGCCCCTTTAACAGTCGCGAGGCCAGAACATTGTGCTTTTTGGCATTTGTGGGCCAGTGGCAGCGCCGCTCTTTCAGCATTTAACCTTATCTGTCACAAGGGTTCAGTGATAAGCTAGGCAGCTGCATCTCTCTCAGGGTCACAATGCATTCTCTTCCTTTTAAAGCTCATGTCTTCGCAGGCCGTTCACAGCTGCTAGGGGTCGTTGGCTCTCTGTGCTGTATATTTAGAGTTGAGCTCATCAAACTACTGTGTGGATGGCATGGTCTGTCTGTCTGTGTCCTTGTGTTATTGTCGTTTTTAGGCAATGTTTGTGCAACTGTTGACTTCGTGAACTTAGTTTTTGTCAGTCAAGATTTTTCTTGCTACCTTCCAGTCATTCTGATTGGTAAGCCGTGCAACAATGAGATGAGTCACCACTGGTCTACGTAACCGCACAGAATGAATGACAGAAATGACTGCTAGTGTATAATTTCCCAAACAAAAGGACAACAGCGGAAGAAAAAAGACCATTAATTTCGAAAAGTCGTATAGAGGGTGGATATATTTTTGTGTTTACAGCACAAAAATACACTTTACTAACATAAGTGGACATTGGGGGAAAATTCAGAAAATAAAAATAAAGAGAGATAAAAAGAAAATAAGGCTGTTTTTATCTGATACAGTAATATTGTGAAATATTATATTATATTTTTAATATATTTAAAATAAATATATTTTAAAATGTATTTTATTCCTGCGATGATAAAGCTGATTTTTTTTATATCATTACTCCAGTATTCAGTGTCACACGGTCCTTCAGAAATCATTCTAATATGCTGATTTACTGCTCAAGAAACATTTATTATTATTATTATCAATGTTGAAAACAGTTGTGCTTGTTTGTATGGAAATGGACACAAACAAAGATTTTTTTTTTTTTAATTACACCCATTATATGGTATTATGTATTTTTTTTTAATTTTCATTTGTGTTCATCTGAAGAAAGCAAGTCATATACATCTGGGATGGCTTATTGAGTTATTGATGAGAGAAAATACATTTTGGGGTACACTATTCCTTTAAGAAAACAAAGAAAGTCACAGAATCCTAACAAAAAGTGAACTGTCTTTTTTGTGATTTTTAACAAGTTCAAGGCTCTTAATGAACAACAATGAAGCATTGGAAAAACCTCATTACCAGTCGACAGCTAGAGAGAAAAGAGTGGGAAGAGGATGACAGACTGAGGCGACGGCCTGAGAATCATTCTGAATGGTCTTTACATAGAAACAGTGAGAGCATGCAGAATAGAAATCTAATCATCATTCCCCACCCCTCACATCTCCTCATCAAAGTCCACATTTGTTTTCACACAGACTATGCAGGCAGGGATAATGTTCTAGATCATTCTCTCCAAAAGGCGGCGGAGGACAGAAAGGCCAGTGACCTGCATGTCTCTCACCCGCACTTGGCACTGATTGTGGGATGGTGGTAACCCTGACAGGTTCCCGTGGGATTATCGGAATTCTGGTTCTATTACAGGGGAGCAAAGTCACTCTCAAAACAAGCCTGATGATTGATGGCTGCAAATAAGATAAGATTTGTTGGGCCCCAAATTATCTTTAAAAGAAAACGGCCAACAAAGTGTAGAGAGGAAAAAAGATAGAGGCAAAGCAACAAATAAAAAAACAGGGAATAACAGTATCTTACATTTGCTAATCATGTTAATTTGTTTAAAACCTTGAAGACATTAGATTTTCTGTGACGTGAACACTGAAAATTGAATTGAATGTTAAAATAAAGGCAACTCTAGCTGGTTGACAGTTATGTTGAAATATCAAGAAAATTCTAGGAAGCATCAATAGAAAAATTTGAAAATAACAAAATCAATAATGTATTGCGCAATATGCCACTATTCTAGCAAAGGTGTTTGTGTAGTTTTTTCATTTAAATTACTCGAAATTGTAACTTTTCCAGCTATATTGCAATTTTAAAAACAAACAATCATATAGGCCTATATGTGAATCAATTTTGCCACAAAAAAAATTATTTTATTCCAGCAACATATTTTTGTAAATTTATTTAAAAACATTTCACCAAACTATAAAATGTACCTTATTTTGAAGTGTGCCAGTGACAATGTTGGCCAGGCAATTAAAGATCTCATTGGCCTGAAAAATCACTATTGTTGAGCCTGATTAATCACAACAACTGGGTAATATTGCACATGAACGGGACCTATTGGTGCTGGTGGTGTGCTACTCCAAATGATTTTGTTGCTTTATGAATTTGTGACCTCAATACGTCATGTATGGATCACATTTTAATACACTAGACACCAGACATCAAATTTGAAGTCCCTGTGTTTTGTCATCCATCAGGCTAATCTATTCAAAAGCTCTTTCTTCAAAATGTGTTTACTTGACGCAAGAACAGCATCAGAATGAGATTTTGTGAGTTCCACTTTCTCTACATAACTTTTCAAACAAGTTAATTTTGCACAGTTGCTCAAGTGCTGTCAGTAGTCGGTTGGGTTTTACCCTAATATAGAGGACAATGCACAGAGGTTAATTATAACTAAACGAGAGATAAGAGAGAAGCCCCAGTAACGCATCTCTCATTCAAACTCGATTAACCCTGACCCTACTATCACTCTTATCAGCTCTTTAAAATGGCAGAATCGTGAGCTGACAGCCAGAAACACTACTCCGTCTACTTAACATCTCCTTAAACTCAATCTCAACCCTAAACCTGTTCAAGATCAAACAAGCCAGATAATCGTCCACTGTGAAAAAATACATCCCAACACTGTTCAGTTCATATACAAATGTTTCATATCCGACTCCTCCAGTCCTGATGACCGTTTCTGCATTAATTATGTTTTCTGAGAAGAGTGTGAAAGCTGCCCTTGCATCGAGATTTGAAAGTCACGATGTATTCAAATTAGAAACACAGGCTGTGAGTCAAACAATGCCTAGGATTGCAGTATTAAGCAATATTTACCATGCTAATTATTACCATTTGATTATTGCTGTTCTCGTAGAGACGAGGTAATTGGATCAATCTGCTGCAGGCTTCTCATGCTCCCCTGAGTCGACGTCTAAGGTAAAACAATCAACGTGCAAAAACCCCCCCGAGAGGATCCACCTGTGATTATAGATTTGAAATAAATGTGCTTTCATGGACAAATTACCAATTTTCTGTCATTTGAGTAATCTAAAAAAACATGTGTTAACACCAAGACATGTCTCTCTCTTTATTTACATGCACTAGTCAGGATGCATTTTAATCCCTCATAAACATTTTCAGGAGGTAAAAATGGCAGTTTTGGTACATTACTTTTCCAGTAATACCATGAAGTGGCAATGATCTAATCAAAATAATAATCTTCTGTAAAGCAGCTTTATTGACCTTAATGTTGCATAAACATGCCCACACTGATGGAGATTCAACAGCAAACTGCTACTCAACAGTCTATGAGTTCGAAGAAAACAGCAAGGACTTTAGGAAGCATTTGGGACAGGGCCAAACATTATTTTTGCAATTCCGGGAGTCATTAGTGTCAGAAATGGTTTCCTACTTTTTACTTGCTGCCTTTACAAAACATTGGCATAAATGTGTTGATTCTGTAGAAAACATCCACTGCCAGAAATACATTTTTAGGCGTAAACCAGATTGTTTCTGTGCAGAAGCCTTAATGAGACAGATTTGTATCATAACTACCCCTAAAGACTGCCTATTAGTATATTAGGTGTGGATATTAGTACCTTAACTGTACCTATTAGTATCTTATGCCGGGTTTAGACTACACAATATTTTTGTCTGTTATGATAGTCCCTGTGTCAGATTATGCAATTTTGACACCTACATTTTTGTTGTGTCCTGGACAAGAAACATGTCAGACTACACGTTGCTTCCCAACCAATCATCACTTGTAGTCTTTAACAAAGTGCAGGAACTAGCGACTGACTTCCGGAAACAAAAGCGTGAACAAACAATGGCTACAGAAGCCGCGTACATACCGGGTTGCTGAAGCGGCTCCGCTAACATTGGCCAGCATCTATCTTTTTTCACTGTCCTGGTAGTCCCTCAAAAAAAAAACATTATAAAGGCAGTAGTATTGTTGCCATATCTCCACAAACCTTTCCTCCATTGCATAATTCCACCTAGCAGCACCAATACCATCATCTCTCTTTTGTTTCACCATGTTTGAAAGCGGTGTATGGTAGAGCTTCTGGACTTACAGATGTGACGCGTGTCGTTTACGAATCACCACGACACCTACCTCAAACGGATCGTACCAAACTCGGGCTCCTATCGTGTAATCTGAACCTGGCATTAAGGTATGTGCTCTTTAGGGTAAGATGGCATACAAAAGGTGTACTTTTAAGGGGACTGCCCCACTAACAAGCTACTTCTTTTACTTTTTTCCTGACAGTGTAGCTACTAACTAAACATTTCTAAAAATTTGATTTAAGTTACAATAGCAGTGAAGTAATACTTACGTCTGGGAATTCTTTTACAGGCACATAGAGTTTCTCTTGGAGTTGTGCAATGGGCCCCACAGCATCTGGGAGCTCCGAAGTCCTTTTATCTGTGCCGTTCATAGTGTCATTGTACATGTCCTTCCGTACCCGTCCAATTTCTGTTAAACAGACACATTAAAAACTCAATTATTTGGAGGCGTTATCCATAAACGTTGCCTCATCTATCTTTAAAAACAATGTTTTTTTTTTTGTTAAAAATGACTTGCAGAAGTCTTGATGAATTCATGCAACTATTTAAATATAAAAACAACTCCCAAAGGGCATAAGAGCCCAGCCAGCCATGGAGGAGCTAGTGCAACATGATGTGCCTTCACAAAGAGTGAATCAGACACCAGCCTTTTGAATGCTTGCTGGTCCAAACCGAGGAATTCCAAAGAGACCAGCTTAAAAGACTGAAGCAATAATTATTTTTTAACTAAAGCTCTTTAGAGGATATTGGGAAGAAGCAGCAGTATATTAGAATGGATTTACAACCGATGTACAATATGGTTCAAAATGACAACATCAAAGCATGGCCCAGGCCTACAGATTAAAATGACCTAAATATAACCCTGATCTGAGCTAGCTGTAGCTTGTTGGGCTCCCATAGGATCCTCCAGGAGTAAAGCAGAGAACCTCAACAAGATCTCATAAGCAATAACTCAACAGTCCTCAGCAGGATGTGGTCTTCTGAACTCCACCGACACCCCCTCCCGAAGAACGAACAGGATTGTTTTCATATGCCTTACATAAGTGAACGCAGGCATGTAAGCACATTTACACTTAATTACATGCAACACATGCTCTTGGCACTGCCCCATCTAACCATGTGTTCGAATCCCTGCCATGAGACACAGCGTTTTCTGATTTAAAATGTTTTAAATTAATACAGACTGCACTGTCACATTAGGACTGGTTTTATCTGTTCATTTGCTATCATTCAGAATTAAGCTGATGAAATAAACCCTCAGAGTAAAACCAGACATTTGAGGTCCCGCAATGAAGCACAAATCCAAACATCACCTCAAACTGCTCAAAGCCGATTAATTTACACATTCTGGGAATTACTCATGAAATTGGTATAATTGGTCACTTTACATTGAGTGTTGAAAGGGGATTAAACAGTCAATCAGAAGTTTATATTGGGTTTTGTGTGACTGCGGCTTAACATTCCAACAGTCTCGACACTTTGGACTAAGTTTGACTTATCCCATGAGTCACAAGGGCTGGGCGATAAATACAATATTCACAATAATTCTGCTGCCAGTAATCAAAAGCAACATTGTGGATATCTTGATTTTAATGTTTTTTGTTTGCCCATTAAGTTAAAGGGATAGGATAGTTGAAAAGATGAAAATTCTGCCATCATTTACTCACCCTCACAAGACTTCCATTCATCTTCAGAGCCAAAATGACCTAAATGAGATCGGTTTCTTATATAAAGTGATCGGGTCTCTTCAGATTACTTATATTAAAAAGCTTAATTCACTTGGATATGGATGAACTTTTTGATGCATTAAATCTTTGGTTGCAGGGACTTTTAATGGACAAAAATGTTTTATCCCTGTCATTAGTGCCTGGTTTCACAGACCAGACTTAAGCTGGTCCCAGACCAAAATGCATGTTTGAGCTGTCTTAACTGATAGCAACTTGCCCAGGCATGGCATGGGCATATTCATAATCAAAATATGATTATATGAATAATAATCATTAAAATATGATTTGTCTCAAGATGCACACCAGTAATGTTTTTTCTGAGGCACATTTATAAAAGCTAATTAAATGTCCTAATTTAACTAAGGCCTTACATCCTGGCTTAATCTAAGCCCTGTCTGTGGAACCAGGCCTATATGTTTTTAAAATAATTCAGGAGAAAAACAAATGGCTTTAACAGGGAGTCTAATTCAATTCCGGGAATGGACAATTTGTCCATTGTCCATTTCAAAGAATAGATTAGAAACTCAATAATTTTTTGCATCACACAAACATTTTAACAGAATTCTTTGCATGCTATATTCATATATTATTATTAATATATTGATACAAATTAATCTTTAAAAATGTTGACATATTGGATTATATATTGGTGCCAAAGAAAACAATCAATATTAATATGAAAATCAAACTTATTTGTGTTCAGTTGGTAAGTATCAATGTGAAAACATTTTGGACCTATATGGAAACAATCAGTATTTGGTTGAGATGGTAATGGTATATTTAAAATAAAAATAAAGAACAAATGCATAAATAGAAATGCAAAATTATAAAATAAATTCTATCTGTTTTAACCATATGTATTTTGTCTGAAGAACAGCTGAGGTGACATAAGACATATAATTTTCCACCCCCAGTTTAGCTGTTATTAGCACAAGCTTCAAGTGCACTAAAAACAAACATTAGAGGCGACTGGTCAACACTGCCAACCACAACATACACAGACAGTGAGATAGTCCTTCCTATTGCTGCTGCAGACCATCATTTACGTGTGCGTGAGAGAGAGAGAGAGAGAGAGAGAGAGAGAGAGAGAGAGAGAGAGAGAGAGAGAGAGAGAGAGAGAGAGAGAGAGAGAGAGAGAGAGAGCGCAAGACGACTCTGATTACAGTTTGTGTTTCTTTGCTGTCATCCGAGTCGGTCCAATACTACAGTATGATACACTTGGTCTGGTATGGCTGTGAGCGAGCAACAACTACATCACCGCGACATAAATATCACCTCCATAATGCCAGCAGATCCTGCACTCTAAACACAGCGCTACGGATAAACTATTCAGTTGCTGTTATTTACTAATGGCACACTGTCATGCGTCTGGTTTAAATTACTTCTTCTGACAACTTTAGTATTTTTCACACTTTCAGTGTCAGCCATGGAAAGTTTGCACCTATATCATACTTTCAAACAGGCAAATTTGGAAGCAGTTTTCAGACTTTCTGAAACTTTTGACTTTTTAAACCTAAGAATTGGAACGCAGAGATATGTGCTGGCAGAAAAACAAGCGTGATTTAATGTGAGATGTCAGACACGTTCCTTGGTCGTTTAGAGAACAAAAGTGTTGTTGCCTGCGAGAGCTGGCGGTCTCCAGACCATGCTGGACGCTGGATAAAGACAAAGCGTTTACTCAACCGAACACTGCTTCATAGTGTGTGCCATTACATAAGGTTTGAAAAGACGTTTGCACATACACACACACATATTGATATAAACAACAGAAGTGGAGACAACAAGAAAAACAACACTATGAGCACATAATTTATGGAAGGTTGTCAATTCAAATACTTAACAGAAATATAAACAAAGTACGCAAGTACCTGCTTTTTTTTTTTTTTACCTGCTTTTTTTTAATGAATGAATGAACGGGTCCAGTTTCCACAAAAATATTAAGCAGCATGACTGTTTTTAACATTGACGATAATAATAATAAATCTTTCTTGAGCACTAAATCAGCTTATTAGAATGATTTCTGAAGGATCATGTGACACTGAAGACTGGGGTAATTATGCAGAAAATTCAGCTTTGCCATCAGATGAATAAATGAAAATATATTTTGAAATATATTAAAATTAGAACTGCACAATATTAAAGAAAAACGTAATATGCAATAACGCGTTAATTATTGTGATATTTAATGTGCGATACGATAATGCTTTAAGTGTGTAAAATAAATACTATTTAAATACATTTACAAAATGAAAATGATATAACCTAACCAACATACATTTTTCACATTCAAACCATCATCTACCAAAAACGTATACCTTTTGAGGTATTAAAAATCATTCAGTTATAGGAAGTCGTTAAGATATGCTTATCGCGATATGTACATTTTCAATATATCATGCAGCTCTTATTAAAATAGAATAAAATGTTCTATTGCACCCATTCCTAAATCATCACGAAAAATACATTTTCATATTTCTGCAGTGATTATAAGTTCCCCTACGGATTTATGAAAGTCTTAAATAAAATAATTGTATTTAATTATTAATATTTTATGCACCACTCAACGGTAAAGTGCACGTCAGGCACCAGAGAGTTTTATGTCTTTGGAACAGAAACAGATTATTTTAGTCTCTAACACACAGACAGCGAGTTGACCATCTGTGGCAGTGTGGGAGAGATGAGAGACGCTGAGATGAACAGAGGAAACATGATAAAGGTAAAAAATTATATAATAATAAAAAATAAAAGCTAGAAAAGGTTGCAAGAGGGATGAAAGAGTAGACCGCAAACCGTGAAACCATCTGGATAATCATCGACTGCCAGGAAACTGTCCGACGACGACTCCGTTTTCACACAGAGAGCAGACACACCAGTAACTGCAATTGTCAGGCTGTTAGTGACAGTGTAAAAACAAATGTGTGCATGAAAGAACAATATTTCCCTTTGCTCTGACAATATATCTTCAAACTAAATACTGATTTCAGCTTCAGACCAAACCCCTGTGGTGAAAGCAGATCTATTTCAACTGAAACTAGTCATTCTAACCAACAATTAATGACTTAAAAGTGCAACATACATAAATGACTCTAATTAACAGCATTGAATGCTTGCTGTGTGCTGTATCTCTTCCATGCATTAAACAAAAAAATCTGTCATTATTTAATTGCGATAGCCATGCATGATGAACAGACACAAATTTAAGTCATGTTTCACTGAAAATAATGCTTTCTGTCATAGCTCTTAAATCAAGCATGATGTCAATGATGTTTGACCATGTGATGTGCCACAAGGACCAATGAGCTCTGATGATGTCATTGACATCCAACTTGAAATGTGAAGCACTGAAAGGCACCATATTTCACTCAAAAGCAACAGCGGAGTGCAGGATTTTCTGAGAATATAGACTAAGCTTTTGATCTGCTCATCAAAACTATCAAATGACTTCAAAACTGAATTTTGCAATGATTAATATAAATTAAGATGGTTCAAATGCTTCTTTTGACTATAAGAAAAACAGTATACAGATTTGGAACTACACGAGGGTGAGTACATGTCCATGACAGCATTTCCAATCAAGGTCATCTTGATTCTCCTAGCAATCAGGAAATTTGAATGTGCAGCTTGCGCTTATCACTCTGATTGTGCTGGTCAGCAGTAACGTGCTATTGTGATTGGATGATTTCTGATTGAGTTTAGGTTGAGAGAGACAGAGGAATTGTCTGGTGGTGTCAAGACGACAACTGCAGGGCAAACTGGTAGTTAACGGTGTGATAAGTATTGAGTATTTACAGATGCAAGCTAAGCTGCCTGGAAAGAGCAGGAGACTGATGAGATCACTGACACCCTTGATAATCGACATTTATCTTATCAAAGAATACGGCCAAAAGGGAGAAAAAAAAAAAAACAGACGCACACACAAACAACTGAAAAGCACCTTCACAAACACACAAGACGGAAGCTAAGATTTGACCTGAAAACGACATTATGACTGTCACTTTATAGCTCAAGGCCATGCCTGTCACTGCCAAACAAAGCATTTTCACTCAGAAAAGCCATTGTGAAAAACTGTCTGATGGTCAGGGAGCCAGATCTAGTCAGATTTAAACATCATTAAAACCATTTTCCCCCAATATTGTTTTTGATTCACCTCTAAAACCCCCTAGCAAAAGCCATCTGTTAAATCCCTCTGTGGATGTGTATTTATTTAGCTTTTCTCCAGGAAAGAAAATCAATTGAGGCCAATTATGATTGTTATTCCACAGAAAAACAATTGTTTTTGTCATCTTTAATCTAAATGTTAATCTGACCTCTGAAATAACTTCCTTTTTCGGCAGACATCACTAAACCCTCTTATTTTTAAACCACTTGTCAAAGTGACCACTTTTTATGATCCAATAAATTCCTGATGGATAAAATCATGCCTTGAAAAATATAAATAAATATCAACTTACCGTTCAAAAGTTTGAGGTCGGTAAGATTTTTTAAATGTTTTTGAAAGAAGTCTCCAGACAGTGCTATCAAAGAAGCATTATCTACAGAACCAGTAAAATGCTGTGCCTTTCACAGATCTGAGACCAAAATTAAAATGTATAACACCCGCAAATAAATGAGTCGGAATGGGATCAGTGCATCGCTAAACAACAAATTACCAAAATTTTGGGACAAAAACTGTTGATACTTTTGAAAAGGTTTTTAACCAAGTAAATCCAAATTTAGCCTTAAGGTTTTTAGAGAAAAAAAAATGAATCTTAAATGGGTGGTTGATTATGATTTCACTTTTCTAACTTTAGTTAGTGTAATGTTGCTGTTTGAGCATAAACAACATCTGCAAAGTTACGATGCTCAAGTTTAAAGCAAAGGGGGATATTTTCTTTTAAAGAAATTGCTTTTTAAGGACTACAACAAACGGCTGGTATGGACTACACCACATTCCTCCCGGGTTAGTGACATCATCAACCCCAATATTTACATAAAGACCACCCCCAGAACACTATTTGCAGATTATCAAGACAGAATATGCTAATCAATGACTAGAAGATAACAATGCATAAGCTACATAAATTCATCAACTAACCTTTAAGAAATGTTGTCTAGATGTTGTCACTTCTTCTTGAGTCTCTCCATCTTTCTTAATCCAGTTTGAACATAAAAGGCTAAAAAGTTTTTGAAATGTTCAATGCATGACTGTGTGAGGTAATCGAAGCTGCCAAGGAGGAGTTCTTGTAGCTCCGCCCCCTGTTCTGGGAGCAGCAGCTCATTTGCATTTAAAGGGACAGACACAAAACGAGGCACTTTTGCTCACCCTCAAAAAGTGACAACTTTAACATGCTATACAAGCATGTGGGGTATTTTGAGCTAAATCTTCACATACACACTCTGGGGACATCAGAGATTTATTTCATATCTTGTGAAAAGAGCATTATACCACCCCTTTTGAAAAAAAATTATATTTTTGAATAGCTAAACCTGTCTCTCGCTATGAACACGGCGTTAAAAAGGAAAGAAAAAAGGGGGGAAAAGTCTCTTTTTGCACCATTTATTTGCATTTATTTGATCAAAAAATACTAAACAGTAATATTGTTAAATATTATTACAATTTAAAATAATGGTTTGATATTTGAATACTGTATATTGTAAATTGTAATTTTTTACAATTTGCAACCATTGTCACATGATTCTTCATGATCCTTGGCTCCCTATTAAACATCGTATAGATTTTAAAATAATGCTGATTACTTACAAGGAACTAAATGGTTTAGTTCCCCAGTACTTGAGTAAGCTCTTAACGCATTATAGTCCGTCACGTCTATTGCGATCTCAAAATTCTGGAGAGTTGATAATACCTAGAATATCAAAATCGACTGCTGCTGGCGGTAGATCCTTTTCCTATTTAGCACCATAACTTTGGAACAATCTTCCTAACATTGTCCAGGAAGTAGACACATTCTGTAAGTTCAAATCACAGTTCAAAGCTCAAATCTCTTTGGCTTAGAATACACATAACACATTATAGACTTCTATAATTCAATGTTAGGCTGCATAGTTTAGATCAGCCAGGAACACTTCCCATAAGTCCTGATGTACTTTGTACATCATATGAAGGATGGCGTCTACGCTAATATTTGTCTCTCTGTTTATCCCGAGGTTTACCGCAGTCCGCCGGATCAAGGCCGTATCCGGATCTGATGAAGGACCTGCGCCTAGACACGACGGCAACGCAGGCCTCCTTCCCTTTACCTCTGTACTGATAAAACGTTGTCGGGATAATTCCGATTCACGTGGCTACGCAAAAGCGATAAAAAATTCTCAGAGCCACCAGGTACTGTTTTATGCAAATGAGCGGCCGGATCGCATTAAAGAATTTTCTGTTAGAACGGTGTCGTGTTAGCTGCCCCTAAGTTAATAACTAATGATCGTTGCGACGGAAGTGAATCAATCAAAACTAACTTTAGCTGGACAATAACTTTATTTTAGAGCTGCTGTAAAACCGAAACATTATCACTGTAAAGCTGCTTTGAAACAGTCCATATTGGTAAAAGCGCTATATAAATGAAGGTGACCTGACTTGACATGACTTGAGAAATCATTCAAATATGCTGATTTGGTAACATTTCTTACTATCATCAATGTTGAAAACAGTTGCGCTTCTTAATATTTTTGTAGAAACCATGCATGATACATTATTTTTCAGGATTCTTTGATGAAATATCAAAAGAACCGCATTTATGTGAAATATATTTTTGAAACAACGTAAAAAAAAAAGAAGCTATTTTTATCAATTTAATGCATCCTTGCTGATTAAAAGTATTTAAAAAATCTAACTGAGCCCAAACTTTTGAAAAGTAGTGTAAATGTAATATTAAAATATTGCTTTATTAGTAAAACGTTTTTTAATTGCAACATTTTCTGATGCTAAATATAATAACTGGTGTGACACCCTGATGGAGTTTTTCATTTGGGTTAAACTGAACAGTGATTTAAGCCTTTTTCATTCACCTGTTCCCAACAGAAACGTCTTTCAGAAGGATTCCTTTAGTGCATGTTAATTTTGCGACATCTGTCCTGACTGCACTTTCCAGGAATTTGAAGGAAGCTGTCTAGTCGGTGTGCCCTCACCCCAAACCCTGATCCCCTGGGACTTTCAGCATCTCGCTCTGTCTGTGTCACGGGATCTGGCTAAAGAGGTAATAGCTTAATGCAGTCAAAATCAAAGACCATGGATGTCACATGTATTCTGAGTCGAAAAGGTCATATAACTACACTCACACACATTCATACTGAAAGGCATTTCAGGGGAGCATGAATATATGGAACAATTATGAACTTGTTAAATAATAGATACATGGACACAAATATATGCGACAAAATGTTTCCTGGAATACACATTAATACCCGATACTCCCTCACACACACACACACACACACTTGATCTCTATCTGTGGAAGATTCAGCACTTCTAAAAGTCTATGAAGTGATGACAGACTCATGAAGAATCATGTGATCTTTGCTCCACTCCACTCTGCGTGTGCCCTTGTCACAGTCATGTGATGCATATAGGTCAGAGAGGCATCTCTTCACTGGTCATGTGCCAGTCTATGTTTGGACAGGGTGACCAGAGCGCCACGCTTTACAGTTTAACCGAGAATACCATAATGTGAGGACAATCAGAGGTCAAGAGGCACTAGTGAGAATTCAAACTTTCCTATCAGATTTGCCTGGAGCAACTTTCACCCCTTCAGGAATTACAGGATGCTATGGAGACATTTAAAAAATGTAATTACTCATTTAAGTGACAGACTTAAATACAAGCATTAAAAGATACCCCACCAGAAAAAAGAAAAGAAAATCACAATGTTCAAGGCACTTTATAAATGGGATGCAAACTTTACCCAAAGTATTACACGAAAACACAATCAAACGAATAGATTTCTTTATTTTATGCACTGTAAAAAAATATAGCCTAATCAATAAGGTATGACAGCATTATTTTTAATAGCATTAATTATGTTCCTGATTTAACACATCAAAATAAGTTTTTCTACTTTTTTTATGTTATACAAGATTCAACACATTTTTTTAAGTCAGTAAATGTAATTTAAGTTGATTGTACTTTTTTACAGTGTGGTAACCATATACATTTTGTCTATTTCATTTCAATGTTTATTTAAGGTGTATAGATAGAAAACACAATCCAAAAAATGTTTTATTTAAAAATTTATGGGAACCATGTAATTTATTTTATACATTTTGCCCGTTTAATTTCAAGGTTTATTCAACTTTTATTGATAGAAAACAAAATCTGGGGGGGTTCTTATAAAACTTCTAATAAAATACTATTTATTTGACCTCCTGAGGTGGACGGTTTTCTGAAGGATAAGAACTTTCTTTTGCTGACCGTTTATTGAAAAAAAAGTGAAAATACTTTTTATGGCCATATTTTGTACCCCATCTATTGAAAAATAACATTTGAGCAATGTTGTTAACGCAAGCCCAATATTATTTATATTACGCAATAATAAGAGGCAACAGAACAGTTGCTGTAAAAAGGACAAAAAAGCACATTTTGCAACAATTTTATCTCTGAATCAGTAGTAGGCCCCCTGGGGGTCCATTAAAAGTCCCTTTTTATATCTAAATCAGATTTTAAAAAAGCCAGTGTTTTCAAAGAGAGGTTCAACACTGCTTCTGGATTCTCTCCCAGATATTTTCCTTCGATGATGGCATAATTACTCAAATAATTAAATTAGCTGCATTCCAGCAGAATATACTATATGTTCCTCAGAGGGAACACAATAGTAGTGAGAAGAAAAAGAGCAGCACTTGGAAAACCAACACTGGAGATTTACAATACCCAGAACCAATAACACACCACAGTGCACAATATTAAATAATATGGATTATAAAATATTATTTGCATTAATTTAGAACACTACAAACAATACACGTAAGAACAACTGCTATAAACAGTACATTTTAAATAATGCAGAGATAACCCTATAAGAGAAACTAGAAACTGTCAGGATGCCTTGATTTTTAGGTAAAAGATTAACACATTTGAAAACTGCCAACCCAAACATTGGAGTTCTCTGCATCATAAAATCTAATGAGTGTGTTGAAGAAATAGCCTGTGCTCAAGCAAAATACCAAACTTATTATACAGTAACCTCTTTAAAATAACCTGACAGAACTGAGATCCTCATTTAAGGAAAATATATGAGACAAAGCTATACCCTTCTCCTCTTCTTTTTTTTCAAAGAAAGCTAAACTTTGTAATTCGACTTGACAATCTTTAAGAGCTCCAAACAGTTTGTGATTTAATCAACTGAAGAGAACAGAGAAGGATAAATTAGCTGCAAACAGAGGAACTGAAAACCCTCAAGTTTTCTGAGTTTATTCATGACACATACTTCAATATGCCAGCAGCTATGGGTGAGCTATGATGTATCTAGAGAGATTTCAGTGTACCAATGAAGCAGACAGACGAAATCCACTCTAATATGGATTGGAAGATACTCTATAAATAAATCTTACAGATCAACCTTCTCTCCATAAAAGTATTGCAGTGATAACATTTATATTATTACACTGTATTATCAGCAATAAACTGTGAATGAAATAAACCAGGGCCGTGGGCTGATTAGAATGAGCGGGAGAAAGAGAGAAGTGGTTCTGTTATCACATCTTTAGCTTCCCCTGCATTCTCAGAGGAAAACTGTATGCGTTCTGCATCATTTGAATATGTTAGAAGTGTCAACTCTGAGCAAACCCAAGCTTTTCCGTTTAAGTACAAAACTTATTTTACAATACCATCCAGGTCTGGAGAGCCTAGACAAATGTCGAGCCTAGTAGTACGTGTTAAAAATAGCCATACCTCTAAATTCACAAAGCAAACAAATAGGTTAGTCTCGATTACAGCCATCAGCTCCCCAAATCGGAGTATCATCCAACTGCGCCATGGCCCGTAATGATATTTTGTAATTGAATGCATCTGTGCTGATTTAATAAGCTTGCTGCAAAATATCTCAGTGTGTTTGGATATGATTAAAGACATTTCCAGGTCATGTAACTGATTCATTTGAGCAAACTAAAAAAGAAAAAAAAATTCAGCTATGGATTCAGAAAATTCAGAAATGATACTGTCTGGAAGGTTTCTGAAGCCTGTTAAAAATCAGAACAGAACATTACCATCATTGTTACAGTCTGAAAGAATGAATAACCTTCTGTGGTGATAAGCAAATGTGTTCTTTCGTTCATGAACAAATCTTTTTTTCGTATATATAAGCCATGTCCTTGAACAAATCGCTGTTGTTTGCTTCCATGGAGACATGCATCTTTCATTCATCAAAGTCCCTTTCTTTTGACTGCTTTCCTGGCTTCAAATACTGACTAAACCACAAGGCAAGCCAAAAGCTTTAAAGTAAGAGCTGTGAAGAATAATTTCATTAGTTGGATCAATTGTAATAACACACATCCTTCACTGAACAAGTCGTTGTTTTGAGGCAGCACAGAGTTAATCTTGTTCACAATAGAGAGAAATTATGTGTAGAGATTACTTTTTTGACTCTTTGATATCGCATGACAAAAGTCATAGCTTTTTGCAGCATTGGTGACAAATGTGCTGTTTGTGTTAAATATTTAAACATGACATTAACACTTAGGTCCATAGTCTCATAGTAGATTAGCAAGCATGGAAATTTTAATAAAGTATCATAAAACTTGATCTTTTCAACGAACCAGGAGTGAATGATTCAAAGACTCACTCATAATCATATGCACTTTTCGCCACCCATTGGCGACAACGTAGTGTTACCTACTAAGTGTACTTACTAAATTAATCGGATAACGAATAAAAAAAAAACTCGAATCATTTGAATTAATAAAAGTGATCAAAAGATAGGCTATTTTTACAAGAAAAATAAAGAGCTTTTTTTCACAACAACACTGAAACATAAAAATATAAACACTGACTTTTTTAGCATGCCTACATCTGCGACCATTCTTCCAAACGCATTCATTCGTTCTTTTGATAAAATACCAGAACTCTCACCTTCATCTAACAGCCGCTCGAGATGGTTGAAAATGCCACAGAAGTTTGGCAGGCTGCTCATCAGTTTCTTGTCATTCATGAGCTGCATCAGATAATCAGGAGTCGGCTTAGGCTTCTCCTTCGTTTCCATTTCCCCAACCATGTTTAAAATATTGGCCCAAAAAAAGCTAAAAAAAATGCGTTAAGCTTTAGAAAAACACGACAGCCCCCCACAAAAACGCAAACGGAGGGGTTTGATGTTTTCCGTTTTATTCCAAACTTTTGACCCGATGTTGCTACTTTTCAAACACAAAGTTCCAACGTTGTATCACCCTCAATCATCAGTTTAAAAAAATATGACGTAATTAACGAAACGAATCTGCGCGAAAGTTCTTATTTGTTTGTAGAATGTTTGCAGTCAAATAACTCCAATAAACTCCCGCATGCCCGCTGAGATTTGTTCGCCTCTCCTCTTCTACAGAGTATGTTTTATAGCCACCACACCAAACCTCTATCCAGGCTGTTGAAAACAGATTCTTCTCCTCCCAGGACTTTTTCACCGACCGTCGATGTGTTTCAGAGCACTTGAATAACGGTTTTAAAGCAGGGGCAATGTTCACGTGTAGGCTCTATCTCTCGCGCTGTGGAAACTCCTTTAGTCGCGCCTGATGTTTCTGTGTTCAGTGCCGTTCTCTCTCAAAGCTGTCTGTCTGTCACATGATCATGATCAACCCTACACTGCTCAACATTGCCATCGTGCGAAGTCGTCAATGGGAGGAGAAACTCTCTCTCTCTCTCTCTCTCTCTCTCTCTCTCTCTCTCTCTCTCTCTCAAACTTGTACACATACAGTATACTTGAGGTTGAGGAGGAGCTCCCATTTACGTTTTTCTTACATTAATGTCATTATGAATTCTACAGACTCTTTGTATATGGGGAGCCAGCCAAGAGCTAGAGCCTTACACTTTTTAAGTGAAACATTCCCAAAAATACAGTTTGTGACAATATGCCATAGCGAGAATATGCAAAATATAAAGTTGGACATTTTGAACGGGGCAAACGTTCTGGCAATGTTCTATTAAAGGTTAGAACAAACGTTCTTCTAGTAACGTTAATATGACATTCATTTAAATTGATATGGTCTTTAATAACGTCATCAAAATGTCAGCACAAAAAAAAACATTTTTAAATGTTAAGAAAACATTAAGAAAAAACGTTTTTTATAACATAGTGAATAAATTATATTAACAATATAATAATAATAAATTAACACTTTAGTTAGCTGGGTAGTGACAACTATCCAATGTGCACTTTATAACCCTAAACCTTACCACATTTTCAGACATTCTGCCCTCATAAAACAAATACACACACTCATTAACCCTGAAGCGATGACATGAGGAAAAAAGTGGGTATTTTTCTGCATTCCAATGCATTACTAAATATTTAAGCATGGACTGTCTCAGAGGTAACATTATTTTGGAGGAAGCATGGTGGATATCATGGTCTTTAAAATCAAGTTTGACTAGCTGTCTGTGTACTTTCCTGTTACTACACCAACCTTGTTTTAGAAGAATGTGTTATACATGTTCAAACGCCACGTTTTAAGAAGGTTTTATTTCTGAGTGTGTGTGAAACATCTCAGCCAATTCTTGAGAAAAAGGTTTGAGAGGAATGAAGGGGCTTGGGGGAACAGGAAAAGTTTTCATCAGTTTGTGCGGCCTCCTCTTTCCTCTGTGAAGTGGGCAGCATTCTTATGTAGATGAACACAGACTTCAGCTATTGCTCTCACAACAGCAAAAGGCCAGAGTGAGAGGCCCTCCTACAGGGAACAGTTTGATGATGAAATGCTGACCTAGGATCAGATTTGTGCCATGTGACCTTTTAAGCAACTATGGCAAATGCAAAAAGAAACAGATCCAAAGCAGGAGAAAAAGTTAGTGTTCCTGCTGCCTTTTTGATTGTACACTGAGTGATCGTGAAGGGTGGCATGCTAAAAAAAACGTAATCAGCACATTTTTTCCTAGTAAAAATACCCAAATATATACAGTATGGTAGATCAATTTACTTGAGACAAAATATATAGAATATATATATTCTATTATATATTTTCTATTATATACCACATCACCACATTTAAAACAAGAAAGAAAAATGCCATTACCTAAACTGTTTCCCCCTTTATTTTATTGGACTTTTTTCTTGTTTTAAGCATGTATGAAACTGGAAACAAAAATACAGGTTGAGATTTGTTTTAGATTTTTTGTTTGTTTCTTTTTTAAAAGATAAATCATTTTTATATGATTTTTCGAGGATCACGGTTTATGGCTAAAACATTACCTAGGAGAAAACTGTCAAATCCCAGTGTATGAGTATATGACAGATATTTCAGTGATCAAAACATTCCTCCGGGATGCTATGCGACCCTTTATACCCTTATTTTTCACTATGGGGAGTCAGATGGGTGCTAATTTGCCAGGCCATGGAGATGAAAGTGAGGATGGTATTAGCCTGGGCATCAAGGGATTGGAATGCAGGCTATTTAGCATGGGAGTCAGACAATCCCCAGGGCCTCCCATCGCCACAGCACAACGGCTAAATAAATAGAGAAGTAATTAACAGACTAGTGAGAGAACAGACCGTTTCATTACTTTACCTTCTTCTTCTGATAGAGAGAGAGAGAGAGAGAGAGAGAGAGAGAGAGAGAGAGAGAGAGAGAGAGAGAGAGAGAGAGAGAGAGAGAGAGAAAACAGTTCACTAGGCAAAGCCATGCAGTGAGATGTATTGACAAAAGACTATGTGCAAATCTTTAGGGGGGAAAAAGGAAAAACACACAATTGTCATTTGATTGACATCTCAATAAGATTATTATAGCCTTTGAGCAAAACAAAGAAAAAATATTTAATTGTCTTTGTGAAAAGTTAAGAAACTACACAGATTTGTTATGCTGATGTGAACATCACACACACATATCCTCTTTCAACAGATGCTTATTGAAGCATTCATTTAGGGATGGCTGAAACTGAAAAGTGCAAAAAAATACAAATTTTCAAATAGGTTTTCACTATCTCTGTCTGTTTTAGACAATGTGTAATAGTACTCCAGTATAAATTGTTGACTTGTAAAATTACAAACTTCACATTTTCTATTGTGACACATATATGAGATCTTGAATGAGAAAAATGTAGGGCGGGATTTGATGAGATGTCAGTTGCAAAGGGGACGGAAAGATGTCTTTGATTAAAGATTATGAGAGCACATTCATTTTAAATAAAATAATAATGTGTGTGGATAAATAATTTATAATAAACTGCAATGTTCCATAAAAAAACTCATTTGAGAATTGTCAAGTTTGATTTCACTGTTTTCAGCTTAAAGAGGTCATGACATGAGAAATCAAATTTGCCTCGATTTTTTGACATATCAAAAGTCTTTGTACCATTAAAAGATCCTAGCTTAAAACCTCCTCCTCATTATAAACAAAGCATTCATTTAATCAGGCTCCAAAAAACAGCTCGTTTTGATACTGGCTCCCATGGATCTGTGACATCAGAGTGGTAATAACATTTGCATATGACTGCCTGCAGAGCGAATAACAACGAACAGTTATACATCATCACACCATAGGCCCCTCCCACTGGCATTCAGTCACTTTAGAGGGTTAGTTCACCCAAAAATGAAAATTATCCCATAATTTACTCACCTTCAAGCCATCCTGGGTGTATATGACTTTCTTCTTTCAGCCAAACACAATCAGAGTTATGTTAAAAAAATATCCACCAAGTTTTATAATGGGAGTGAATGGTACTCATTTTTTTGCAGCCCAAAAAAGCACATCCATACATCATGAAACTAATCCATAAGGCTCCAGGGGGTTGATAACGTCCTTCTGAAGCAAAGCGGTGCGTTTTTGTAAAAAATACAAAAAATTCTATAAAAAAATCTATATTTATAACTTTTTAAACCCTAATCACTGGCTCACTGAGTGACTTCTGACCCGACACATGATGTATTGATGAATGCGGGAGCACAGTCAGAAGTGGATAGAGTAAAACACCGGTCACGAATTAGTCTAAAACGATAAGTTTTAAAGTAAAATGTCAGAAAGCTTGAGTTTGTTGCCTAGCCCTATTATTATATGTTATGCGCCGGAACTCGAATCTCTCGTGAATGCGTGGACAGATGTTACCGGAAGCTAGTGATTACAGTTTATAAAGTTATAATTATGAATATTTTTCTTACAAAAAGTCATTGATTCGCTTCAGAAGGCCGTATTAACCACCTGGAACCCTATGGATTACTTTTTTCTGATGAATGGGTGTGCTTTTTTGGGGGGGGCTTCATAAAATGGTACCCTTCACTTCCATCATAAAGCTTGGAAGAGCCAGGATATTTTTAACTCTGATTATGTTTGGCTCAATCAAAGTCATACACCTAGGAGAACTTGACTGTGAGTATAGTCTTTGGGTGAACTAACCCTTTAATGGCTGATATTTGCCTACACTGGATGTGAGCATTATGTCACGTCAAAAACAAATAGAAGCCATTATAATCACTGACACTGTCCACACTGGATACATACAGACACACATTCAGTTTCTGACATACTCAGTGCACTTGAGTCTGTCGACAAGCGGACAAATGGAAGATTGAAAAAACATTCTATTTGGATAATAGCGTCTGTTAAATGATTAAATGTAAATGCCAAAATCACATGGTGATGGAAAAAATATGAAATGGGCGGAAAAAAAGACAATGTTTTTGTGTTCTCTTGCAAATGTTTTGTGTTTTCCCAAGAAACTTTGGTTTCGCTTGCAAAAAAAAAAAAAAATATATATATATATATATATATATATTTATATATATTCCAGCACCATATCCCTTTAGGGGCTCCGTAATGAGGACTGTAAGCTGACAGGAAAACCATTTGAAAACTTTATTTTGGTCATAAGACAAATGGTATTATTGTTAAACAGATACAGGGAACTTATGCAACTGTTTTGCGTTCATGGGTAGACAGGCTGGCAACTACTTGTGACATGGCGATGAGAGTGTGTGTCCCAGTTGTGTGATTATGTTAATCAATGAATGTTTGTTCACAGTTTGTTTGTGAATAACTGCATATTTTTGCATGTTTGCGTGTTTGGGTATGAATCTATGATCCTCTAACAATCATGTCTATGTACATAAGCATCCAGTGTGTGTGTGTGTGTGTGGAATGCTGTATGTCTGGGAATGTACGTTGGGTATGACATGGTGAATGATGCATGTTTTGCCACTGGGCCTTTGTGTACTAACAAAGTTGGTTTGTAGCCTGTCGGTACTCTTCAATCCAGCGAGTGTATATATTAGTGGAATACAGAGAATGAACATGCTTTGTCTATGATGTTATGATGAATGCCTAGAGACTATTAAGTGTCTCTCCCACGTCATAGCACACATACCAAAGCCAAGAAGGAGTTAAACAGGCAAGTGCATTTGTCTTTGCTCTGTGCACGCATGCTGTTCTGTCAACAAGCCAAACAATCTTTACATTCAGCCTGCGGCCTGGGTCAGTTGAAAGGTCAAAGTTCATCCCATGCTTAGGCTTCATGTCTGCATCTTCTGACATTCCAGTATAATCTATTGATACAAGTGGTGCAAAATATCCATGTAAAGCAAGGAATATGATACACAGACATTCATGTCATTAAGATAATTTATCATTCATTGTGTGTTGTATTTATCACTTTTTATATATTTTAAAACATATTTTGTTATATATATATATATAGGCTATATATATATATATATATAGGTTATATATATATATATATATATACACACACACACACACACACACAAAGGTTTGGTTTCGGTCAGATTTTTACTTTATTTTTTCAACAGATGTCCCTTAACCTCACCAAAGCTGCATTTATTTGATCAAAAATGCACTGGAAATAGTAATATGGTGAAATCTCCAGTCTTCAGTGTCACATGATTTTACGGAAATAATTTTGATATGCTGATTTAGTGCTCAATAAACATTTCTTACTATCGTCAATGTTAAAAACTATTTTCCTGCTTAATAATTGATATACGTGATACATTTTTCCAGGATTCTTTGACGAATATAAACAGATCCGCATTTATTTGAAATATGTATTTTTTTTGTAACAATGTAAAAAACACTTTACTGTCACTTTTGATCAATTGAATGCATCCTTGCTGAATAAAAGTATAAACTTCTAAAAAATATTAACAGTAGTGTATTTATATAAATTGTACATAATTATATAAAAACCGCATTAAATAAAACAAGGACTATAGATCCTATAATTAATAGGTTAATTGTGATTAAGTTGCATTGGCAAGAAGGGGATTGCTAAGAATGTGTGTAAATTTACACTGAATGTGACAATAATTATGTGAGCTACTGCCCACATAAATAACACTGAATTTTTTATCTTTTTATCCTTATTTAGACCATCAGTCTCATTTCAGAAGGACTCAAGAACATGCAGTGAGAATGCAGTGTCTCCTCAAATATAGTCAAATGATTCCTCATTTCATGATTTCTCTACAAGTCATTTCAAAATCCTTTCGGCATCACTGCAATTCATATGTGGCCTGCAGTCCTTTCAGCAGATATTCTTAAGACCACCTCCAGTGAGGCAGCCCACCTTAGCTGTAGATTCAGCTGCCCATCACCTGTCACTCACCTGTCAGCTAGTGGCCCTAACTGTTGGGAGGCCATAGTGAGACAATTTGTTGCTCTGTTTGAAGAATAATTTAGTGAGCTTGAGAAAAACACCACTTTTCTTTCCGAAATAAAAAAGACCTCTAGACTGGGGTTCACACATGTGGCTCCCTTAAATTTAGGGGATGACAATTTTTCTCAACCACATTCTACTGGAACATTCTGAATGCGAAGAACACCAAAGGAAACTTAGGTAACACTTTATTTCGATTGTCCACTTTAGACATTCAACTAACTATAAGTAACTTTGCAGCTACATCTCAACTAACTGTCATTACAGTATTAGTAGACTGTCTGCTTAATATCTGCTAACACTTTATTTTGTTGGTCCCCCAACAGATTCTACTGACTATAAGTAGCTTAGCAACTACAAGTCAACTTGTTCTCCTAACCCGAACCCGAACACCTAACCCTAACCTAACGGTTAAAGTTTAACCGAAATGTATCTTTTCAAAAAGCATCAGTACTCATGCTAGAAAGAATTAAATATTTCTGTGTATGTATGATCATGTACGGACATTTCCTTTGCATTTTCTGCGCTTATTTTAAAGGTGCAGTAAGTGATTTCTGAGAAATCCTGTTGAAAGTGGATGGGACCGAGCACCAAAACACCCTTAGCCAATCAGTAGTACTCATGAAGGGGGAGGTGCTTGTGCTACACAGTGTGTTCAAAAATTGGGGGCGGGGCTAACAAGACAGGGGTGTTATCCTTTTCGGAAGGGGCGTGTTTGGATTGGTGATTTCAAATACCAATAGCATTTGTCAGAAATTGTTAGACGTAAAAGCGAAAATCTGCGGAATTAGGTGGAATGAATTTAAAAGTGTTTGACTTTTATTGCTAGCTGAAATCATAATAGAAATAGCTAGACCTTATTTTATACAATTACTTTTTATAACATTTAGTTGTATCAATAAATGCAATGGCTGAGGGAAAGATTTTTGTGAATATTAGGAGTTCTATGATTTTTTTTCTGTGGCAAAGATTGCGTACATCCCTGATCATGCGCAATGGCTGAAACTAAGAATTACATCAGATGTATTCATTTTCTAAAACATTGTGTAACCTGTTTATTTTTGTTTTTCTGATGCACAGACGACGAATCTATTATCTTCAGATACCGAGAATGCATTAGTATTTTATCGACACTGAGTTATACAGTGCCACCGTACTCATTTCTCTCTCTGTTTTATCCACAACAGCCATTTTATCTCCATTCCACCCCCTCATCACCCCTTTTCATGCTCCCACCAAATCTTTCTGCACAAAATCATTGGTATTCACTAATAAAGACCTCAGAGACAAAATGCAGGAGACATAGCCCCGTTACAGAAATAGATTTATTGCTAATCCATTATGCATAGTGGGTAATGTAACATATCCAATGCACAGGCGCACAGTGGGAGGAAAAAGAGGTTTTAAGTGCATTGAACATTAGACTGGAAAACTGGAGAGAAGAGAAACCCACAGGCATCACAACATGCCACCCTGCAAGTAGATGGGCAGTCCTGGTCTCCAACCACACTTCCATTGCTGCCACTTCATTTCTTCTTCTTTCCCTCTCGATAAAAAGGAAAGTTCGCTCAAGGCAAAGAGATACCCTGAGGTGACTCTCAACCCCACATGTAGCCACTAAATGCTAATAGGCACGGAATGATACCAGACAGTATGGAAATCGGCGTACTGGTGTGAGGCTGTGGGGTTGATGCGATTCAGCTAAAAAAAATGCTCAAATCATTTCACATCTGTGTCTTTCTTTTTTCTTTTTTCTTAATTTATAAAGGGCCAATGTACATTAATCAAAATTCAAATACATGTTAATGAACTCGAGTTAGCTGATAGGCTAATTTTCATCAACTGTCCCTTTGCAAAATGAAAGGAAACAGCCCTTAAATTAATACAATAGAGATAGAAAGCATATACGGCTCAGTTAAATACAATTAAGTAGCACACATACTGTACGTTATGCTTAAGATAATAAAATCATATTATGATTTTGAGCACAATTTAAGCTTTACATGTATATAAAAGCCTGATAAATATATATAAATCCTGATTACCCTGTTAGGGTTTATTTTGTGTTAGTCACCGGCTAAAGGCCAATTTACACCAAGAACTAACTATACAGATATCTAGAATGATATAAGCGTCCACACCAAAATATGATAACGTTCTGTTTAATATAAGAGCACTGCAGTTTTGTATTCTGTGACTTTAAATGCTCAAGCTCTATAAAGTATGATGGATACTTATTGGCTGTCAATGTTTTTATCATCCACCAGATGGGGAAAAAATTATTTGGAAAGTGATTCCAACGATATCGTGTATCTGTGCTTTTATTGTTATAGTTGTGGTGTGGACTCTGCTTTTCTTCTACATTTAGAATGATTTTTAAAACTATATAGTTATCGTTTTCATTCATTATGGTTATCACCCTTGATGTGAACGGGCCTTAATTGTACAGTATGCCTTATTTATATGAAGAAAACAACAGTTTATTTTCCAGTTCTTTAAACAAGCCCATATGTGAACTTTATTCTCAGTATTCTCAGTTTTATCAGGCACAAAGTCTTTTTTTCTGTTTAGGTTTTAGTCAGTATGAAGGGAAATGGTAAACATATGAAAATGCCATTTGGATGCTTTTAGGCAAACTGAATCTCAATGACTCATATCACATTGACTCCAGTGGTTAATTTATATAAACTTTACAAGAGGGGACATTCACTAAAGTGTTGCCAGCATCATAACAATTACGGTTGATTTATGGGCAACAGAGGGAGATCAATATGTTCAAGTTGACACCTTGGGCACTGGGCCGGTTGAGTGCTATAGATAGGTCTTTGTAAAGCCCTTCACATCACCACCTTACCTCCGCTGCATGTCGCACATCCCCCAAGGTCCTGGTGCCCTTGTCACAAATCCAAATGAGAGACAGATGGCTATTAATCGGGGGGGGCTGGGAGGGTGTGACAGCCATGGCTGACCAAGATGTGTGTCAGAGACAGGCATGATTACAGAAATCTATGCCTTGTTTTTTCCACTGGTTGATCCAAGCAGATATAACACTGATTCAGGGAGAGATAGAGTCTTAGGACAGAAAGAGTCCAAAGAGCACGTCTGTGGTATCAAGATAATCTTGTCGGCCTTTCAAATTGACCACCTGGTTCGCACATCCACTTCATGATCAATGGATGTGATTAGATGGATATCTATTCCTGAGTTTGATTTGGTTCCAAAATGCCAATCAGTGAGGGTTTGAAGGATCGAAAGGCTTTGGTCTGTTGTTTTTTGAACGGAGAAGTGACTTCATTAATTGAGCTAGCAGTCTAAGCGATGACATCACCACAGCTGCCTACGGATTGATCTGTCGTTTCCAATTATCCAACAGACTATACCAGATGAGCAACATCTGAAAATCATATGACTGCCTCGGAAAACACTGATGAAATATTCTGAAGGACTCATGACTTAGAAAAGGGTTTTTAAAGAAATATCTCAACCAAAAATGAAAAGAAAATATTTACTCGCCCTCATGTTTTTCCAAACCTGTATCTATCCGCAGAACATGATTTCACTACAACATGTTCCTGGATCAACATTTTGGTTGTGACGGGTGCGTAGCTCACCTTACATCTTTATTTCTATCATGATTTAATTTGGTTATTTTGAAGTTTAGTTTAACATGGTTTGTTGGTTTATTTAAACCCCCTTAGTAGAAAAAACAAACACAGGAAAGGTTAACAAGTTAACAGTTTATTAAAGTTTGAATGTATAGAAGGGTGCACACTACTTATATTCTTCTTTGCTGTTTAATTCTACCTGGGTCCTGGATTTCTCTGGTCGATGGAGTGAACGGCCGCATTCAAGGAGTCGGCAAACAAAGGAAGAGGCGGGGCTTCAGCCTCCAAACTTGTGCTGTTCCAGAGGAAATTGAACTGTACCATCATGATCCGGTTCGGAGGGGGATCTTTTATTTTATTTCAGTCAGTTTAATTTTGTTTTGATTGTTTGGAGCCGTTGTTGTATTGTGCTTCAAGTCGTTGATTGAATTATCTTAGGTACGATACAGTGTATATTTTGAGGTAAATCTTATTGTTGATTGGGGAAAAGTTTATTTTGATATTTACCTCTATTTTTGTTTGGTACAGGCTAAGGAGTATATCTAGCAGTGGTGAAGGTATCAATGTAGTTAGGTTCTGGTCCAGCCACAGTAACATCATGATCTACTGACCTTAGTTGTTTTGTTTGTAGTTATTTTTTTGTTAACAGGGAACATTTGTTTTTAATGCCTGGTTTAATTTTTGTTAGTTTCAGTTAACTTCCATCTTAAGTCTTTGATTTTTATAGAGACTTTACTTTGGGAATTATTTTCATTATATCTGCCCCTTTATATTATTTTTGGAAGAATAAATCTTTTCATTTGCTCACTACCTGTCCTGCCTGTTCTTGGCCACGCCCTTATATCCTGGAACAACATTCCAATCAACCAATCAGATATGAAGTTTAAAGTTTATGTCAAGTTTAGGCTTACAGTCACCTATCATTTCCCTCTGATTTTAGTGACAACTTATGGGGTTAGGTTTAGGGGTAGGGATATGGTTATGATTACATTTTCGGACAGGAATGTTGTCCCAGGATCAATACAAAATGTGAACCCAGGAGCACAACTAACTCAGCAAAATCAGGACATGCTATCTATCCCGTTAATGAAGGTACACTCCATATATCCAGATCTTCTACTCTAGAATTCTGTGATTTTGATAAATATAAGCTTACTTGTCGTAGTTGTCGTGAGGCGGATTAATTAAATATATGATGAGACTAATTTTACCCAAAAAGACTAATAAGATGGTGTCAAAAGTTCAGCAAAATCCTGAGCTGAAATTCTGTAACAGTGGATGTGCTAAAAAAGAAGCACATGTTATCTGGTTGTGTGTAGGCTACATTTGTCTTTTAAGCTCAAAGGGCCTTTGAGGGACAAGTGGGCTAGAGGGAAATTCTCAGTATGAAGCAACTGACTCTCAAGAGTCATATAAACAGACTTGGAGGGTATGAAATGGATCCAACGACCTACATTAAAAGCAAACATATCAAGAAAATAAAAGCCACATTTTATAGCTTCATTTTAAACTGTTGTCATCTCTGTTAGCCTGCACATTAAGTTCAAAACCAGATTTACCACAAAAATTAACTGGTTTGTTTTTGCCACATAACACATTGGGGAATCATATGGGACATAATCATATTGTAAAAACAACAAATCCAGCTTCTTCAAGATCATAGTTTTGTTGTATTGTTTCAGCAGTAACAGAACTCATACTCTCTAAGTCAGTATTAGTACAGTGAGTAGTGAAATGTATATTCTCTATAGCCCAAAAAAAGCAAATGTGTCATAAGGATCACATTGCTTTCACTCTATTGAAGGAAATGTGCTCTGTTTATCTTTACACACCTGGAATTGTCTTCAATGTTGTCCAAAACAAGTTGTAGGAACAAAAGAAACTGGATCAAGAGCCTATGTTCAAAGTATTCTTGGCAAATGATCTATTCTCTTTCTCAGGAATGGGGTGTTGCACATTACACACACATGTTGAAGGAAATATCTCTAGGTTCCACTACGTCATGGCCATCTGCCGAAATCAGATTCTCTACTCTCTGATCTCACTCAGTTTACATTTAATGTCAGCGCACAAAACAACAGAGTATGAAGACTGCAGAACAGCCCATAAGGCATAACACTGTCAGTTTCACCACATCATAAAATCCTGGGTGTGGAAGTATGTTTATGATTGCTTCAACCATACTGTGTAATGAAAAACACATGGTATTGCTACACTATGTCAGTGCAAAATCAAAAGAAACAAAGAGTAGTCCGACAGTAAAAAGAAGTTCAGTAATCAAATCAATCATAAATAGTAAATTATAAATAGCGCAACATTAATAGTGACTCGTAAATAGCGTCTTGAGATATTTAAGCGCAGACATCTGATCTACTGATATTACATTTGGACCAGACACTAAAAGAGGAAGTGCTCACAGAAGTGGGAGGAAATGGAAGGACTGGGAACTGTGTGTAGATAATGAATAAGACATGACGGAACTCATGGGATTTGAAAAGCTGGTAGTCCATCTGAACTTGCTTTACTTCTGAGAGCAAGGTTTATTGAAAGATTTAAGACTGATCTCCGCCTCTGTGACATTCATCTCTGAGGTCATTAATGTCTGATTTGCTGTGACTAAAAGATTACTTTGATTACTATACACTTCCATTCAAAAAAATGTGGGGTCAGTAAGAGACTGATTAAGAAAAGATTACTTTTCTACAGCAAGGATGCATTAAATTAGTCAAAAATCACAGTACCTATATGTTGTTATAAAAATGACATTCCTAATGAATGCTGTTCTTTTGAACCATCCAAGCATGCTGAAAATAAGTGTCTCTCAGTTTCAACACAAAGCAAAACAAACATATTCAACATTGATAAACAGAAATGCAGCAAATCAGCATTAGAATGATGTATGAAGTGAATGATGTATGATGTGACTCCGAAGACTGGAGTAACGGCTGCTGAAAACTCAGCTTTGCCACCACAAGAATAAATTAAGTTGAAATATTTTAAAATAGAAAACTATTATTTTAAATTATAACAACTTTTCATATTATTATGGTTTTACTGTGTTTTTGATCAAATAAATTTAGTCTTGGTTATCACAAGAGACTTCTTTCAAAAACATTTAAAAATCTTTTATATTGTGGGGGTAAAAAAATGAAGTTCAAGTTGTCAAAAACAACCCAAACCCCCAGCAAGGTTTAACAAAGAATTGCATTTTCATTTCATCATGAGTGGTTTGTTGTCAGCGACTCAGATATAACGTCCAACCTTTAGAAAGACATGAGTCATAGAACTCAAAATCTTCCAAAGAGCAAATGTCACAGCCCAATGTAATTCAGACTTGGCTTATTAATGCTACAGTGTTCTGTCAGTCTGTCATTGAGAACCTCTCGTTCCAGGGCTTGTTACTGAATACTGCAAATGCTCACACAGGTCATGCAAGCATAGGCTACTTCCTCATTGTGAAGTTCCTGTTTATCAAAAATATTAAAACTGTGACCATTGTGATCTGCCTTGAAAACTAACTGTTACATGCCAACCACTGTTGTATGATCAGTATTTTTGTAATTTACAAAGAGATTCCTTTCAAGCACACTGTGTTCAGCTGGAATGTGCCAAATTTTGTAAGCAACCTCGGTGCTAGAACATAAAAAGACACTGGAAAAAGGTTAAATAGGGCATGATTTAATAAGCCGGTTCATTTTTAATTCCAGCTTTCTTGTTATGGTAATCCAATGCATTTCGAAGCAGTTTAGGATTCTTCAGTATTGACATGCTAATGCTGCGCTAACATATATTTGCCTATGTTTTTACATGAGTGTGTTTGTGAACCTGCCTTTGTCCAGTCTAACTCAATGTGTCTCATTGAGTCCAAATGTGTACTTCTATTGTGGACTCTAAGACAAATATGTGGCATGGTGGATGCTTGTCCAGACCACCCTCCACCCCCAGTCCAGGCAGACCAACACATAGCACTGGTTCACAAACAATCAAGTGTCCATTGACCAGCCAAGGACAACAGTGGTCTTATGTGCTCGATGGGCATTTGGACGTACAAGGAGGGTTAGTGTGGTGACATGGTTTGTCATCGCCAGCTGGTATGGTGGGCATGTGAGGGCGAAGACGACCCATTGTTCTCGCACAAACAGAACAATTGCACGTTTCAGAGGGCCACACTGTCTTTGAGGGACATCGCACCCCCCTGATTTTCAATGAGGGGCCAATTGCATGTGATAGCAGGAGTACTGACGTACTGACCATAATACGTTATTCTTTATGTTAGTTATTTTTTTGACATTTGTATCCAAAATTTATATTCAGGGTTCATACACATTTCAACCAATATGTGTATGAGATAAAGTGCAACCCCAAACCCAGTAACTCTATTGTAAGTACATGAAGTTAATTAATATTACTCAGTACTTATTTGAGTAAAAACAATGTAACTACATCACCTTCAAATGAAGTGTAACCCTATTTTGTACAGTAGTTTTGAATACCTAAATAAATATTTAAAATACAAGAAAATAGAACGAGTTTAAAAAGTATTACACTTTATAAAGCATTACATGTCACAGTCCTTCCCCAACAGTATGTGTATCATACTGAACAGGCCCATTCGGATCAATATTATAGGCTTTATACCCTCCAGCTCAAGGCCTTTTATTTTTATTGTCTTCAAAATACACACACTTTTATTCCCCTTCTGCATCAGCTCTCAAACGATCAAAATTGATTTTCAGATAATGTTGTGTTGTTGCTGCTTGAGATTGTCCTTCAGAGACGAGTGCGATGGAGCCTGTCATTGAGCTCTGTACGTAACACACACACACACACACACACACACACACACACACACACATGCACACACATGCACACACAAAGATATATACACGCACTCACTCAGTTAAATCAGCCTTTACCAAATAGATATTTTACAATAATGGAGAATATGTTCCTCTATATTTTATAGACAGTGACATTTGCCTCTTATTGAATTTCACATCACTCCACAATGTCTTAAAACGGTACTTTTTTATTATTATTATTTCATGGAATGGTTTGGGCATCTTTATAATGCATTAAATTATCACTTGATAAAAATGTCAGAATTGTCCATGTGAATCAAATTGGAACAAATAAATACTAACTGGGGAAACCTGGGGAAAACAAGCCAGTCACTTTGGTCAGTTAGCAATTAAATCACATTTTAGCTTTTCTATAATAAAGATATTTATAACTCCAAACATATTTACAATAACTATTATTTTATTTACAAAATAACAATTCAAAATATATTAAAATACCCATGTACGATATGCATATATTTCTAGTTGAAAATATAATTTATTCATATAGTAGCATCTTTCAGTCGAGTTGTCAGTTGTCAGCCATGCTCATGGCCTTGGCATAGCTGTCGCTTGAATTTAAAAGATCTGGGGAAAACAAGGTTGTACTACCACTATAATAGAGTAATTAATCACTGACTTTTAACTAATAACACAAATCAATGTTTAATAAATAAATTAGTGCTTATCAATTTTTTTTATGAATCATTGGATGGCTAAATAACATACTACAACTTGGGCCTGCCTCGCATCTATTTAATTAAATGACTAATATATTTAGTTATTCTAAAGACTCTAAAGCCATGCAGGCCTTAGAAATGCTTTAATAGCCATTGTAAAACCAGAGCTTTTCTTCATTGTATCTCCCCATGAAATCTTGTCTTTTACCCTTTGTCTCCTCCTTTAACACAAATAGAAATGGTTTTCTTGGCAATCTTAAACGTGATATGTGTGGACATAGCTTGTCATTGTGAATGATTGGTTGATGGTGCTATGAGAATGAGTCAATCGTAGATGTGTGTTTAAGGGTTTAGGTGGAATACAATAAACTCTTCTTTCTATTGTGATGCAGAAACAGTTTACAAACCCCAAACAGAAATAAGTGTGTTGTCAAGCTTTCACTCAGGTAATGTGGTTCTGGCACTAACACCAGATTTGGGGTTGAAGGCGAATTCCACTCTTATGTTTCTTTATCTCTTGCTTTATCTGGATTGATGCCAGACTGAACAATATTTGTTTTTCTCTGCATGTCAGTTCTTTCTCTCAGGCCCTATGAAATACAAAGACTGAAAGTGTTAAAAAAGGCTTTTAAAAGGAATATTCTGGATATATATCAGAAGAAGAATCAGAATCAGAAGAATCAGAAAGAGCTTTATTGCCAAGTGTGCTTGCACACACAAGGAATTTGTTTTGGTACTGAGGCTTCCAGTGGACATATACAAATACAAATACAACAAGAAACATAATACTACAAATTATAAGAATTAAAAAAATGTGTGTATATATATATATATATATATATATATATATATATATATATATATATATATATATATAACATAAATCAATGAAACAGCAGAAGATCTATGATAATGAATTTTTTCACTATATTTGTAGGTAAAAAAACAACAAGAAATACATACATGAAGTAATGAAAAAATTTTGTATATAGCCTAAGTTCCTATTCATTTATTTATGCATTCATTCATGCACATACATATACATACATACAGAAAGACATACACACATACATACATTGCCTAGATAAATAAATGGGTGCATGACACCCTTGTAAACAGGAATAAGGCACAAAAAAAATTGTCTGTAGTCACAGATGCAACACTTCCTTTGAACCTGAAATATTCTTTAACGGGAGAACTTTGAATCAGAACCCAGATGTGATTAGATGGACTTATGGAAGCAAACGTGAAAGGCTCCGTCAACTTACCATAAATATAGATTACCATTATCAAAACCTTATTATACCTTTAAGCTCTGCTGCCAACTGCCTCTGCAAAGCTGTGCAGAGAGAACAAACAGACCCAACATCAACTCACAATGAAGCCATAACTTGACACGCTAATGGCAAGGCTGAATAAAGAAAACCATATGAACCCTTAATCTTCACTGACAGAGACTGGAACATTTTTGAAGAATAATTGAGTAAAAAAAGTGTGTAAAGGTGCCCGTGTTTTAATGCCATCATGGCCTCCTGACAGACCCCCAGTCAGCTAATAACCTGGCGGCCATGTTGTAAATCACATAATGAAGTCTTTTACCATATTTGCTGTTTAATCATGATCTCAGAGTGGCAACAGCCAGCAGTAGCCTACAAAAAAAAAAAAAAAAAAAAAAAACTCTCCTCTAGCCATTGAGTTTAACCTGCCCCACTACAATGAAACTACACCTACAAAGAACCTCTCGTTCTTCACTTCAATGCTTGTATCCATCTCTCCCTTGCTCGGTCCCGAGAGTGTTTTTGTCATTCGCAGTCTCCTTCAGGCATTTATCTCCGGGTCACGTAGAATGAGACCAACCCTGGACTCAGGCCAAGCACAGAGCGCAAAGGGGTGAGAGAAACGTCGAGGTCATGACTGTGTAAGTATTTGATCATCAAGGCATTATTCCGCTTTTTTCATTGGTGTATGTGATATAAATGTTTGTTGCGAACTTATTGGGCTTTTTGCAGCTTGCATACAAAGATCACATGGGTGTAACTTGTCTGACTCTGAATGCTGACACTGACAGAATAGATTATCTGTTAATAAAAGACGCCAGTAAATGCTGCCCCCATGAGGAAGATTATGTTAATGTCTCATGCTTTTCTCATAATTTAAAGGTGCACTACTTTAAAAAGGTTATTAGAAAATCATGTACACTCACATGAGATTAATACTCTAATATTATAAAAGCCAGAGGGGAAAATATTTTACATCAAGCGGGTCACCTCATGGGGACAAACATCTTGAGATCACATGACCAGTCGGAATTCAGGGTATTTGAAAGTAGGAATCATTACTCAGAAGCAAGTTTTCTCTTTGCAACAGCTGTTCTCAAATTAATCATAGTTATTAATTCATAATATATATAACATTACATTGGAATTTTTAAGAATATTGTAGGCCTATATTGGGGTCACTCTTTTTACAGTAAAATTTTCTGAGGGTAGCCAACTTCTGCATAAGAACACTTTAAAAAGCCAAAACATATTGTAATTAATTTACAATTACAACATAAAACACAAATGTGACAACTTCATCCTGACATTTATGAGAAATACCACTTGACTATTGTTAACTGTTGCCTGCTCATATCCATGTGTTTGCTTGATTGCTCAACAGTATAAAATATGATTTTGGACCAAATGATTCAAATTTAAGTGTTTAAACCAACATACAAAATCACTGCCAGAGTACACTGAAAATACACTGATTGTTTAATTAGACCTCTGAATCGAATATCGAATATTATAGTTATTAATACATAACCCTTGTTACAACTTACCTGAGACAACTAGCCCGACTCCCCTATTTGTGAAGGCCAGGTCAAATATTTAGGAGCTTGGCCTAACATAAAGATGTGTATTTTAAAGCTTGTTTTGTCTTATTTTAAATAGGCTATGTGAATCGTAATGAATAATGCTTTGTGTCAGTGTCATTATTAACTAATTGACATAGGCTAAATGCACTCTATGCAATTTAGATATAGGTTCATTTATTATTAGATTTCCCTGTAGGAAAAATGGTCATGTGCATAAAAAGAACAGGCTCCCTGTTTGAAAAGTTACAAGTAGATGTGCACACACTTACACTCCTCACAGATCAATGCATCATTCAAACCGACAGAGATCACGATCCCATTTTGCTGAATTTGTGGAACGCCATCAGCCGTCTCTTACACACATTATACTGATGAGGCTGTGGAAGGCTAAAGACACAAAGCACAATGTGTAACTCAGAGGGAGTGATTTTATGAACATGAGTGTGTGAGAGAGAGAGAGTAAGGAACACTCAGAAAAGGTGTTTTAAAAGAATAGTTTGCGCAAAATGATAGGCCTATCAAGTAGCTTACTCACTTTCGTGTTGTTCTGATTCCATATGCCGTTTTTACCCTATGCAATAAGTAGACATTTTTTAAAGAATTGCAGGTTAAAGTCCTTGTAGTTTATGAGCCTGTCAAGATCCATAAAGGGACAAAAAATATAATTATCCTATAATATAGTGTCATAAGGCTCAGAAATGCTTAGTAGATTTTGTAAATATGCAAATTTTAATGAAACATAATACAATTTTGATGATTCAATGCATTGTTCATAACACATAAAGAAAAGAAATAGCTCGTTTTTTTCGCCACCTAATGGTAATATGAAGAAATGGTCACTGAACGAATCTTTTTTTAATGAACTGATTTAAAAAAAAAACTCTCAAAATCCTCACCGTAATGGTCAAACATTTCATATCAGTTTCACACAAAAAAAAAGTCTTCATTTGTGATGAGTAAATAATGATAGAATTTTAATTTTAAGTTCATTTAGTTGAAGGAGTTGAAGTGGGTGAACAACATGGGCATTATAATGAGTGTGAGAGAGTGTGTATGATATGTAAGAGGAGCTCAACTTTGCCTGAAGATGCTGGCAAAAGATGGATCGAGAGATGTGGCAATTTTCCAGCTGAGAGGAACAGAGAAAGGAGGTAAAAAAAACCTGAGAGAGAACAGACTATCCATCACAACACAGTGAAGCAGGTTTTGCAGTAGAGACTTAATTCAGTCTGAGAAACAAATGAAACTTAGAAAGAACTGCGTCATCATCTTGACAATACTAGTGCTGTTTATTGAAAACCACTGCACATTAAAGCAAACCAACAGATGGCAGTGTTTGAGACTTGAATGGATAGTTTAGGTTTAATGATGTGTTTATGGTTGGCCTAGTTCTGTCACTGACCCCTACTGTTCAAGCCTGAGAAAGAGGATTTAAACACAGGTCAATGCACAAATCCTTTGAGTTTATACTCTTTAAAGGTGAAGTGTGAGATTTCTGGGCCACTGGGGTAATTCTATGAAATTGCATAAAAAAATAAACAAATAACACCAAATGAGGCATTATAGAGTTGTAGGTGAATAAATGCATGTTTATGGTCTGGCCTTTTTGTGGTTTAAACTGGTAAAGAAGAAAATATTTTTTTTATATAAAAAATTACTCACTTGTCACTTCACCTTTAAGAATCATCACTGATTAAATGAGTCAAAGTGTGAATTCCATTAACCTGATAAAGGAACATAATAAGATGGAATTTATAAGAATTAACAAATAATCATTAACATCATAATTATTTTCTCTACATAACAATTTAAGCGGAAAAGATGTTGCTTAAATATTGCTGAACCCAACTCAACTACTTCAAGTTACTTCCCAATAATGTACTGAAGATCTGTTATATAGGTTCATCTGACGTACAGACTCACACATTGTTTTACCAGTTAATCCACATACAGCTAGAATGTGTTTCTGCATATATTGTGCATATATCTCTCAGTCCCACTGTAATTGTTGTGACTGTATATAATGACTCCTGTAAACTATTGAATGTGGTCTGATCTTTGTGTTAAACAGAATCCAAATGTCACCTGAACAAATTGGAAGTTAGATTTAATTCTCAACAAACTTTCAAAATAGTACCCTACTACCTCACCTGAAATTTGTCGTTTTGAAATTATTTCAAAACTGATAATAATAATCTCACATGATAATCAATAAGCAGCACTTTTTTCCCCCACCACTTTCAAATATCCTGTGAACAAAAGGGAAAATAAGGGGGGAAAGAGAAGTGCACAGCTTTGTTTGACACATTCTGTACCTGCTCAAAGACATTCTGTATCTATCAATGCTTGATACTCTTCACCGGATATGCAGCAGAAGTCCAGGTCACCTGCCTAGAAGTTAAGCTGAGCACACTCAAAAGCAGCTTACTGTCTTTATCAGATCATCTGTGTTTATGTGCTTGTCGGAAAACCAAAATACCCAAAGAAAGTCACCCTCTTTACGGCCTTATCATTTCCCATAGTATCCCATGCTAATATTCTGCTTCTTTCCTAAAAGCATAACATAATTGTTTGTGTGGATGAAATATCTTGATGACTTTTCAAATTAATCTAGCAGTCATGTTGCTTTTCTATGTTTTTGTTAACATATCATGTTATTGATCAGTGTGAGGTATTTCATGTACAACACTTTTCAAATACAGACCATATGATGATGAAACTCACCAGACCAACTATTCAGATTCACTGCCATGTGCCATGCACAACAAACAGCATGTGAACGCAATAATCACATAATTCTCTGCTGATCTTATTGGATAAGGCAAACCACCCACAGAGCTCCCAGAATGCCCTGCACTTTGATCTCAGCAAATGACTGTACAACATAAATCTGCATGTTTTTTTTACAATTAAACAAGTTTTATTCACAATAATAATCACTACCCACCAAACACTGTCCTAGAGTAGTCAACTTTTTCTTATAATTAAATTGTATTTTTACAAAAGGAAAAATATATTTGTAATAATTCTACACTATTTACATAGACACATAATTTGAATTAAAATAAAATAATTACAAAAAATTACAGGTTTGAGCATAGAGTTTCAGTCTCTGGCCTGGGACGTTTCGTGGAGTAATTGTGCGGGTGTAAAAGCACAGGAGCTCCCTGCAGTGGGAATGCAGAAGTCACAGGTCAGGGTTTAGCTGCCAGTCTTAAGCTGTCTCCTCAACTCCAGGGGACTTCTCAAGCATCCCCTCACCCTGTACCTGGTTATCCCTCTGTACCATAGCACACATTGGGGTCTCCTAAACCTGCAAAATCAGCCTCTCCTTTCAGTGCTGTTGAAATCAAGTATGTTATCTGATGCTGAACTTATGCACAAAGCATCATCAGGCAGGTCACAAAAAATATATTTTGAAACAGATTTTTTTTATACCCCTTTCTCAAATAGCAAGCATTACTTTAAAATAAAACAAAACAACTAACTTCTTGTCTCTCCATCCATCTGTCAAGTATGTGGATTCTCACCTTTCATACACATTTCATACCTAAGTCCACAAGGGTGAAAAGACACCTGTCTAAAAATGTGTTTTCTTTGCATTTGCGATACCTGTCCCTTGACAAATTGTGTTGTTTATTCCTAATAAATAAAAGTACTGACTGTACTGAGGCTAGTTTCCATATTTTTACCGTTCACACTATGCCAAATCCGTGACTAGCCATTCTTAGGTTGAATATCAACTCATAAATTAAACAAAATATGACTATAAAAATTACTATAAAAATGTTTAGATTTTTTGTAGCAAAGTACAAAGTCAAAGGGGAAAGCGAAGCTGGTAAAATTACAATTTGATTATATTATATTATATTTTTAAGCCCCTCTTTACAAGCCAATCATTTGTATACTAATAAGTGTTTTCACCATAATTTTGGTTTCTAATATACCAAATTATTTAAAGGAATGTAAATGACTGACAAAGGTTTGTATTTAGATTTTTTCTTCACCAGTTCTTCATTGATTGGCTTTGTCTACACTTTGTGTAGTGTGGATGATATAGTTACAGTTTTAGGCTGTGTCCCACAGCTCTCTACCTCAGGTAGGTGTGGCCAAAGTTTGGTGGGCGGAGTTAGCTCAGCTCGCAGTGGCAACAGCCTGTTCATTTGCCCCCTCGTCCACCTGATTGCCTTTGCCCATGGCCTTCATCTTAGCCATGATATCAGTGAAGGTCTCTTTGACAGTTTTCTCCAGGATCCAGCCCTCGCTCTCACTCTCAGGGTCTTCTGGGTTGACCAGCGTGGACAGAGAGGTGTTTATGTACTGAAGTCCAATCATTACAGCAGTCTAAAGAAAAGCATGAAAGATATGAGTTAGATAGCTGCACAGAGTGATATGTTTATTCATATTTAGCATATGTCCAGGCTACATTTCACAGATAGATAGATAGATAGATAGATAGATAGATAGATAGATAGATAGATAGATAGATAGATAGATAGATAGATAGATAGATAGATAGATATTTTTATATACAATATTTCTATTAATCTCACTTCTTATGATTCTCATTCTGTAATTCTCAACTGTAATTTTACTGTGACAGCAATACAATAATTGTTATTATAATATATATTTTTGTCAGTAATAAAAACTACTTATTTATTTAAATCAGCTGAACAATTAAATGCAGAACAACAAATATTAACGTGATGTATAAATACGTTATAAAAATAAGTAACCCCTTCCTCACAGACACAAACACACACACACACACATGCATACATATACAGTATGTGTGTGTGTGTGTGTGTGTGTGTGTGTGTGTGTGTGTGTGTGTGTGTGTGTGTGTGTGTGTGTGTGTGTGTGTGTGTGTATGTGTGTGTGTGTGTGTGTGTGTGTGTGTGTGTGTGTGTGTGTGTGTGTGTGTGTGTGTGTGTGTGTGTGTGTGTAAAATCAATGGATGGAATGTTCTACATCTTTAATTGGTGATTTGAAATCACCTTTTCCAAGAAAGCAAGGCTTAACTCCGCCCTGCAGATTAGAACATTTGATCCCTGTGAATCTTCAGTCACCACACCATCTCACACTCCTAATCTCCACCAACCCTAGTTCAAGGTCTTGTTGTTGCTACAGACTGTTGTAAGCTTGGCAGATTTTGTTTAAATCAATGTTTGTTTCCATACGTTTCCATTAATACTACATTTTTTTAATACAAAATGTTTTTTATTGGGTAAACTAATATTTGCTTTATGTATCATCAAATTTATTTTATTTTTTTGGTAAATATTAAGTCAAATAAATGATTATTACTATTATTTACCAATCTTTTTAAAAGTTAGATCAGGTAAAAATAGCTCCTTAAGGTAACGTATGAGAAACCCTGAGACATGTATTTTAATCTATCCCAGCAGGTAAGTCAATATTTCAGAACTACTACAAGATAATCAGAAAATCTATCACATTTATTAATATCCAAGTCAGTTAGATGTTTTCCCTGATGGTGCCATACAGTATTAGATGACTGACTGAGAGAATGAGGCTTCTGTCAGTAAACATGGTATGACATCATAAAGATGAGCAATTACTCCTCTAACTAACGTTTACTTTTGCACCTTTTGGGATTGTCTGATAAGAAGGACAGGGTCCTCAAATCTGTAGCCAAAAGAATGTGTAGTTATAATTTACCTAATTAGGGGGCAGACAACAAAAACACCATATGATGGTTGTTTACAAGATTAAGCATCTAGACTGGACAAAACGTTCCTTAAGTACTGATCAAAGATCAGTCTGACCTTTACAGCACAATCCATTAAGATTAGAGGGACGTAATGTAAGTCATTAAGGTCTGATCCTGGATCAGCACATTAAGATATTTCAAAGCTAAACATCTTACTTGCAAGAGGGTGACCGCCAACACAAGTATCCCAATAGAGTTCATCATTCCACCATAGTATGATACAAGAGCGTCTCGGCAGCCACGTTTCCAGATGTTTAGTTCTTCGGTGTAGTGGTCATAGCTGTAGTGAGCCGAGTTGTTGGTTACTTGCTGCTGGATGCAGGGCCGTGGCGAGCTAGGGTTGCAACAGCTGAAGGGAACGCCATCCATTAGGTATTTTCCATCCACATTGCTGCTGAACCGACTAAAGACACACAAAAAACATTTTTTTGCAAATATACTGTATATTGGTTTTATATTACATTTCAGAATACATAAGACAAAAGTAGGACTCAAATGTACAGTAAATTAAAAAATGGCAAAAGCAATATTTCATTGTGAAACTTTCCCTTGTCTTCATTTACAATTTCAACATAAAATTCATTACACATTCGTGTCTTAGTCAGAATTTTTTTTTTAAATGCTGACATTCTTTTTTCTGATTGAAAGCTGTGAATGCTGACAAAATAAACAACTTCCACAAAATGATACATTATAACTTCCTTATTATTGTTATCAATAAAATCGAATTAATTTAAATTAATTTATAGATAAATAGAATAATTTTAATCACTTTGGAAAACTTTTAATAGACTTTATAGGTTAGGTGTTGAACATAAAAAACCTCTGTGATGAAAATATCACACACTCTGATATTAAGGCTAGTAATTCAATGTAATTTCAATGTCTATTCCAAGCCAATCTACCAGGTATTCAACTGATTGAAAGGGACAGTAAGTTCTGAGGGCAAGAAAATGTGATCCAAGAAGATTAGTGACTAAATCTAAACTGGTAAACATACCTGATACCACTTACACTGCACATTGACCCCTGCAAATCACCCAATACCTTTAAACTTGCTAAATAACTCCACAAACAGCATAAAAACAGGCATTCTGAAAACCTTCAAAAGAAACTCGCTGTTTTTGATCCTTTAAAAGTGCCAAGCATCTTAAATGCCTTAAATGAAAGTCAACACCTTAAATGAAACTTCTCAGCTTATTGTCTAATAGTCTAAACTATGTCTGAACAGAATTAAATGAAAAGAACTGAAAGGAATGAATGTTTACGCATCATCCAATCATTAAGCTGCAAAAGGACACTCACTCTTTGACTTCCTTGGAGCTGAAGTCCAGGTAACGGTTGCTCACCCACTGGATCTCGAACCAATCTTTGTAATTGTTGTTGCCACAGCAGCGGAACTCTATCTGCATGAGATCCAGAGTTCTCTTCATGTAGCAGCGACCGGGTGTATCGGTGTCCTTGTAGAACTTCATTCCATTTTTCAGGCCCTCGGCAAGGGTAAACTCTAGAGGAATGCGCATGGCAAAACACAGAGCCGCCGTGAGGATGAGGAGGAAGTTGAAGAACACACAACAAATGAGAAAGGGCTTCAAAATGGACTTCCATTTCGCAAACTTGGTGGAGTCGAGGGAGTCATAGCAGATTTTGCCCCCAAAGGCATTGAGAAAACATGCTAAAAGACCCACACCGATTAGAATGTTGGGTACAAAATGACTCTCATTGTTGTCCATAAGTTCACTTCTCTTGCGAAGTTCGATTTTAAAGAAAAGGCCCATGCTGAAGACAAGAACACCAGCCATAACAGAAAACCAGTACATGAGCCATAGCATCTGGGCCAGCTTCACCCGTTTCTTCAGGTCAAACTTTACCTTCATGAGAGCCATGTTGAACAACTAGTTAAAGTCCAAAGAAAGAAAAAAACAGAGTTTGATGATCCCCAAAGACAGCTGTGCAATGCACCTTACAGAAGCAGAACGTTGAAAGTACGTTCAAGGCGCAATGTGTAATCCATTCCAGTAGAGCGAGAACTTAATAGCTATTTTCATGATGATCTTTGCACCCATAATAGACAAAATCCAACTCAGATTATTTTACAGGTAAACTCCAGTGTAATACATTATCTTCTTCACAATTTTAAAAATTGATTTTCATTTACAATTCTTAAAAACAACAGTCTGCCCTGGTACTGACGCAAATAGTGGTGTCCCTCTATCTGCAAAGGGAGGACAAAAGCCAAGGATCCAAATGATTAAACACGAAGTTACTGTACGTCATCCTAAACCCAGCTAATCACCCTCATCCCATTTACAGAAATCCCTGGCCAGCAGATGAGCCTATCTGTAAGCTGCTGCCATGCCGTGTGATTGGCTTGATTGGTCACATGGTTTGACTGGCATAACTAAACAGACACCAAAAACCAGGAGGCAAAGATTTAAGACCATTACACTTCCACTTCAAGTGCTTTAGAGTTCATGACAAACATGCCACTGTTTGAGAGGATCTCTAAATGTTTCAAAGTTCAAATATTCATGGAACTAATGACAGTCAAAAACACTGACACTTTACAATAAGGTCTCATTTGTTAACATTAGTTAATGCATTAGCTAGCATGAACTACAATGAGCAATATCATTTTATATAATTTTTTAATTTTGGTAAGTTAATAAAAGTAATTGTTCATATTAGTTCAGTTCATAGTGCATTAACTAACATTAAGATACAACTACTGTTAAAATGCAACTTTTGATTATAAAAAGAAGTATAGTTAATTGTTAGTTCATGTTGTTAACCAATGTAGTTCAGTAACGTTTACAAATTAGACTTTATTGTAAAGTTAAAAAAGTAAAAAAATTGACTAATCTACACAACTAAAGCATATGCAGATAATAATTGTATTTGTATCAAAAACTAGAGCCTATAAATCGGAATATAACCCGGGTGATATCAGCTAAATTGGGACACTTTTTGGTAAATCGTTTGGGACAATAATATAATACCATATATGCCTTTTCCATGTGTTTTTATGATTAATAATGACTGTTTTTGATAATTTTGTGTTGAAATTATGTAATAAAATATAATTATTTAGGCCCTACATTTCTTGAAACATCAGCTGTGCCAACTTTTTTGCATGAGCAGTTTCAGGTAAAATGGGCCAGCTGTTCAGGTAAAATGGGCCAGTCAAACTGCAAAGGGAAATAGTAGGCTAATTTATCCTGAATTTTAATTTTAAAACACAATTGCTTATACAGCCACATGACAATTAAACTGCATTAAACAAACATATTCATATGCGCCATTAAAAAAAAACATTTTGGGTGCAAACCCACATATTCAAATGTGCAATTAAAAAAGTCCATTTTGGAACAGCATCAGTAAACTGATGTCAGTGGTGTGTGTGTGTGTGTGTGTGTGTGCGTGTGTGTGCGCGTGCGTGCGCGCGTGCGTGCGTGTGTGTGTGTGTGTGTGTGTGTGTCTGTGTCTGTGTTTATATTACATTAGTAAAACCTTAGATCACCTACATTGTGTGGACCAGCCAGCAGTCCCCACGAGGGAAATCGTTTAATAAATATACTTCTGTCAGGTTCATTTAAGTCAAGAACACACAAGACAATAGAAATGATTAGGAAATTGTATTGAATAAATTGCAATTCAGTTGATAATTGAAATTTGGCGGTATGGCTCTGTTCAGGGAGTCCTCTGACCTTTCATGAGCACCATGAAATAACAGAGAGTCAGTGGACAGCAGCAGCATTAGGGAACGCTCACAGTTTAGCACTGGGAGAGCAGAACTATTCCCCCATATGAACAGAGCAGCAACAATGACAGAATAGCAAATGCCACGTTATACACGACCAGGAGGAGCTGGGGAGGTGGTGGGTTGGCAGAGAGCGAGGAGCAAGCAGTTAGGAGCGAACTGAATCTGTTTAAATAGGGCGCCCTGATTTGAGCATAGCCATTAGCAGCGAGGGGAGATGAACAGCTGATGCGCTGATGCAGATCCGCTGAGCAGATCGCTGATGAGATCGTGATGGCCAATAGCGTTAGCAGCATCTTTACTACTTGGCCTGCCAAAACTGACGCTGATGCTCAATTAAACTTTGAATTTTGAAAATGTAAAAATGAATAAAGTTTTCTGTGATGGGCAGGTTTAGGGGTAGGATTAGTGTAAGGGGACAGAATATACAGTTTGTACAGTATAAAAACCATTATGCCTATGGAGAGTCCCCACAAAGGTAGCGAACCAGACGTGTGTGTGTGTGTGTGTGTGTGTGTGTGTGTGTGTGTGTGTGTGTGTGTGTGTGTGCGCGCGCATACACACACACACACACACACACACACACACATACACACACACACACACACACACACACACACACACACACACACACACACACACACAGGATGGCCCATTTTAGCTGAAACCATGTGCCCATTTTACATTAGTGGGTTAAGGTAAATTGGGCCACCAAGAAAAACATCACTTTTTCAAAAAATATGTTCATATATCAAACTAACAACATTATTTCTGATTGATGCCATCAAGACAGATATTATGCATTTTTTTTTATGTGCATGTTTGTTTTTTTATAGATTTATCATCCTTATAATATTAAGTTAGATTTGGTATGCCAGGCTACTTACCATGCAGCTTTCTGGTGTAGTCTTGATTTGAATGATTCCCCCGCCTACCATATCAACCATAAACTAATCAAATCACCTGTTACTTGTCAAGCACAGTTATGACAACAGTTTGAAATCATTTGCAGTCATTGGATCTAAATTCCAGAGGAGCTGGAACCCCCAAACCTTAAATGGCCCATTTTACCTGATGGCCCATCTTACCTGATATCACCTATATAATCTGAATTGTTTAATTAGTTATCATTTTAAAGTATTAAATTAAAACCTCCATATGTATACAATTTTTTGCATATAATGCACAAAAATTATTGCACTTTTTTCCATAAATCTATAATCTGAATTGTTTAATTAGTTATCATTTTAAAGTATTACATTAAAACCTCCATATGTATACAATTTTTTGCACATAATGCACAAAAATTATTGCACTTTTTTCCATAAATCTTGTTTCCAGAAAATGATTGAAATTTGTTACCAAACAAATAACATTATATATTAATAAAATTATAAATAAGAGAATGAAATGCGATAATTCACCCAAAAAATTAAAATTGTGTGAACCCTCATGTTGTTCCAAACCTGTATGACTTTCTTCTGCAGAACACAAAATGGGAAACACTGAAATATTTCTCAAAATATCTTCTTTTTATGTTCAACAGAAGAAAACAAGTCTAAAGTTTTGGAACGACGTTGACGTGAGCATGATTAAACAATGAGAGATATTTCACTTTTCTGCGAACTGTCCCTTTAACAATGATTTCATTCAGTATAGTTAAATGTCTTGGCGCGTGAACTACAGATAACATGTGATACAACTTTATTATTTTCTTACAGCATTATTTTAATACATCATTCAATTAATTAATGAGCTTTGTAAGTGCAGAACTCTGGAACATTCAATGTTTATGGCATTTCAATATTAGTATCAAATTTACTGAGCACACAATAATGTAATCACATCAGGGATTTTTTTTTAAGATGGTCCCACAAAATCCCAACTACTTATTCTCTCAGTCTCAGGAATGACAGACCAGTTGGGTGAAGGTGTGCCAGCAGCAAGCCAATTGAAATCATCCACATCTGTCCAATTGTTTCTGTCTGGATCAAGTCCGGCTACTTTGAAATGATCATGAATACCTGGATATGTCCACGTAAATGGTGCAAACCTGACCTCACGACAATCCTCAATAATTGCCCGGCTAGTCACATGGACATATATCTGAGTGGCAGTTGTGTTATGGGTGCGCAGCTGCTGACAGGGGAACACTAAAGTGCTGTCACTGCACTGGTCAACAAACACAGAGCTGGACACTGGCCCGCAGAGGATCTCGCAGCTCTGGATATTCTTGATGTGCAGGGTGCTCGGACAGCCATAAAGTCTCACTTTACAGTTTGTCAGATGAGATAACAGAACATCTTGTTGCTGGATCTCCTCAGCTTGCATGATCAGGACTTGATTTTCAGCATTAGAGAATCCACACTGGTATACAGAGATTTCAGCATCCACTACTACAGTACCACCAACATCAGATGCAGACCTATGTGTTGTTTGTTTACTCGGTTCAGGCTGGTTACTTGCTCCGGCATTCCTGGATTTGAAAGCGAATTTCTTTTTAGGCAAGACCAAGCCTCTCTTCTCATCAAGAGAGCTCTGGAGTTTCTGCATGGATGCATGTGCCTGTCTTATTTCATATTGGGTTAAAAACAACATGCTGTCGTTGAGAAATTTCTGGAGCTGTTGAATTCTCACAGTGATCTCCTCCAGTGTTTTTGCTGCTTTGTCGCGGTCACTGAGGTTACAGCTGGAGAGCATCTCCCCGACTGCTGTCTTCTCAGCATTAAAGGTGGACGTGAAGAAATCGCTCTTTTCTTCCTTCACAGTCTGGCTCTCCTTGACATTTCTCCGGCGCTCTGCCTCTTCCAGCCGTGCTTGATCTCTTCGTAACACGCTTTCGGGAACATTGACAGCTGTATTTGTTTCTCCGTCATCATTCTCCACATTAACTTCCACTCCTAGTGCCGCCATGTTGCTTCTCAAAAGAGTGTGCTAAACGCGCGCTGATCACCTGACAACTAGTCTAAGCCTGCTGATCAATGATTGGACAAAAACTCTGTACCATTAGTAACGCGGCTTTCTATTGGCTCATTAAATGTTCACGTTCATAATAATCTGTTTTCCCACATTTTTTTTTTGATAGTGGAAGAAAATTATTTATTATTTGTTTTAGACCCCATAGACATTTAGACCCCTTTCTTCTCTAATATTTGTATTTGATTCACATTTTAATTAAATTATTTATGTGAGATTTATTTTTCACAACATGACATGTTATTATACGTTTATATCATACATTATAAGTGTTGATTTATTTCTTTTAGAATTGCAAAATCACCTCGTGACTGTAGAGAAAACAAACAATGTTTAGTTTTTTTTTTAGTTGCACAGTTTGCCAACTGTTTTTTTTTTCTTTTGATATATAGCCTACCTAACAATTTATATTGATTTAGTAGGCTAGGCCTATTGAATTTCGTACATGATCACTGTATGCACTATGGACATAAAAAAATAAATCAGCACATTCTAGTTTTGAATGTCAGTTTTTACTTATTTAATTTCCTTTTAATTAAGTCAACTAATTTAGCCATACTGTTAGTTTCGATGTGATTAGATCAGTTTTCTAGTTTTGTCATAGTAGCTATTCAAAATTGTTTAAACACTAAAATAGACTTGTTTAAGTTTGTTTTGAAGTGATGAAAATGTATTGTTTGTCAGAAAATGTTAGTTTTATTTAAGTTTTCAATGTTAATTTAGTTTCATGCATGATAACATTGACATGCTTTTGCTGTAGCAACAATCTCATTATATAGCCTGCAGTTTATAAAAAATAAAAATAAATCAAAAGGATCCAATGATACATTTCTTATTTTGCTTCAGGTTCACACTTTTGGGTGATGTGATCTCAGGACACAAAGGTGTTGTCAATGTCAATGAAAAAAAAAAGATGTCATTGATGTTAAACATTAGGCTATTATTAATATGGGTAAATATCATATACATAAAATAAACTGGAATAACAGTAAACCCTCTTTAACTTGTTTTAAAAATGTATGTAAAAATGATTTATCATCCATAAAATACTTATCTAAAGATAATCAATCCATTGGTAAATTGTATAAAGTTATGTATGAGTCACTTTCCTTTTGTACATGCTTTAATTTTTTTATTTGAATGTTTCATTTATTTATGTTTTCCTTTGCAACCCCCTTAAGTGTTGGAAGATTGTTTTTGTTTATCGTAGTGGTTTCTTTTATACACATGATGAACCGTTTAAGCACCAAATTATAGATATACGAATTGCGATTTACCTACATGTTATTTTGGGTATATTTTCATATGCATATTATTGTTCCCTATGTTTGTAAATTGATTTTTTTAAAGGTGTGGTCCACAAGGGCCACGCCCCCAATAACAAACACAATTTTTATTCAGTTGTGCATGTCAGGCATTTGAAGTGATCAATCAAAACAGCAGCTTTTATTTATGTTTTACTGAAGATACAGAAGAAGCCTTTATAATAGTAAACAAACAGAATAAGAATCCCCTCTAGTTTCAAGTAAAGAGCCCTTGGTGTCTAGTGCGCTATGTAGTGATGCTGCCTTCTGCTGGAGCCGCACTGCTCCACCGGCCCGTGCAGAGATGGCGAGGAAACCCCGTGGACACGGCACTGCTTTTTCATGACGGTGAGTTTCCCCTTTGAGTGTATTATAATTTTGTGATAAAAATTTCAAGGAAAAAACACACACAACCTCCTTCCTCCCCTTCCTTCGGGGAGGGAAGAGCAAGCGTGGAGAGAGAAAAATCTATCTGAGACTGAGCAGCAAGGACAGTGAGGGAAAAATATATGAGTGGGAGAGAGGGAGAAAGAAGAAGAAGGAGGAGGAGGAGGAGGAGGAGGGGGAGCAAATTAAAAGTTGCCAAATGGAGATATTGGGTTTCAAGAGGAGTGAGACAGGAGTAAGGGTTTGCCTCTTTTTCAAGTCGTCTTTATGTGATGCAAATTCAAATAAATATTTATGCTTCGCCAACGAATTGTTCTCCGTTCGGTTTTTCCTCGACGAATTCAGCCGTTTCTTAATAGGTGTGGCGAAGGTCCACGACGTCAAGAAGGCCGTCGACAACTCGGAGCACGAAGAATGCATAAGACTCGCCTGATGATCCGCGTTTGCACCCTTCACCAAACCTAAGACATCCGTGCCAGTATCAAGCCGTCCGATGCCGATTACGCGTTTCTTTTCGCCGCCCGTCCAAGCTGCGCTCGTCTGCTGTCACAGATGTGCAAATACGCATTGTAGATAGGCTTTTTCGAGACGTGCGATAAAACGAGTCTCTCCAGCCTCGGTCTATTTATGGACAAAGTCCCTGTATGTTTCTAGCTGTTACTTTCAGCGAGATTAAGGCGGGTTTTGTGCGTCCTGCCCTTGCGCCATGGAGAGCCTTTTCAGTCCACCCTGTTTGACAAGTGAATCACTAAAATGCGTCGCCTTGCTTCAACAGGGTTTTACTCTGTATTTTGAGGGGTTGCTGGTTTTCTACGTGTCTCTTTTCCGCCCCTTTGACTTATCAGGCAAAGAGGATAGATAGTTTTTTTCTCTGGTAGAGGAAGAAAAAATTATTCATCTCCTCCCTTATTTGGCTTGCTAAATTGACTACAGCCTTAACGAATATAAGTGTTAAATATACCTCACATCTCTAGTACTTCGTTTAGTTTATAAAAAAACGTTAATTTACATGCAAATTCAGGCTTTTATAAATATATTTTGAAGTTGTTTATCAAGGACATGTAAAATGGCCGGATTAACCTGTCATAGTTTTTTCTTCATTAAGATTGCACTAACGTTACACGGATATTGCTTTAAGCTTAGACTTGCTAGTTAGAAAATGTTCAGTTTTAAATATAACGTTATTGACTAATCTTGTAATTCATTCGTATCTATTTAGACGGTCCGGACGGTGTGTTTATTTTTCTGCAAGTTCTGCAAGATTTCTGTTTTTAACAACGCACGACGTCGTTTGTTTTGAAACAAAGGCAAAAATACATATCCATAGAATGCTGTTCAAACATTTACGTTAATCACTTTGGGAAAAACAGAACGCATTTCGTTCCCTCACTAATATGTGTTATAAAGCATTATCAGAAGCTTGTGAAGTTCTAGTGTGAACAATCAAACTGGCCAAACATGTTTCACCCATCCCCCACGTTTCTTCCTCTGTCACATTTCCACACATGAATTTTCAAGTTGTTCACATTTCTATGGCAGCTTTACAAAAAAATATTATCTGGAATTACAATCGAGTTGCATTTTTACACTGAACCAGTTCTCTGCGTCATAACACCCTTTTGTCTGTCGACTGTAGCGAGCAGTGGCGCAGTTTCAATCAGCAGCCGCCATTTTAAAGTCTCTAGGCTGCGCATGTATCTGCAAGGAGTACTGCCATTCTTTGTCAGACTTGTGCATTTTTAAACATAAACATCATATTCGTGTTACACTACAATGTATATTAGACTATTTTACTTTCCTTATCTGTACTTAAACACTAAAAACAAGTTTCCTATCCTAGCTGATTAGGATGAAATTGTGTTTGTTGCGAATTCAAACAATTTCTTACTGTTACAAGAATATCAGCTATAGTTATTTTTGTGTTGTGTATTTATTCTCCATGTGAAAACAAAATTATTTACCAGAGGCGGTCTCGCTATAAACACTCTAAATTTCTGATTCTTCATTAATTTAGGTTTGTCACAAGTTTGTGTATTCGCATTGCTAACTTAGCGTTATGTCAAAAAAACTATGTCAAAAAACATAGCCTACAGGCCGGTGACTGCAGAGAACAGTTCTTTGGCCTATTAAAGTCAAATGCTTGTATGTATTTAATATTATGCCTGAAGTCTTATACCTTTTCTGAGAGTGTTCTTTAACCCTCTGGTGCTCCTTGCGTGGCAATCAAAAATGTCCAATTTTCTTTTCAATGAAATTAATGTGCTATATTTTAATTTGATAGCTTTTTATTTAATATTTTGTATTTATAGGGGATCCTATGGTACTAAATTATATGCATTAGTTATAATCCATTTTTTACCTGTTAACCACTTTTCGTAATTTGAATGCTTTGGAGCATGTTTGGTCTTTTTGTAAAGAAGACACTTAGCAGATTGAAGTTGAAAAAAAAGTTTTTTATGAAAAATGCACAAAAATATATATTTTTAAATTTTATATGAATTATATATTTCCCAAACATGTTTTCAAATTAAAGCCATAAATCTAAATAAGTTGTGTTCCAAATTTGAGAATATCTTAAAAAAAAAAAAAATCTGAATTTTCTTTGTCTGAATTTTTTTCTTTCCAATCCAGTCATTTTTTTCAGGACCATTTATCCTTCTCGAATCATATCCGTGATTTTTGTTGTGCTCGCTTAGCAATTGCCAAAACCTTTACCAAGTTTCGTACCATTCCGATGAAGTAAAAAAAATAAAAATTAAAAAAACGTAACATTTTGACCACAGAGCACCAGAGGTTATAAAACTGGGGATCCTGACAGATTACAATGCTTTGATTTTGTGTAAAACACTATGCACACTACATTTATTGGATCCTTAGGTGTATTCAGAAACAAATTTATATACAAAGTATGTCTCACTGTAGCCAAACGACAGGAAAATTGTGTCTATTGTAATATCTCAAAATCCGTTACTGTCGCAGGTGTCATGGATGATGAAGACGACCGCCGTCTTCTGGATTTTTTAGGGTAATCAGCTTTATAATTTGATGGTTATGGTTTAAAGAGCTACAAACATAGATTAAAAATAAATTTTGCCCATCAAACATAAACAAGCTTTAATGAACTGTTTTATGTCAACAGAGATGTGCAAGCATTGAATGAGTATCTTCATGGTTCAAATAGTAAATCTGTAAGTATACTTACACTATATGACATTTGTGTTTTATGTTGGAAGGTTATTGACAGCTTTCTTTGACATTCAAACAGATTGGAGAAGATGATGTGACAAATGCAGCATTTGGATCGGCCAGCTCATTCTTCACCAGTGACACCGTGAGTATAGTTAAAGTCCCTATCAAGGAAAGTCAGTTCACATGGCGGCCATATTTTCAATGCTTCCTGGAAGCAATTTTGGAACCTATCTACTTGAATGGGGATAAACGGAAATCTCAAAAACTGCTTGCCAAACTCATATTTAAATAACTTATTTCAAATCAGCAACTAAATCTGACATGAACTGTCCTATAAATATGTTTCTTATGGTCAAATAGCTTTAAAAAGCACATATTTCAGGTTGGTTATGTTAATGCGTATGTGCAGTCATGTGCCAAGTGCACATCTACTACACGTTAACTGGGCTTAACTGTTTCTGTAGGAACAGGAGCTTATAATGACATCTGCAGTGACGTGACGACTTTACCAATTGGCGATTGGCTCTTTTATTTAGAAGGCAGGAGTTTTCTTGCCATATCGCGTGTTGTACTTTCTCCCATTCATAGAAATGAGTGAACCGTCTTGGTATACTTTATATACAGTCTGGTAAAGATTGCAAGCAATGGGGATACCTAGAATTGGGATTTAGTAGGAGCATCTGAACAACAACTTATTTGGTTTTCTACTCAGAGTTGCTCCAATGAAGAACTCAAAGATGGCCACAATCATTTGGGAGAGTTTGAGGAGGCTGGTGGAGCTGAGCTTCAGCTCTCCAACAGTCTTCCGTTCATTGAGGATGAGCTCGACGGTGGAACCTCTCCGGATGAGGTCGATCTCAGTGGCGAGGACCAACCGTTTGACATCCTCCAGAAGTCATTGCTGGAAGCAGATATCACAGAGCAGACATTGGCTCAAGAAGCCCTTTTGGACTCCCAGCCATCTCTCATTCCTACAGCTACCGCCTTCCCTCAGCAGCTGGTCTCTGGAGGGTTTGGAGGTGTCTCGGGTCCTGGTGTGGTGACACCATCGGCACAACCTCAGGCTTTTATCCAGCAGGTTCCCCAATTACCCTTGCCAAATGGCCCCACTGGACACATCCAGGTAGTGGGATCCTTTAGTGGCAGTGCCTCCTCTATGATGACTATCAACAGCTTGGAACAACCTCAGATCCTGTTGAGGCAGAGTGGAAATGTAGTAACAAACAACAGCGGGCAGGGTACCATGTTCACCCCTTCCGCAGCTGGTCAGGTGTCAATGTCTTTCAATAAAGGAACGATACCACTTCAGAATATTATCATCCAGAGAGGCCCTACGCAACAGGCATTGGTTAGACCGATTCAGCCTAAACCCTTACAGGCAGGAGGACAAACTGTATACAATATCAGCAACATTGGGCTTCAACCTAGCACCAACAGTGCTGCGAATTTAGTCAGTAGCCCCTACACAGCAACTGGCTCTCCTCAGTCTGCTCAACAGGTGAAAGTGGTCAATCCAGCCAGCAGCATTGTAATGCATTCACCGCTGGGGCAACAAGTACAACCACAGTCCCAGTCCAATCTGCCTCAGGGGCAGTTTTTCCTACCCAGTTCTATTTCCCTAACCCCTGGTACAACTGTTCACAGCTTCCAGGCTGTGAATGGGCAGGTGTTACAAACAAACACTCAAGTGGGTGAACCGGGGTCAATAAGCACTACCACCTACTCAATCCTCACCAATCAGAACACAACAGTACAGCTTATCGCTGGGCAGAACTTTTCAGCTGGAGGGCAGCTAATAGTCAATCAAGGTTTGGTCAGTGGAGGTCAAATAGGCCAAGCTTCACCCACACCTGTTATGGAGGTGTCTCAAAGGCCTGGTGCCACGGCCAAAGTTTGGAATGCCAGCGCGTCGCCTAGCCCATCGCCTCGACAGACTTCACAGACTTCAAGCCACCTCACCATGGTCAGTTCTGGTGTTCAAGGCCCACAGGTTTGTCAGCAGTTATCTGTGAGTCCAGGACAGCACCTCCAGCACCTTATGCCTGTGGGCCAGAACGCTCCAACTACTTCAGGCGTTCCGGAGTTTCAAGGCTCTCTAAACCAGGTGAAATATATTTGGGTCAATTTATCCAAAGTGCCTCTTCAAAGTTGTATTGTTTCATTACATTTGAATGTTTCTTCAATTTCATAGAACACCACAGCAGCAACACAACGAGGGCACACACAATTAGTTAATCTCCTTGGTACCAAAGGTAAGACTACTTTGAATCTTTTTTGTGTTTCCATCAGTGACCATAAGTGAGATTTGATTAGGTTTTTTGCTATATTTTTACATATACAGTTTAAAATAAATGTTTTCTATTTGTATATATTTAAAATGTAATTTATTTTGTTATGGCATCATTCTAATATGCTGATTTGATGAACTGTTAAAAACAGTTCAATAGCTGCTTAATATTTTTGTGGAAATCATGATAATTTTTTTTCAGGATGCTTTGATGAGTAGAAAGTTCAACTTTGATCAAAGCATTAATTTCTTTAAAAAAACATTCTGACATTTGAATGGTAGTGTTGTATATATTATTATGTGGTGATCTTTTTTTGCACCTGAATTTCCTCTCTTGGATCCATGAAGTAATTTTTCTTTATTCTATTTAATCTTAGCTGTGAAAACACTCACTCCTGCCAGTCAGGAATTGCCTCTCACACCGAAGCGACCTGCAACTCAGCAACTTACTAGAGGAGGAATGTGAGTGCCCAAATTGTACACCTGTTACAGATGAAGTGTGTAATTTCTGCACCATGGTGTAAACGAATAGAATTGCAGAAATAATGATTGTAACACTGGGCCTTATTTCACAGGGTCCTCCAGCAGTTAAGACAGGATCACTGTAGAGTCATGTCTTCAGAGCGGACACCCTTCACTTCATTAAATGATGGCATTTACAGATTACTACCCTATCATGTTTTCCAAGGCTCACCACCTCAAGATGAAGATTTCGCCAAAAGTGCATTTTCAACTTTTCCTCTACATAATTAATATTTAACCATAGATAAATATATCAGAGGTTCTGATAATCATTTTTGACTTTACAGTTGATGACGAGTTTGAGGCAGTTGCCACACAAGTGCTAAACAGAACGCAGGCCATGGTGAACAAATACAGACGCTTACTCATGGTGGAAGCAGAGGTAGGTTCAGAACATGCTTTTAACTTAAATGCACAAAATACTACATATAGTTATTTGTAGATAATGAATTACTCTAATGTCACTTGCCCTAATGCAAAACCATTCACTGCTTAATGCTCTTTCAGAGGTCTAGCCCTTCATCAGAAATGGTGATGATTGACAGGACTTTTAACCAAGAGGAACGGGGCAACTTGACCCAAGACAAACGAATGATATTAGTGGATCCAGGTGAGCGATGGTACCCTGGTTGCATTTTGTATATGTGTATAAATTAATGTTATAAGTTGACAAAATAATTTCACAATGTTTCCAATTAGCTTTATTTTGGTTGAATACAGTTAAGTAGTATTTGCCATGTATATTTAGGATTTTTTTTTTGTGTGATTATTTAATATTTTAAATGTACACATCGATTTTGTTATATGCAAAGTAACAAGCATAACGATATATAATTGGTAAAGCCTTGGAGAACTAATTAAGAAATTCATTTCTTATATGAATAATTTAAAAATAATTTTAACATTTAAAATAATGTGTGTGTGTGTGTGTGTGTGTGTGTGTGTGTGTGTGTGTGTGTGTGTGTGTGTGTGTGTGTGTGTGTGTGTGTGTGTGTGTGTGTGTGTGTGTAAATATATATATATGTGTGTCATATATATAATTTCAATCATCACAAAAGTAGAGTGTGAAGGTGGTAATGGTCATTTTTGATCATTCAGATACATAAGCTACATGGTATCTTTTGGTTTCTTTTTAAATTGTTGTTATTTATGGAACGCTTTTACGATGTTGTACTATAATTATACCAAATGCCACATTGCTCCTCAGATGGCTTCCTGGAAGACTTCTGCTGTGGCCGTAAACTAAGGATCCCAAGTCCTGAAGTCTTGACCCCAGTCACCAATGAGGGCAATCCCAGCACAATGGAAACATCCCCAAGGCATTCCATAAGTCTCACTGTAAAAGATGGGCAGGGAATGAACAGCCACACAGAACCTGCTTTTAGGACAGAATCTCAACAACAAGGGATGGAAGAACACAGAAGAACTCCCATCAAGTGCATCCTGGACCTAAAAAAAAAGACATCCAGCACCGTAATCAGTGGCAACAGTCAACATGCTCACTACCCTACATCTCCCAGCCAATCACAGCATAGCTCTGCCCAAGGCTACCCTTCGAGCCTGGGACGGGGCCATGAAGAACAACTTCCCTCAGATCATAATCACACTTCATTGGCTGACACAGACTCTGTGCTTGAGGCTGCTGTGAATAGCATCTTAGAATGTTAGACAGTGCCATATTTATGTTTGTTAGTTGTTCCATGTTAATCTCATTTCATTTCATTTCATGCCATGTGTGTGCGATCTGAACTCCACGGCATGTGTGAATGGACGTACGTTGGCATTATCACGGTTTGAAATGCAAACAGCAGCTCTGACTAGGTTGAGGAACAGGAAGGTGAATCTAATGATAGTAGTACTCTAATACTGTGCCTGTTGTTCTTTAGAAGTTTACATAAGAAAGCCTTTTTGACAATGCTTTACAGGATACACTTGCAAAAAGACACACATCAATATATGCGCGCACACACACACACACACACACACACACACACACACACACACACACACACACACACACACACACACACACACACACACACACACACACACACACACACACACACACACACACACACACACACACACACAATCAAGCAGTAAGTAAGTGTGATGTTTGGAATGAGTAGACATTGATATTTGTAGCGTATCGATCAATATCAGACACTTAGTCTAATAGTCTGTCCGCACTTAAGGTTTTATGGTTGTCTCAACACTTATGTTGTATCATTGCAGTAGACTTTGACCAAGTGAGGCACACAAACACACCTGCGCGTTTAATTGTTTTTAAACATTGGTTGTGCTCTTCTTTTTTTTTTTTTTACATTTGTTTTGCAATTAGTTTTGTACCTTACAGGTATGTTACCTCTCCACAGAGACAAAACTCACTTGTGTGGTTTTGTGCAGGGGAAAGTTAAGTCCTCAGATTGAGGGTACAATGTTACATGATGTTTATCTTTTTTGTTTAATTCTTTTTTTGAAATTATGCATTATATATATATTTTTGAAATTCTGTGCTGCTCCCTGTCAGGAGATAATATGTGCTGTTTTGCACCTTTAGTTAGTGTCTCAAAGAACCCACATTGGTGAATCTCATGAAAACCTGTCAGTCGCATTTCAACCCAAAATCAATAGAAAATTCAAGAAATAATATTTTGCAAAAAGAAGAGGAAACCTGTTTTTGGACTATTAATATATATTTATTGCATTGTGGTACCTTTTTTTATATCAAGTAAGCACATTTTAATCACATTTAAATTTTCTTTATTGTCATCAAATTCTTATTACATTCTGAAAGGATCTAAAATAATTAAAGGCAGTGCAACAATCTCTACCATTATGTACAAATACATTACAATGAATTATAATTCATTGTATTAAATTATAATTTTTTGCATTATGGTAATGCAAATTGGTTATAATAGTGCTTGTCATGAAATATTGTCCTCACAATCTCAGTGGTTCTACAACAGGCTTGATTTCTCTGAGCAAAATATAATTTCTTTTTTCTTTACTTTGATTTGGGTTTTTTTTGTGAGATTTACCAAGACTGGTGTTGTTTGAAACTTTTCATTTTCCCTTGTGTGTTGAGTCCCCTGCTGGTCAGGCTGTAGTCTTGGCAGTCAGTTTGCAGTTTCTGCCTCTTGAGGCAGCTTATATTTGCACATGTGGACGTGACCTTTTTAGATAGCCATGATCACAGCTCTTACAGCCCCTCTGCAGATCACTTCTCTCATTTGCGCAGTTTTAAATCGGTGAAAGCAGAAGTAGTGATGTCACAGCATATCAGGTTTTTTTTAAATTCAATATTGGTAACTAGTAGCATCATGAGATGGCTGTTTCCTGAGATAATGCAGTTTGGTTGGAGGACAGGCCCACATTTCGAGGACCCGTTTTGAGAAATCATTTCTAAAGAGGAGACTGTCAGCATTCAGTCCTGTTTTATAGACTAGAATCTATATTAACTGTGCCATTACAGGGCTTTGTCAGTCAATGATGGGAGTATGACCAAGACAATGTCAAAAACTGACCAGGGGAACGTTTCCCAAAGCCAACTAAAGTAGTAGGTTCCATTGTTTCCAACAGAGTTCAAAGGAATTTGCGACCATAGTTGGCTAAACTGCAGTGTGCGTACATATTCACTTAGCAGTGTGCGTACAGTTACCATTAGCATCCATTCCAGATCTGAAGGGACGGTTGCTTGTTTTCATCTAATGTCATCCCATTGTTTTTGCATCATTAACACTAAACGCCACCGTCTTTCCCAGCAATTCAACCAAAAATGACAGACAGAAAAAAAAAGTGAAATACTCTTCTCTCTGATCTGAGCTCTAGAGGTCGGTGTTAGGGAGCATTCTGAAAGACCTTCACTTCGAAGGGCTTCTTTGCCTTAGGACAGAGCGAGTGAAAACAAGTTTAAATAGTGTATCGTTTGTTTTTACTGCTTTTTGTTGTGCGAGTGTGGCCTTCAGTTATCGTAATACCCCATGGTAAAAGTTGCTTTTAACGTTTTATTTTCTGCATCACCTAAAACTTGATTTGTAATGTTTGTATTACAAAAAATAAAAACATGAAACACAAAATATTTATACTTTTTGTAAAGAAAAAGAATGTAAAACAAAAAAGTTATTTTTATTATGTTAGGTGTACACGTCATACTGTATATGTGGTCAGTTCATTTGTTTTTGTGAGTGTTCATTACAACAGCAGAGATAAATATTAAATCCATTTTGAATACAGCCAATTTGTCGTAATGTCTTTCTTTTTAACAAATTGTGGATATTTACATGCAACAGTATTACATAACAATTAAGAAATTAAACAAGATCATGTAAACAACAAACAAAATAACCATTTGACAGGTGTCACAAAATAAAGGGCAGAACAATATTGTATAATTTATTAGATCTCGGGTAAGTCCTCTTTTTGGTTACACAATAAACAAAACGTAAAAATGTTTTGGTTAAAAGCAGTCTTTTTTTGGTAAATAAATTAACATTTAGAAATATTTAATTGAAATAATTCCATTATCTGTGCTTCAAGATAGGTTCCTATCAAAAAATTAAATTCATAAGTACTTTATCATTCACAGTCTTGACATTTCTAACTAACTTGTCAACAAAAACACAGCAAACCTCATTTGTAGTAAACCAATAGATGCTGGTATTATAATCTTGCCCCATTAATTATTAATCGTATTGTGCCCATATGGCCCTGAAAAAAATTACAAAGACTACCCAACGTCCTTAATGGTACTTCCTCCAGCGTTCGTTCTCTGTGAAACAGAATAAAACAGACATTTCAATCATGCATGCCAATGATTATGGGATGTTTGTTGATGACATCGATTCAGACTCACTGAGATGTGGGTATCTCCATATGTAACACAGAACGAAGTATCCAGTCAACAGCATGGATATCCCACCGATTCCTCCTCTACGAACATCAAAATACTTCCTGTAGTACCACTGCCAACCTGATCACATAACCAGAAAACAATAGAAAACCACAAACCAAAATGTTATGTTATATTATGTTGGATCAGGAACAAACCTTGCTTTAATATGGTCACAATCTCTCCAGGTGACACCGGAGTTCGAGCGGCAAGCCAGACACCAAGTTTATTCAATCTGACATCTCCAAGCTTCCGCTGCACTTGAGGCACTATATGAACAAAGGCATTTTTATAATTTCATATTTTTATAATTTCAACTCTCGTTTCTTTTGAATTGGTATGAGAAATTCATTATTTTAACATGCATGTCATGAAAACTAGTGTGGAAGCACAATGTGCATGTGGAACTTGAAGATGAAGTGAAAAATTCACATGAAAGAATGAATATAAATGATAATAGGACGAATGAGATGAAACTGTTTCATGGACCAACGTCCCTTTCCAGCCAAGCTGATGAAAGTGTAGCTCATTTACTATCAGTTTACTATCACTTACTATCACTTAAAAATGTGCTCAACAATTCTAAGCTACCTAAATGTAAACATAAACCTAAATGTTGGAAATAAAAGTATTTTTTTCATTTGTCTGTCAAGATTTGGTTTTGGTTCTTGTCTCATGTCATGTTTCTGTGCTTTGTCATGTGATTCCCTGTTTGTCATGTGATCCTGCCATGTGTCTTGTCATTGGTTAAGAAACTGAATGGAGTTTGTACTTCTGGACCCCGACTGTTGAACTCTATTTGGCGTGCTCTACTAAAAATGCTAAAGGTCACACATAATGTTGTTCAGGGAATTTTGCCGGGTGAAATGCAGTCATTTGAATAGGAATCCACGAAATTGGAAATTTTATGTGAGGGTGAAAGAATTTCCAGATATTTCACAATGGTTTCAATTTGGTCACATGGATTTGCCACACTGACCAACAGAAATATTATTGGTTCAATGCAATTTCACTAATTTAACCTTTTGTGAAAATGAAACGTTTTAATGAAATGGTAAGAAGTTCATGTGAAATGTCATCTTAGGACAGCAGATGAAGATGCGTCACACGTGCTTGAGTATGTAGTAGATGCGCCGCTCATTCAAACAGAAACACGCAGAACATGCAGACTTCATATTCCAATAGCAGACTTTTTGCATTTAAACATTCACATATTGTGATTTTATTAAGAGTACATCTCCACTTTTGATTGACTCCAAATTCAGTGACTTTCCGCATTATAGAGAAAACTCTACTGTTATTACTTGATTTTGCGACTCCTGTCCAGGTTTTCCGCATCGCAGACATCAGAGGGCCTTTAAACATATACATATAGGCCTTTAAACTTTACCGTGTAAAAACAATACACTGGCAACTTTTTGTTTTGACTCATTTTAGTGCAGTTCAAACTTTAATTAAAATGTAATTAATCTAATTAGGTAAAAGTTGAAAAAAAAAACAGATACAAGTGTTAAGCCATGTGCAAACCAAGAACGATAACTATAAAGATAACTAGCAATAGCGTCCACACCAACACACAATAATGTTCTTGGGCTCTTTAAAGCAGGGCGGATTCTGATTGGCTGCCAATGTTGTTATCAGCTGGAAAAAAAGTGTGAAAGTGATTCCAATGATATTGTTATCATTATTGTTGTGGTGTGGACTCTTTTCTTATTTTCTTAAATTTAGAATCCTTGGTGTGAACATGCTTTGTGATTTCTCTTCACATGAAAATAACGATGTAAATAACCAAACATCACAGAAATCATGGATTACCTTCACTTTGGGAGAACGGTCCAGGATATTGACCCTTCTTCCAAATATTGTCATTAGCACAGCTGCCTAAAGGTGCTGAGGAGAACGGTATTCTGTTGTAAGCAGTCAATGTCTCTGGACTACATGATAGACTTCTTGCACCTTGCAGTCTTGAACTAAGGATGTATTCTGAAGGTTGATGAATGGTTTCAGATAAAGTCAGTGAGGGTGGAGAGGCAACCTTGGTAACTGCTGTTTCAGGCTTGTTTGCTTGTTGCATAGTCTCCAGGGCTGAATCTTTGGATGTTTCAATAACATGATAAGGCACAAACAGATTATAAGACCTCTTGTAATACAAACTGTAATTGATGTGATCCCACACAGAAGTTTTGGATGTAAAGAAAGCATGAGCTTTATGCTCTTTTGCTCTTGATACTAGACCGATATTCTTGCTCTGGCTGTTCGCAAGTCTTTCAAGCTCCTCCAAGCAGTTAACTTTTGTTTCGAGTTTTGGATTTTCATGCTGTACACTGCACTCAGATGGAAGGCTAGAGTTTTTCAGAATGGCTGGCACAAATCCAGGGGTATTGATTTTACTCTTGGTGATGGACAACTGCTCTGATAATGGTGCCATATTTAGCTTATTTTTGCCTGTAGCACTTTTTCCATTACTTTGAGATGTTCCCTGATTTGGTCCTTTGGAGATCTCACAAAAGCTTTTATCTCCTTCATGCTTGGATAATGAGGTAGGGTTGCTTGGCATCTTTGAGATTGGCACTAACAGGTGTAATCTCTCAAGTTCCCTTTGTCTTTTAGCAAGCCATTTCTTTTTAGGCCTCTCCATGTCCAGAGTTTCAGATGATAAGACTTTGACCTCAGTAGTTGTGAGAAGACTGTCTGCATTGTGAGTATCTTCTTTCCTCCTGCTTTTGGAGGTTAGTCTCTCATCAAAGATGACACCATTTATTGTCTTTTTATGGATCTTCTGTGTTGATGTGGTTGCACTCAGTTCTTTTGGCGCTTTAATGCTTTTCCTGGGTTGTGTAACTGGTGCCATTTTGCAGTGTGGTAGGTGGGTTTTCAGCCTCTTGAATGGCTTTCCACAAAATGGACATTCTTCTGAAAGAGAAAAGAATTTTTAAAAATCTGATATTACAGGAATGGATCAATAGGTTTGAAATTAATGTATTGCCTATAGAAACTAGAAACCAAGAACTTTAATATTTCCCCCATATCTCTTAGATGAAACATGAAATCATTTTATGAGCAGGTTTCTGTGTTGCTGATGTAATTCCATTAACCTATATCTATTAAATAGCTTACATTTTAAATATCTGTTTAGCTGCTAGTTAATTTTGTCAACTTTCAAGTACACTGACATCTAGATGGCCTCAAAACAGATATGGGCTTATAGCCACAAAACTCCAATTTTGATTTAATGGGGTCTTAAAAACTACAAACAAGGCATTGGATACTAAAATTGACAAATAATCTATAAAATATTTAGATTTGCCACTCACCTAAACTCATATTTTATAATTTCACTGCCATCTTTCAATGGAAGAGGAAAATGCCTTCTCTCTAGTGTTTTTTAATCATTATTAACTCGTTGACTTGGGAACCTTTCTCATGCAGACACTTTAAACCAAGTCGGTTGTATTTTAACTAGCTCGTTTGCGCATATGAAAAATGCCGTTTGTTACCATGGGACATTCAGTAAAATTACGGACCCTGCGATAGGCTATGCGATGGACCCTCTAGAGGACATGCTGGATTATTTTGAGTTACGAAAGGCACTGTTAGCCGTCTCTGTCAATGCCTGTGTGTAAATAGCCTACTGCATGTGTAACAACACCGTTGATCACGAAAGCAATTGCACAATCTTTTCCGAACGGAATTTTTTCACCTCTTTTTTTCTCGGAAGGAAAGTTTTACTATCTATCTATCTATCTATCTATCTATCTATCTATCTATCTATCTATCTATCTATCTATCTATCTATCTATCTATCTATCTATCTATCGACAAAGAACTAAATAACTTACAAGCAGAAAGGCAATAACAAAATGTATAATTTTATAATTTTATAAATAGGCCTATATAGCCTATGGGGTTACAATCATAGACTTAAAAAAAAGGTTACAATACATGGAATTTTCAAATGAACTAAAACGTAAGTTAATATAGCCTAAGAAGTACTAGGCTACACAGTCGAAGTGTCTTACAAACAATTTCTGTAAAGAATTTAGATATAGGCCTAGGTTCTAACGTTAGCCAATATCAACATCTTTCGTGAAAATAAAAATAAGTGAGCTATTTTCTTTATAAATATACATATGTAGGAATGTTACATTTCACAAAGAAGTTTTTTTTACTAATACAGAAGTGTAAGGATAAATTCGAAATAGCTTTGCGGACAGGCCTACATATTGACGTCATAACTGAAAAAAATGTTGAATGGGCTAACATTTCAAATTAATGGATAACTTGTCTAATCCAAATCACATTAAATGTATTATTTAATGTAGAAAAAAATCTCAAAAATAATAATTAAATTAAAAATAAAACGTTACGTGTGAATCGTACGTCACCCTTCCCTCAAAGGCACGCAAGCTGCGTCATTATGACAGCAACAGATGGAAGTGTGAGCGAGCGAGTGAGAGAGAAAGAATGAGATCCGGCGAAATGGATACGTTGTAACTTCAGAAAATGACTGAACTCAAGATCCATCTGTGAACAGAGAGAGAGAGGTAGAGTAGCCTACATCACACACCTTTTGTCTCTTCACAAACTCCATTTATTCCGTTTAAATCACTTCGTTGGTTCTGTAGCAATAACAGTTCATCGCTAGGAGGAAATAAAGTGAACTACACATAGCATTGTGCTATCTGTCTCTCAGCTTGACACCCTGTACGCACTATTTTTGCATGGCAACATTAGTATCGTTTTGTATCAGTGTGACTTATGCCCATGAGCCATTTTGTCTCAGTAATGCCAATTAATACTGGACGTTTACATTTAAATTATAAATAGATAAGGTGGTTCCGTTCCGTTCTGAGTCAGTCCTATGCAGATCATTTTTCTAGTAGCCAATGAATATAATAGCTCAGTGTATCTCACGAATGCATCTTAATGGATATTAGCTTATAATAGATATTAATATTACGTTTTCTGCACATCTGTACTGCAATCTAAACGTGTCTGCAGCTTCTCACAATGAATTATATTTGTCATGTCGCTCATCATTAGGGAAAATCTTGGCAGATCCCTTCATTTTGCTGAAAAGAAGCCGGTGGTTTCTGAGTCGAAGAGGTGTTGTGTGCAATTATTTGGCTGTCAAGTGCACAGATACGACATGTTGACAGAAAGCAGGTAACATCATTTGCATCATTTGTGTCTGCATGCATGTTTCAAGTTGCTTTTATGTAACGCATGTCCTGCAAACATCCATGTGGCTGCTGTTGTCAGTACTTCTGGAGGTGGATATTTTTAGATGTTCTTTTAGATGGCTGATCCTCTTGACTAGCTACTACTATATCAGTTAAACGAGTCAGTGCTGTTATCCAGCATCATGCTTTGATAGCTGTGTTGATGACATTTTTATTCTTAAATCTGAGTCATAATCCTGCAGTGGACATATTGATGACTAATGGTTGCAATCAAGCCTGCATTGCTCCATTTCTTAAGACAGTTGTCAATCTTTGTTCTTTTCAATCCAAAGACCCCCCTAAATATAATCGTGCGAGGGACACCCATCCTGAAATTTTAAAGGCATCTATTTAGTTTCTTGTTGTAGCCCAATTTATATTGTAAAGAATTAATATTATAAATATACATAAATATTATTTGTAACATATTTAGTTTCTATTAAGTTAATTATTACATTATTACATACAAACCCCTGGTTTAAGAAATGGTGATGCTCAATGGTACACTACTACTAGGAAAGATTTTTGCATCTAAATTATTCTGAAACCACAGACCTTACGGTTATGAATTCTTCCATACATGTTGAACAGAGTAGTCAAAGGTGATGGTCTCTTGTCAACAGAAAACGCAGACGCAGCTGTGATGCTGAGCAACTCCAGGTCTTACCCCAGGCAAAGAGGTCTGGGGGTTATTCCTTTCTTCCTGAGGTTGGCCATGATGTCTGGGACTCTGAGGTAAGAAGACACAACTACTGGCCAAGAACATTCTTTCGTTCAAGAACGGTCAATTGTTGACGTTCATTCTAGAATGTGTTTCGTAACGGCACATAATAAACTCTTACAAAAGTATGGAGTTAAGTCTGATTCCAAAACTGTATCAAATGGAATGTATTTGACTTTTCCAGTAGGATGAATGAACCTAATTTTAGGGTGTGTTCACACTTGTAGTTCGATTTGTTTGGTCCGGGCCAAAAAATTCTAGTCCTGGTCCGCTTAGAGATCACATTGGCATTTTAACATCAACCTAAAAGCATAGGGATACATTCACAACCTGATTGGTCGGCTTTTATAACGTTTCGAGATGGAACTTGGCGAACATCAAAAACAATGCTGTATGCTGGGATAAATGCCCTCGCTGTATGTGCGTAGCCTACATATGATGGTATTTTGACCAGCTGAGAACTGAAAAAAGCTTATAACATATGTAAAGGAGTCGAAACAGCAGCAGGAATCCCTCCGTCACACACACACAAACGAAGATCTGCTGTGAGGAGACGTGTTAGATGCGGCAACATCGCGACTGTAACGAGAAACATCAGGTATGTTTTAGCATTCTGTCCTTGTATCCTGTCGTATCTTGTATCCGAGTTCGTTTGGAAGAGGACCGAGACCCATCTTTTCTGCGGTCTTGGTCCGCTTGTTTGGTGCGCACCTGGGTTCGGATGGCAGTGTTCACTCTTATTCGAATGAACCGCAATCACTCCAGGGTTAGTTTTAATCGAACCAAATATGCCAAGTGTGAACACACCCTTAATCTCTTTTGGATTATTTTATTAGTTGACAGCCCAATTGTAAGACATTTTTTCATTGGCAACTTTAACCAGAAGTGGTACAGCACAGAAACCCTCAAATCTTTTTTCCTCAACAGTCTTCCAGCAGTGACAGCAGTGGGATTAGCAGTCCGGACCGTATGGCGGGTGCCAGTTCCAGCATCCACAAGATCGACCAAAGAGGACTCCCTGTTTCCCAGGCTCCCTGCAGCCCCACTATTGCAGCAGAAGAGCCGGCCATTTCCTTAAGCCACAACGTCTCATATGATCACATCAACCGTATCTTGAGGGAGGCCCACTTCAGTAGCCTGCAAACTCGTGGTCAGCAAGGTCCAACGTGATGGACAGTGACTCTTCCAGCAACCATTGGCATTAAGGAACAATGTACTGGGGAGCTTTTTGAGGGATTGTATGGGTCGCTTTAAGGTCTGGCACAAATATAGGCCCTCTAAATGCATTTATGTTCTTTCTTATAGCACTTTTTCATGTTCATAGTGTTTATGTGGGGCTCTACTTGATGTGTTGACCATGAACTTCACATAGGTGCTATATAAAAGAACTATCTTGAAAAAAACAACAACAACATCAGCTTCTTGTAAGCTTTTCCCCTTTACGAGACAGTCACACATGGTGCTACTGCGGTTCTGGGTCCTGTTTTACTCAGACACATGCATTTGGCCACTTTTGACACTCTTTGGTTGGTCTAGATAAGGAAATAAAAAATAAAATAACGTCCTTTTATTTAGGAGCTGAGGTAAACCATGTGATTATATTTGCAGCCCTGCTTTGGAGTCATTCCAGGATGATCAATAATGCTGTTGTTTACAAAGGATGCCGGTTTGGTTCTCACTGGAATTTAGACTCTTTCAGGAAGTTTTTTTTTAGGGGGGAAGCTTGATGATTGCTTACATATCCAAAACTCAGGTCTAGAGGATTTCTCCCTGTGTGCCATTAAGGTTGAGACTTCATATGAGGTAAAAATCTCTTTACCTTTACCTTAGATGAGGAAACGCATACTAGCACATCACACTGTAGAGAGACTATTCTGAAAATGCATGCTAGACTCAGGTCTGTTAATGTACATAATGAAGCACTCTAAGAGAAGGTTTAAGCCAACTGACAGGTGAATTAGTGTGTAAATCCAGTGTCTGCAAATTGAAAGCCATGTCCGATATTCATATACGAATTTCAAAATGATCAGAGCTTGAAATACGCTAGTTTAGATCATTCACTAAGCTCAATGTAATACGAGGACTCGTCTTCTACGGGCAGACCTAAGAAATGACCTAAAATTAGCTTGCACCTAACTAAGCACTCTGCAGTGTCATGTCACCACAAAATCCTAAATATTTTACCATAAAATGTCCATACACACACTTATGCCTGTGTCTGACCAATATATACGATGGCTTGATTCATTTCAGAATGGGAAAACAAACTGGAATGGTAGTGTTCCTAAATTTAGTATGCACAAGTATAGTTCAGTCCTTTTTAGATACACATCCTCAACTAAACTTCAGCTTAGTCCAAACAGTTGTATGAGGATACTTACATCATTTCAAGCAGGTGATCTAATTGTGTACAAGATACTGATACACTTTCAACTACTCAGTGCACACAATACTGTACAACCCAGGCACTGTGCTTTGTGTGAAAGACTATTAGCTTTTTGATGATGAAAATCGTCCCTGCAGTCACCATTGTTTTGTATGTAGGACTGTACATAATATATAGCTAGCATATATACAATATTTGAAATCATTGTTATTTTATGAATTGTTCCTCTGATGTAAATTAAATAAAGATTCTTTTTAATTACATGTATAATTTTTTTATTCCCGTTTCAGTCTCCGAATGGACATTTGTATTCAAACCTGCCTTTCAAAACTCATGGCTTTAGTTTTCGAAGTTGCTGTAACATTTTCACACAAGAGAATTTCTTGATATATTTGCACACAAGGTGGACAATGTTTTGGCAGGATATTTTCTAATCAAACTCGACTATGTGGGTGTTAATGTTTGTTCTTATTTTATAATGCACTCAATAAGTGCTTTTAGTAAGAGGAAAGACTAGTGCAAATAGTAACAGCCATTTCAGTAACACTTGTTTTTAACACCTCAACTGAAAAGCGTCCTGAGTAGTTTCTTAATAGTATCGCTATAGAGAATGTTGCAGTTGCAATTGCAGGTAGATGTTATCTCCATAAGCACTGGTTAAGACAGTAACAACATTCACATGCACAAGAAATCCTTGACAGCAACTGGAATATTCCTGTATACTAATATATTCTGTAGATGTAGTCGGCATATAAACAAAAACATGCATGTTCTTTTTGCATGTAGTTTTTTCTTAGTAATTCAGCATATTGACATCAACTCATCAAGAGCACATTGACATGCAATATGTACATTACCTTTCAAAATTTTGGGGTCGGTAAGTTTCTTATTTTAGTGTTTGTGAAAAAAAAAATGAACGTTTGATCTTCCTAACAAGGTGTTTAAGTGACTCAAAATTATGATTAATACAAGCATCAGCCAGTGGTCTCTATTCAGATTTCTGGAAACCACCAGAACATTGGTCGAATCGGGTCATGGCGATCATGTTACTGTAGAATAAAATTTGCATGTGCATGTAAATGTAGTCACTTTCAGCAATTATAATAATATCATTATTATTCTTAATATCATTAAGGTTGTTAACCATTCCATTCAAAAATGTCTTTCACTGCCAAGCTGATTCTGTGCAAGAAGAAATCACTCATAGGCTGAATCATGTGAACATGAATGGAATGGTTTTCCCCCCATGCCAGTACACAACCGTAAAGGAAAGTTGGCATCAGAGATTAAGGAAGGAGAAGGCAGACACTTGCTCACTTGATGTGGGTGAGCCTGCAGTTCTCTCACAGCTTTTCTCACTCGCACAGTCTATGCCTGTAGTGGCTTCTACACTTGTCTGGGCGTCTGACTCGACAGGAACAGGCTCAACCAAACACACAGGTTTGCTTCTGTTCACTAGCTCCATTCCACTGAAGAGCGACAGTCTGAGTGTTTCTGAGATCTTGGAGGCGTTTCTGTTTCCCCCCTCTTCTTGCTCTCTTGTCATATGAGACCCAGGTGCAGAACTGTTACCCTGTGGGTATTGTGTAGATGGGGTCTCCTCTGATGGGATAACCGAGGTTGCGATTCCTCCAAGTCGTCCTGGAACAAATGGGATGGTCATAGATTCAGAGGGCTGGTCTGAAAGTGAAGAGCTGGAGAAGGTTGGACGCTCAGCACTGTCACACCTGGGATTTGTGACACAACCAAGCAAGGCCTCGAACTGCCTTAGGAGCTAGTTTAAAAAAAAAGTATCTGTTAGTCCCTCAAAATTACAAGAGGATAGAACAAGAGCAATTGTGCTTATCAGTAAATATTAGCTGTGTTAATTATTATTAAAGAGGCCATATTATGCCATTTTACAAAGCCTTGATTTTGTTTTTGGGATCTACTAGAGTAGGTTTTCATGCTTGAATGTTCAAAAAAGATTGTTTTTCATTGTTGCAGCACCTCTCTTTCCATTCTGTCAGTAACACTCGGTTTAGTTTCTGCCTCTACGAAGCTCCTCTTTCCGAAAAGCACAATGTGCTCCATAACACTTCGCCAAGGCGGCAACACGCTACGAACACAACTCAGCCCTGCCTTTTATTGCGTATTCCTTGGGTGGGAATTATTTTGGGGGAATTTATTATTACCATTTCGCAGTATAAAGCAGCATAACAGACTGTTTTTATACAGCTAAAATAACTGGAAGCGGATGAAAATGGAAGCCTCACAAATTCAAATTACAAATGGCCGCATCCACTCTTAAATTAAAAATAAGGTAGATAGAGAATTTGGATTGGACCGTTTAACTCTGCTGACCTTTTTCATGTACAACATTACACACTAAAGAAAGTTGAAATTGTAAAAAAGCATAATAGCTTTATATTAGCTTTATTATTATTGAATATCTTGCTTCCACTCATTTACACATGGTTTTGGTGACGGTACCTTGGTTGCCTTGTTGGCGACAGGGCCTGTGGTTCCGTCACTAAGTTGTCCGAGGCGTTTGTGTGTGATATTGAAAATATGATCTAGAGAGAGGAAGTCTGAAGACATCAGGCAGGCCAGAGCACACAACGTCCTCTGCAAGAAGCAAACACAAATTGTTTATGCTGTGCAAATTTTTCAGTCAAGTTAAAGAAAACAATTTAGGTTTATTTAAAAAAAAAAAAAATACTGAGCCTACATGTTGCAGAATGGGAAACATTACCATCTGGACGATTTGTGTGTGGTCCTGAAGTCTGCGAGAGAGAAGTTCAACAACCACCTCACAGTTGAGAGTTGAGCATCTGAAAGAAAACAGGAGCGAGACATCAGTTATTTTAACTATGACATTACTGACCACTGGAATAAACATCTGTTAAAAGGAAACTGTATGCGCTGACATTATAATCCAAGGGTGTATTGCAGATCAGTAACGATCAACACTGATGCCAAACAAATATGAAACATGTCTAGTATGGAATTTCTTACTCTTTGATGAAGTACTGGCTCTCTTCTCTGGACAGGAAGACTTTGGAACCATTGGTCAGTCGGTTGATAAGCGCAGTCTCCTGACCACAGTCCCCCAACTGAATGGCCTCCACACTGATTTAAAAGAACAAATACTAAAATAATGAATATCTCAGAATAAATATGTGAATCTCATAAAACCTCAGAAGAATCTAATCAAATTAAAAAAATAAAATAAAATGTACTGTATTTTGCTTTGTGAACATGATGCCCATTTATTCATTCTTATTACCCGTATGTGGAAAAACGTAACGTACTGTTCAAAGGTTTGGGGTCAGTAAGATTAAATTGATCAAAAGTGACACTATAATGTTACAAATCCTTTCTATGTCAAATAAATGCTGTTCTTTTTTTACTTTCTAAACATCAAAGAATCCTGAAAAAATGTATCACGAATTCCAAAAAAATATTAATAATAAGGTCTAATAAGAAATGTTTCTTGAGCAGCAAATCAGCATTTTAGAATTATTTCTCAAGGATCATGTGACACTGAAGACTGGAGTAATGATGCTGAAGCTTTGACGCCACAGGAATAAATTACATTTTTAAAAATATTCAAATAGAAAAAGTTATTTTTGATTAAATAAATGCAGCTTCAGTGAACATATGGGACTCCTGGTAATATTTGTTATACTGGTTTTAATGTATGCAGATTTTAATTTAAAAAAAAAATCTCAACCATACTGATTCATTATGATAATGAGTATTTATGCTTAATTATCAGTCATGTTTCAATGGTCTGATAATTATTATTAATAATAATAATATTTATATCTTGTGATTTTATGTGAAATGTGACAAATGGCATCTGACATGACTCTGTATGCTGCTATTTTAGTTTTGGAAATGATGCAAGCATTAAAATCCCCCTTGGTGATGCAGTGACCTGGGGTTAATGACATCAAACACTTGAGAACACCATCAAGAACAGAAGCCCTGTAGCAGTCTGTCCCTTACCGTTCCGATAGGTCACCACTCTCCCGACTCGCCCCGGAGTGGCTGCCCGACTTACTGCTTCTTCCCAGTGAGGGCTGGCTGGCTTCCGCAGTCTCCTGGGACGAGTTGTGGGAGGAGCTCTGCCCACTGTCTGTTTCCTCCCAGCCTCCACCAGCCTGCCCTGGGCACCTGTGGGATGCTAAGAGAAGGTGAAATGCTCATTTCTTTGAAACTATTAACATGCACTGCTTTTATAACCTGGTGCATGGCTCACCTCTGCTGGCGTGGGATGAGATGTCGTAGGCACATGCTGGCACTGCCATCTCCACAGTAGCAGAGGGCGCCACCACAGCGTGGTAGTGGTTATCATGGAGACGGATGCCAGGATGCTCTGTTGGAGGAAGGACAGCGCTGGCAACCACCTCGGCAGCTTTCTGAATCTTGTCCAATAGAGTCCCTCCACCTGAACGAGAGACGGAAAAGAGACAGGACACACACCAGAATGATTTCCAGTTGTAAATATTAGTGTTGAGCTCAGGACTTGGATGAATAACATTAAAAGTCTGTGTCTTACTGGACTCTTTCCTCCCTGGGCTGTATCCAAACCCCTGCATGCCAGACCTGTGCGACTCTGAGCCCATTCCTGCAAACAGAAATCTTGGTATTATTCACATACCATACCCAATTAAAATTGTTTTACTTATATTAAAGTATACCTATTATACCTTTTCGGATAATACCTTTCATGTAGTGTTATAAAGCTGTTTGGGAATGTAAAATGTCTGCAAAGGTCAGGATAAATGGAGTTAATGTCTCCCAAAAGAAAGAACCGATTGTGAACTGTCTGAAACGAGTCGTCAGTAATTCCAGTCTTACTTCCAGCTCGAACCTACGTACGTTTGTAACACATTTGCATAATGCCAGCCAATGATCTTCATCGGCTGCCTGTGAACAGTGTCTGCTTTAACCCGCCTTGTAGTTGTAGATGATGCTGGGAAGAGTTTAGTTCGTGCTTTTGAATTGATACGATGAAACTGACGCCATTGTTACTGTTTGTATCACTGTGTATCGTGCTCTGAGGAAGCCTCTGGAGCTGAAATTCAGATATGGTAATAGGCGTTTGGTTTCTGACATGCGTTAGAAGAGGTAGACCAATCACAACAGACCGGGTCATCTGACCAATCAGAGCAGAGGGGTTTAGAGAGACTGGATCCTTGATCGAACCATACATTGGTTACGGAAATTGTGATAAAAGAGGTGATGCTTAATTGTATATTATGAGAAAATAAAAGTGTTTTTTGATCCTGTATTCATGTAAACCATTCGTAGAAGACCTCCAAAATAAAAACAAAAAAGCATAATATGGTGAAAATACCAAAACAGCACTCACCCACAGATAGTGTCAGTGTTTTGTGTTGAGACAATCCAGAATCTGAGGACATGGTATCATTAAAAAGTAGGCTAGCCAACTCCTGTATAGAAACAAATGCTGGCTCAATTCAGACATAACAAGAAACAAACAACAAATTGACAGAAGAGTGACTGCCTGCAGAAGTGCATCTATGGTTGTTTTTTATATATACCATAAACTGTAAAACATACATTAAAGTAATAAACAGAAGGTCAACATACAAGACTACAAAAAGACCTTAACTGGAGTTTAATGAGTCAACGATATTGATTTGTCCGCACAGAGGGAAAGTTTTACCTGTGCTGAGCTTCTGACTTTCTGAAAAAGAGCACTTCCATGGATGGGGTCCGGGGGGCCGCTGTAGACTAAGAAAGACATAATACAGTCACCCTTTTTATTAACTCATATAAACTCAAAACATAACTCAATCTATTTACTTATTTAAAATACTTTACTGTTCAAAATTTTGGGGTCAGAGTGCTTTTTGTAACAGTATTTAAACTAAGTATATAATGAGAAGTATTTTATGCTCACCAAGGCTGCATTTATTAAATGAAAAATACAGTAAAAAACAGAAACATTGTGAAATATTATTATAATTTAAAATAAATTTTTTTTATTCCTGATAATAAATCTGAAATTCCATTGTCACATGATCCTTCAGAAATAATTTTAATATGCTGATTTGCTGCTCATGAAACATTTCTTATTATCAATGTTGAAAACAGTTGTGCTGATGATTATTATTTTTGTGGAAACTGTAATCAATTGTTTTCAGTATTCTATGATAAATATGAAGTTCAAAAGAACAGCTTTTATTTCAAATAGAAATCTTTTGTAACATTATGAAATTCTTTAATGAAACTGATTATCAATTTACTGTGTTTACTGTATAAAAGTACTTATTTATTTAAAAAAAACAAAATGACTGACCGCAAACTTTCAAACAGTATGTTCTTCTGGCTGATTTTGGTACTTATTCATCAGTGCATGTTATTCCAAAGAAAAAATGTGTTTGCAAACTTTCATCAAAATATAAATTATTTCTTTGCTTTTAAACGACTTCCAAATTTTGCTGATTTCACCAATCTGTCCCATTTTTCATGTAATACAAAGACCACTTTTAACAATCCAATCAATTCTCAGTGGCTAAAATCAAGTCCTGCTCTACATTTTTATCTCATTGAATATAATAAAGCAGGTTGCAAACATCCCTGGATCTTGATTATAAGATTTTCACAGGTTACAGATGCTCTGGTTTTGATGACTGAAACATTAGGGGTTTATGCGTGTACACTGACTCCTAAGAATCAGTCAATATGACTTCCTTTAAAAAGTGTTCCAGTGTTTATCTTGAATTGTTTAGACCTGCTTACCTATTACTTCCTGTATAAATGTAGCGTTCCGCCGTAGCTCAGTGAGGAAGTGAGGTGGTCCATTGCCACATAAATGCAGGAGAATCTTCAGGACCTTGGACAGGGTTAAAAGCACAATAAACACCACAGACCAACTAAAGATATCAAAAGTACTTCAAAACATCGAGCTCAATGAAGGGGGCCCATTAAATTCTCTTTGCAGGGTTTGAACCTACAACCTTCTGGTTACCAACCCAAATAAGACTGAGCCACACCACTCTAACTCACCTTAAGTTTGACGTGGCAGGACTCAACCTGTAGTCTCTCCAAGAGGTACTCGAGAAGACACTGGCAGCAGCCCACTGACTCATGGGAAATTTCTTAGTTACCATGACTGTCAAGGTCCACTGATGACAGAGAATTCTTTATCCTGCCCTACTCTACTTTCTTCTGTAATACCTCAAAAAGGATACTGCCGATTTCCTCAAAAAGATAGCCGGGACAAGGCGATTCGTCATCTGATGTTGCCCGCATAAGCGTTGGCACCTGAGACACAAAAAAAGAGGTGAGGAAATCTCTCTTCCCAAAGTCACCTTTAAAGTCAGTTTGAAACGGAAGTTGCAATAGTCTTTTCTTCACTATTGCTCTTTTCAAATTATCAAAATCAAATTATTTTGATTAAAGAATATGAGGCCACATGAATTAAAAAAAGCACAGATAAATCATTTATAATATATACTGAAATATTACAAAAAAAATAAGAATTGCATATTTTGCTTTCATGGTGACTTTAACCCCTTAACTGTCACCCCCCCCCCTCCCTCCCTCCCTCCCTCCCTCCCTCCCTCCCTCCCTCCCTCCCTCCCTTTTGATAATGGACATTAAAATGCACTATACAAACTTAAATGGTTGTAATTCAAGAATGCTTTAGAATATAGACCTAAGTTTGGTCTTGTTTTAAAGAAAACACTCAGCAGATTATTATTACTGAAGTGAAAGCACTTCGAAAAATTTACGTATGAAAAAGTTATGGAAGTTTAAATTTACAGTAAATCAAATACATATAGTTTGTCATGATTAAATTAGGATTTAATAGTAATATATTGAAGTAAAGTTAGTACTGTGGCAGTTTTTAACTCGCTGTATTTGTGTGTATGTATGTATATATATATATATATATATATATATATATACATATATATACACACACACAGACACACACACACAAACACAACGTGTTTTGTAATCTTATCAGTAGTATTCCCATCTAAATTAATTACAGCGATACTGTTACAACGATGTTGCTGTACTTTACTATATACAATGAATGTAACATGGTATTTATTTAACACTCCATTATATGACATTAGTTTTACTATAGAACATAGGCACTCATGTTGCTGCTGCTATGGTAACTTACAAGTAGTAAAAAAACATGGTAGGACCACGGTAATGTTACATGTCCAAAACACCATGGAAGTATCATGGTATTTTGGTCGTGTATTTTTATTTTGAAGTGTCTGTAAACAGAAATATAATTTATATGCAGATATATAACGTTACAGACTATTTAACTGCTGCTAACGCCAGGTATGCAGTAAACAACGTAGGAAACTAGGTTTGTCGTAAAAGATAGCTGAAATGTCATAATATCCCTGGTGCCACGGATACGTACTTTTTGTAGGAAAATCAAACGTTCCAATAAGGTAGCCATGATGGAGCAATCTGTGTTTTTTCGCCAGTCTATGTACCATTGCTCACAGGGCGGGTGACCGTGCGGATCCTGCCTGCCCGAGAATATACTCAATCATACAGACCTCTGTTTAGCTCGCCCACTCACTCTGATTTGAGACAGCGCTGTCCGGTTTGTGATTTGGATCTTTTCAGTGAAACAGTTGAAAAGGTTCAGAAATATTTTATCACGAATGACTCCATTGAAAAGATCTGTTCAATGCAATCAATTCGCGGAAATGAGTTCAATGTGGTTGTAGCCAATAGAACGCGGTCCTTAAGAACATGTGACTGGATACGGAAGTTAATCTGGAGTGGATTTTTTTGACCATCCTGAAAATGTCTTTGAAATCAACTCACGTTGCTATTGGCTCTTCATCGGACGCAGGAAACTATAACAGAAAAATCAACCAATCAGAGAGCAGCGAAGATATTTCTGGTTCCATATTAACGCTTTGATTGGCCAATTACTCGTCTATGGGAGGTTTACACACGTTATCTCAGAGGTCAACAGAATGGCGCTGTCCATGTTGAATAACACACTGCAAAAATCTCTCTGAGTGTATGACTTTTGTGAATAACTATGATGGGTCACAGAGATTTTAAATGAACTTCGACACACCAAAGTATTGCTATTTAAAGGATTGTTTTCAAGTCTTTGAACTATGTCTGGTTCAAATGTTTGGACTCGCAGCAGAGCGAGAATGAGACTCTTCCCAGAGCTGTTGGCTCAGTGCTCAGGAGAGGTACACGTTCATTCAGTATTCCTTATTAGTTTAATCAGTATTTGTCATGTGTATATATATATATACACGCATGCACACTCACCCGGCCGCTTTATTAGGTATACCTACTCAGTTTAGAACAGGAAACCGAGGTTACAATTCGCACAGGCTCACCAAATTTGGACAAGAGAAGATTGTAAAAATGTTGCCTTTGTCTGATGAGTCTTGATTTCTGTTGCGACATTCAAATTGTAGGGTCAGAATTTTACGTAATTGTGGTGGTGTAAAGGTGTTTCAAATATTTTCTTGGCACTTTCTTTGGACCCCTTGGTACCAGTTGAGCATCGTTTAAATGCCACGGTCTACCTGAGTATTGTTCAGTGTTGTGCAAGTTACTTCCAAACTGTAATACATTATATATTACTTGTTACTGTTATTTAAAAGTAATTCATTACCTTACAATATTACTGTCTCAGAATTGTAATGCGTTACATTACTCCTGTATTACTTTTGAGTTACTTTCACCAAAATAACTATACAGAAGTAGAACTTTCTAAAATGACTAGGGCTGTAACGATATGCGATATGAAACCGAAATCGCGACACTCAGATCCACGAACCTGCAGAATCGCGACACACCCCTTTCAACTCCCAGCGTTATCCTTCCCGTCCAGATCCAATGCTACCACATCTTTAAATTACTATTAGTATTATTTGAAGTTAACTTAACATTATAAAATATGTAGACCTACACATCAAAACTAGTTGAGGATAAATTATTTAAAATTTGGGAATTCCAGCGTAATGGACATGACATTTGCAGACTTGCAGTTAACTTATATAAATTCTCAGAAAATGCATTAATACCAAAATATTGAAACGTCTGTTTATCCATAGTCTCCTCCCAGAAAGGAGTCCAGACATTAGAAAAATATCAGTCAACACATGCGTTTTATATTTAATATTAGGGAAATCGACAGTCATGTGTGACAAAAAAAACTTTAACTTTTAGGAGGCAACGATTTTTTGTTGTTTTAATTCTGTGAATTACACTGCGCAAATCTAATGAAGAAGGGTTGGATCTCCACAGAACATAAAATATTCATTTTATTTTATTTTTTGTGTTCGCATTTATGAGGAAAAAATAATGTTACAGACGTGACAGTTCTCCGTTACGGACGCGACCGCTCTGAAGCGGCACTAAAAGACTGCTTTAAAACTTTCACAGACACCTTACACAGAAGACACGAAGCCTTTCTTTAAAGTGAATTTCGTTTTGTTTTAATTGTACGGACCTGAAAAATATATCTATATTGAAATGTCTACTTGTAAACAGAACAATTCAAAACGAAAGAAAACAGACTGCTCTCTGCTTATGAAATGAAATGTGCATTTCTCTCTGGTGCATTCACTACTGCGAAGATCGCGAGTCAGCATCGTCAACTTCAACTTTACTTTATTAATAAACAATCAACATGTCTTTTTGCTATATTTGACATATTCATAATCATTGCTTTTGCCGGTTCTTTGTGTCAGCTTTTAGGTGCTTTATCGGCAGCGCCGCCGCCCTTACATGAACGCGTCACCACGGCATCAAAAACATGATTGCGTGATGAAAACATGAAAAATACCACATAAACATAGCCTAACTGTTTAGAAAGAAAACAGAACGAATAGCCTAATGCTCATACGTCCATCTCGCGAATGTAGTCTTCTTCATGCCATCTTCACCATTAGCCGCTTTTCCACTGGCCAGCGCGAGCACAGAGGCCGAAATCATACCTCACGGCACTCCTGTAAAAAATAAATCGCTATACAAATATATCAGACGCTGCCATTTAGTCTTTAATTACAGACTTGGACACCACACGCGGCTATATTTGACTGACCACGAACAGTTAATTTAGCCTACTTGCATCTTTCATTCGTAATGTCTGGCGGTCTTGCTGGTTTTTTTGTTTGTTTGTTTTACAATTAAAACTAAAAGTCTGTTGTAACGCAAGCCTTACCGAACATGTACCGAGTAAAATATTACTGAAAATTGATTAGTAATGCCTTACACTACTGCGTTACAGCAAAACGTAATATGTTACTGTAATGCATTACTTTTGTAACGCGTTACTCCCAACACTGGTATTGTTGCTGTCCATGTCCATCCCTTTATGCCCATCTTCTGATGGCTTCTTCCAGCACAATAATGCTCTATGTCACAAAGCTCAAATAATCTTATACTGGTTGAACATGACAATGAGTTCATTATACTCAAATGGCCTCCACAGTCACCAGATCTCAAACCAGTAGAGCAGCTTTGGGAGATTCACATGATAGATAGATAGATAGATGCATTATATTATCGTTTTGTAAAGCTGACTGTTTTCTATTATTATATTATTAGGCAGCTGCTTATGGGAAATGTGTGGCCGCCACAACCACTGGAAAACAGGAGCTGACCAAAAACATGTGCGTCAAAGAATTTGAAGCACTGAGAAGCTGCTTTCAATCTGCTGTGAGTGTTTTATTGCGATTATGCTGCATATAGACAAGTATTTTTTGACAAGTATTCTGTTAACACAAACCTACATTAGAGACAATAATCAGAAAACAATGTTTAAGATTATAAAGTATCATAAAGTAAGATTTAAATTATTTTATACTTTAATTATTATTAAATTGTGGTAGCTCAAACATTAGAGCAGTGTAGCTCACACACATGGCGCTAACACCAAGGTAATAGGTTTGATCCCCAGGGAATGCATGAAACCTTGAATGCAATGCAAGTAGCTTTGGATAAATGCATCTGCCAAATGCATCAATGTAAATTATACATTTTATATTAATGTTTATAAATATTCTCTGTCTAGATATTGTAATATTAAACTTTATGTGTATGTAATATATTTTGTTGGCTTTTCTAACTAATTGTTTTATATTTGCAGGCGAAAAAGGGAGTAAAGTGAACAACATCATGAATAAATATGATAACCGTGACAGCGTTGGAGATCATTTTAATGAATTAGCCTGTAAAACATTTCTGGTGATGAATATCTTCTTTCATAGTTGCTTTTGTCATTTCTCTCTCTCTGTAAATACACACATATATATTAATAATGTGTTTCAAATGGATAATTGTATTGTGCACAAAACCACAATGAATTTTTTTCATAAAAACGTGGAATCATAATTCTCTTCCTTTGTTCAGACATATCGTTACAATATAATATATAGAGGCAGTTTAGACTGAATTATATCACCATCTGCATCAGCACTTTGCTGTTTTCACATATCAATATATCAGAATTGGGATAAAAGAGGCAGACTAATGATAACCAGACGTTGTGTGTTGTTTGGAGTGTGTAATTGATGAGGGAGTGTCAGAATGAGAAATGAGATATGAGGTGTTGCGTGATGGGTGGTCATTATCACGCTCTTGACCGCCGATTGCAGATCAGCACTCCAGTCAGGCTCCAAATTTGGACTCGATCCTGAAATCTAGGATGGCGGTTTTAAGGGGTTTGTTTCCAATCAAACAAAAGCAGGCTGAAACATGAAAGGCCAGCTGATTAATGTGTATCCGTGGGGTGTATGTCACTGGCACCACAAAAGATTATGGGCTCTTAGTCGTCTCGTATGGAATGTGAAGCTGTGCCACTGTTAAATACACCCTTCCTGCACAACCCGCACCCTCATTAGCCACATGTTAATTGATAGAAGGGCCATAAAGGCAGCCACTAATGACTGGGGATCAACAAACGATGAATGGCTCCGGTATTAAAAAAATGTTTCAAGCAAAGCAATGACCTGCATATCTATAAGAAAACACATGCTACATGTTATGCTTTAGCTTAGTCTCCATCAGTGTTTGTGGCCTTCCTTCATATGGGCTTCATTCGCACATTTTCAGTGCACTACAAGGTGTTAATTGAAAGAGAATGGTCCTTTGGAAACGGTTGTGTTTGGTCCAAATTGGCTATAAAATCGAAAGGTTTAGGCTGGGGAACTTGTCTTCTTGACTTTAAAAAGGCTTATGCTGACAATCAGTTCTGTGCACATTGAGCATTAATGTAGCACATGTTGTCCTTTATCATCAGAGGTGGACAAAGTACACACCTTCCTTACTTGAGTGAAAGTACAGATACTACTGGTCAAATAATACTCCGTTACAAGTAAAAGTTGTAAAGACTGATTTTTACTTAAGTAAAAGTACAGACGTACTCGTTTTTAAATGTACTTAAGTATCAAAAGTGAATGTCAATGCATTGTTTTATTATAATTGCATGTAATACTTACAGTATCTTATGCCTCTTAATCTATGCCTGCCTACCTACCCACATATCAATCTCAAATTAATTTTTTTGGGATTGAATAAGTGCACTCAAAGTTCACAAGGGTTTCGGACACCCAAATAGCTGTTCCCTTAAATAATGCCCCGTTTAAAGTTTTTTTGGCTTTTAGTATGAATATGTTAGCCTTGATGTTATCTATAAGCTAGTGTGCCTCAAAACAATGACAAAATTTGCATTTAGAAGAACAAACCCAGAACGTCAACCCGACTTTCATTTCCAACCAAAATCATCCCCTGACTGACGTTACTACTTTCTACTCAAGAATCTTGACAGAAAATGTAGTCGAGTAAAAAGTACAATGTTTGTCTTTCAAATGTAGTGAAGTTAAGGCGAGACACCCCAGGTGAATAGGGTAAAGAAAAAAATAACTAATAAATATCACCATACTTCACCAGTTGATTATTACATTAAAAAAAAGCTAAAAAATAAATAAATTTGTATTACTAGTTTTCTGAAATATGCAAATGAGGCATTGTCTAATTAAATATGCACTTATTTGCATACATTTCTACAACAAAAATCTTAACATTGGATGAAGTCAGGTTCAAAATGATTGTTTCATTTATTTGATATATTAGAGTCAAAGGTTTTTACAGAGGGGATTTTGGATATCTTTATTTATCACTCCACAAATCAGAAAATACTGTTAACAGCCAAAAATAATTAAATTTTCTCCATTTTTTTAGGAATAAAATGTCGTATGGAATCAGGAAAATTATACATGAACAAACCCCTTTGTAAAAAACCTTCATAATATGGATAATAATAAAACTGTAAAGTTTTGTGTATGTAAGTGTTACTGAAGTTAAGTAACTTGCATATTTCTGGCACCTTGTAGGAGGAAAGACTTATTTTGAGAAAACGGTCTTTAAAGATATATACTGTAATTGAAATCTACAGATTCAAATAGATAAAATGCACTAAAAGATACAGTTAAAAGTGTATTTTGGATGTTTTCTGTCCACTAGTCTGAAAAAACACTTTATGGAAAGCCAAAAATGCCCCAAATCTCAAAATTGACATATGCATGAAAAAACAGTTTTTGCCTGTAGTGTCTCACCTAAAAGTAAAAAGTTTCCAGATAAAATAATACTCAAGTAAAGTACATATACTCAAAAAGTGTACTTACAGTAAGTACAGTACTCAAGTGAAAGTACTTTGTTACTGTCCACCGCTGTTTATCATGCCAATACTTGACATGGCAAATCAACCAGGGACAGCAACAATGTTTTAAACATTTCTAATTCTTTTATAGTCATCAAGCATGCCATATTTATGACACCATATTAATTGAGAGGCTAAACAGGATATTGTGCATTCAAAAAATAGTGTGTCACAGTGCAGGACTGTTTAAAGGGACAGTTCACCCAAAAATGAAAATCATTTACTCACCCTCAAGTTGTCCCAAACCTGCTTTTCTTTCTTCTGCTGAACAGAAAAGAAGATATTTTTGATGAATTCGGGTAACCAAACAGTTGCTGGGGGCCCACTGACTTCCTGAGTTTGTTTTTGTGTTTTTTTTGGTCAATGGGGCCCTTCAACTTTTTGGTATACCCACATTCTTCAAAATATCTTTTTTTGTGTGTTCAGCTGAAGAAAGAAATTCATAGACCACTTGAGGGTGAGTAAATGATGACAGAACTTTCATTTTTGGGCGAACTATCAGTTTAAATGAACTGCACAATTTTTTTGTTGTTGAAAAATGTACTATTCACTATAAAATGTAACCTAAAATCCTAAACTTGAGCGGAAAAGTTAATAGACATAATTTGTACATAACTTGAAATATGAACACAAAGAACATTTTGCATAGAAATTTGGGTTACACATAAATCATTTTATTAAGTTAACCCAATTTTTACCCAACAGAACAAACTAAAATGGTTTAGGCCAAATAGTTATCAACTTCTGAAATCTGCTAACATGTAACTTGAGCATTTTTATGAGCATTTTTAAAAGGTCTCCACGTCATCTGCTAACTTTTAAACACCTGCACTGGGATAAGTAAGCTGTGTTACTGAGAAGGCAGCATTCCATTAATATCTCTCTCTCAATTACCATGATGAGTTTAACCAGGAAGGTATAACAAAATGCAGTTGGGGGAAAAAAGACGCAATCCACACACAGTGTGAGTGTAACATACTTCACATACACATCACTGCAGAACATAAACCCATGAGACACTGATAAGAATCACATCTTCATAGGCAAATATATGGAATGTAGAACAACAAAGCAATGCAACCCTGAAAAGAAATCCATCGCACAGTGAAAACAAATAATTGACTGTGGGAAACAGTTACGTTCAACACTAAATCAAGAATCTATATGGTCCAATTTCAGACAAACTTCAAAAGATGAGAGTTGAGTACTTTCATAGTGATAAACCGTCAAAGACGAGCTGAACACACTGAAACAAATCAAAAGATGAAAAACAATACGCACAATAATTTTGTCAGCTAGCAATAAATCAGACATTTTGCATCAGTCAGAACATCAGCGATTCTCATACTTCATTCACTTATAGCTGGTTTCACTAACTATTAGATGTAACACTTAACAATATAGTTAAATATACTATTAATTATCATAAGTTAACTCTTTGGAAGAAAAATCTGATACTGCAGCAGACCCACAAAGAAAGACACTCCTTTAAAAGGCGTACATTTGATTGCATTAAAAAGAGAAAAAACTTAAAACATTAGATCAAAATATGGACTTTGGATGAATATGAAAGAAAATATTTTCAGGATTTTTCTGAAACCCATTAAGGAAGTCTCTGGCTGGACTTAACAATGTACACTGGAAAAACAAAGATGTCAGTGACTGTAGTCTCAGATAAGAAACTTATTTTTTACCAATCTGAATACTGAACATATTGGCCAAGGTAACATTAACACTCCATGTTTAACATACAGAATAGCAGATTGAAAACACTAAGGCACAGTAAATGTTCCAATAGTTCCTAGAGAAAATAAAAATGAGGTCCTACAAAGATAAAATATTTTTTTTAAACTCACCTCAAATTTTTTGTAAAGCCGACGGCAGTTTCTGGCTGCTATTTTCATTCACGGAAGGAAGTATGCAATAACTAAATTACATTTTACAACTTGGCATATCATTTACCATAGCAGACACAAGGGGGAACACTTGTGCCGTTTTCCTTCCTATTCCTTCCTGCGGTCCAAAACACAATATTCTTAAATGCCCTGCGTGCCCATCAAGGCCCATTTTTAATGTGATGCCCGCTCAGTTTATTAGACTAGACAGTCTGTTTATTGCACCAGATTCAGCAAATCTCACACATAACAATAATGGAGGCTCTTAGGGACTATGGATTCAGTGTTCCCCGCGGACAACTAAAGGATCACATCAAAGTGCCCACTGTCATCATGAACCCAAAAGGAATGTTGTCAACTTTTAAAATGAGCAGGAAAGAGAATCTTCTCACAGCCAGATCACTTTGTCTGCACGTCCATTTGAGGTTGTCATTCCAGAACATTCTACTCTAGTCTTCATTCTCCTGCCTTTGAAACGTCTGTTTAAGCTGGCGTGTGTGAACCAGAGACCCTGCCAGCAGCTGTCCTTTTAAGTCTAAACCTTCTACGTCCCGCAGAAGATCCAGGTCAGCACCTCCTCCACCCTCAGGGTCCACAGCTCTGCGCCTCCTCCTAAGGTCATTCTCTCCGCTCCTCTTTTCCTCTATATTCTCCTTCAAGTCCCTGCCTCCTTTTTGCTTAGGCATCGACGGGAGTTCTGCTTCGGGTGCACCTTGCTCTTTCTTCGCGTCAATGACCTGCTGTAGTTGGTCTAGTCGTTCCTTCTGCTCAAGCATTCTTTTCTCCTTCTTGGCACGTTCCACGATCTCTTTATCCGTCTTCTCTCGTTCCCGTTTTAAACTCTCATCCTCAAAACTTCCCTTGTCCCGCCGCTCCTTCTCCTGCCGTTCACGTTGCGCATCAATGGCCTGTTGCATCTGGTCTAGCCGTTCCTTGTGCTCGAGCAATCTTTTCTCCTTCTCAACACGGTCCATGATCTCTTTATCCATCTTCTCTTGTTCCTGTTTTAACCTCTCTGCTTCAAGCCTTTCCTTCTCTAGCTGTTCCTTTTGCTGCCGCACGTGTTCTAGCTCCTGCTCGCGTGCCAGTTCCTCTCGTCTTTCCCGCTCCTTCCTCTCCTTCTCAACACGGGCCTGCACCTCCTTCTCAATCCTTTCCTTATCCAACTTGTCTTTCTCTATTCTCTCCTTCTCCGCCTCCAGTTGGGCCAGTTTCTGATTCAATCTCTGCTCCTCATCAAGAGCGTCAGGATTGATTTTGGGTGGTTCTGGTTCTCGTTGGTGCAGCGGAACACCTTGGGCATCGACCTCTGCAGGAACTGCTTTGCCTTGCCCTGCTTGTTTTTTCAGCTCCAGTTCCTTCTTGAGAACTTCAGCACCTCCTTCTTGCACTGATTCAAGGGCATTGTGGGGAAGACCGGCTACAACATGAGCCTCTTTTGCTGCTGGGTCCTCAGGAACCGGCTCACCCTGGGGCTGTTGCAATTGGGCCGAAATGACAGCGGCAACTTTAGGCTTCACTGACCCCGCCATCCCTTCCAGCTGCCTCTGCACAACATTCTCCACCTCACCTGCAGCCTCACCTACAAAAGACATGATGCGTTTCATTACAAAATCAATGCAAAATCACTTCAGAAGGGAGCACCAATACTGCTCATTCTCTTTTTATTTTTCACTACATGACCAGGGCCACAAATAAATTTGAGAAGAGCTGTGTCTGTATTGGTACCACAAGTATGTAACAATGAATGCGTTTACATGCACATTCTTAACTAGATTATGCTTAATAAGCCGGCAATGCACGTGATCGTGTAATCGCATTAACCCGTTTTCCTTTATCGGAGTAAGGTCATAAAAGGCTTATGTATAAAACTATCATCACAGCTAGATTTTTGCCCCTAAGGCGGTTTCGCCCAGCATGTAAATGCATTAACCAGCTTTCTGTTGGCTTGTTGAAGTGCGCATGTGTGATACGTGACCGGAACGCATCCAGACAGAGCAACTCTTTTTTGATTACTCTCTTTTCTTGAAACCTCGTGCAGAAGCAGCAGAGGTGGTACAGTCAAAATGCTGTATCTGTAACTGCACGAGAGGATAATATTTGAGCCGTAAGTTTCCCGCTGACATTGAAATACTCTAATATATGCTTATTAATCATCACAACCGACATAACAAATGACATACTCTGAGTAGGATACGCAAATTAAGTTTTGACGTCACTACTGGGAAATAACCTGATTTATTAATAAAGTATTGTAAAGGCAGTTTACTTGCATTGTTTGGTTATTGGTTTTCATGTAAACAACAAATTATTTAAATAAGCTGATTTTTGTGAGTTATCAGCATACTTTTGTGCTTGTAAACAAGATCATTATCTGACTTTTAGAGACTAACCTGCTGCTGCCTTTGGTTCAGCTTCTCCTTCTTTTACTTGATGGACCTCATGTTTTTCCTCCTGGTCCACATGTCTTTTCTGCTGTTCTACTGCCTTTGGTTCTTCTTCTCCCTCCTTAATTTGGTGGATCTCCTTGTGTTGCTCCTCAATCACTGCCAGAAGTTTTTCTTGTTGGTCCAGAAGCCTTTTCTGCTGTTGTTGCTGCACCTTAATGACCTGCAGCAGCATAGCATGGTCCAACTGACCCTCTGAGGATCAGTCAAACAGAAAGGAAAAAGAGAAGAAACAATGATCCAACATGCCTTAAAATATACCATAATACGTAAAAATGTGATTAATAAAATGTTATTTAAAATTTTAAATCCTTTGAATATAAATTACAATGTACTTATCTATGGCAAAAACAATTGTCAGTCTGGTTGTTTATCAAATTAAAACTAGATTTTTAATTTTTCTTAAGAAAATGTTAGTGGCGAATGCCTATACAAAACCTGCCGCTGTGAGTTGTAGTTGGCCTGGTAACTTTTCCACTATTTGCTAAGCAATATTCCAAACAAGGTGTTCTGAATCTCAAGCGTATTGTTAAGTTCTTCTAGGTTGTTGCTAAGGTATTTCTATGCAGTTAGTAGTGCATTGTTAGGTGGCTGGTAGGCGATTGCTGTGTTGTTCTGTGTGATTTTTAGTGCACTGCTTGCCAGTTGCTAGATAGTTACTAGGGTGGTTCTATGCATGTGATAAGGCTATGTAATATGGAATCCTAACAACATCAATATGGAATTCTACCAAATAAACCACTTTTATCATAAAAGAAGAGACATTTTTACTTCTAGAGCTATAGAACACTATACACACATAAGCCGCCTTTCCAGCGTCGAGCAGAACGGTTCTAAGGACAGTAAGGACTGGCTCCAATTGTATTTCCACTTGAGCTTGGTACAGCACGACATGATAACGAACCGTTCTCGGCCCGGAATTTTCAGCACAGTTGGTCACTTGTCCGTTGCCTGGCTATCAATTTCTATGTGCACTATTTGAGCAATTTATAAAAATAAAAAAAATAATACGATTTTTTTTTAAAAATCTGATCATCCTCCATAACGGTCGCTATTCTCTCATATCGTCTGTAAACTTTTGTGTTACTAAGGCAATGACTGACACATTTGTATTACATGCCGAATTGTTCTGTTATCAGCAACACAGTGGAAAATGAAACCATATCTGTACCGGCTGTCCTGCATCATCACGGAATGGAACAGTTAAGCAAAGAGAACTGTTTGGCCCCGATGGTGGAAAAGCGGCTATATACACTCACCTAAAGGATTATTAGGAACACTAATACTGTGTTTGACCCCCTCTCACCTTCAGAACTGCCTTAATTCTACGTGGCATTGATTCAACAAGGTGCTGAAAGCATTCTTTAGAAATGTTGGCCCATATAGATAGGATAGCATCTTGCAGTTGATGGAGATTTGTGGGATGCACATCCAGGGCACGAAGCTCCCGTTCCACCACATCCCAAAGATGCTCTATTGGGTTGAGATCTGGTGACTGTGGGGGCCATTTTAGTACAGTGAACTCATTGTCATGTTCAAGAAACCAATTTGAAATGATTCGAGCTTTGTGACATGGTGCATTATGCTGATGGAATTAGCCATCAGAGAATGGGTACATGGTGGCCATAAAGGGATGAACATTTTCAGAAACAATGCTCTGGTAGGCCGTGGCATTTAAACGATGCCCAATTGACACTAAGGGGCCTAAAGTGTGCCAAGAAAACATCACCCACACCATTACACCACCACAACCAGCCTGCACAGTGGTAACAAGGCATGATGGATCCATGTTCTCATTCTGTTTACGACAAATTCTGACTCTACCATCTGGATGTCTCAACAGAAACCAAGACCCATCAGACCAGTCAACATTTTTCCAGTCTTCAACTGTGCAATTTTGGTGAGCTCTTGCAAATTGTAGCCTCTTTTTCCTATTTGTAGTGGAGATGAGTGGTACCCGGTGGGGTCTTCTGCTGTTGTAGCCCATCCGCCTCAAGGTTGTGCGTGTTGTGGCTTCACAAAATCTTTGCTGTATACCTCGGTTGTAACGAGTGGTTATTTCAGTCAAAGTTGCTCTTCTATCAGCTTGAATCAGTCGGTCCATTCTCCTCTGACCTCTAGCATCAACAAGGCATTTTCGCCCACAGGACTGCCGCATACTGGATGTTTATCTCTTTTCACACCATTCTTTGTAAACCCTAGAAATTGTTGTGCGTGAAAATCCCAATAACTGAGCAGATTGTGAAATACTCAGACCGGCCCGTCTGGCACCAACAACCATGCCATGCTCAAAATTGCTAAAAATCACCTTTCTTTCCCATTCTGACATTCAGTTTGGAGTTCAGGAGATTGTCTTGACCAGGACCACACCCCTAAATGCATTGAAGCAACTGCCATGTGATTGATTGATTAGGTAATTGCATTAATGAGAAATTGAACAGGTGTTCCTAATAATCCTTTAGGAGAGTGTACAGTAAACTAGATGAATAATGGTCAATGTATAAACACAGGTAACAGACTATTAACTGTTATTAACAGACTAATAACTATTAGTAACAGTTATGATTGAAGTGTGAGAGAATGACTTTAAAATAATAGCAAAGATGACAGACTGAATGAACTGAGAACAGCAGATATAAGACACATCATCTCGTACCTGCAACAATCTTTTTAATCACTGTAGGAGGCAGGAGTCCATGGCACAACAGAATGGTGGAGGAGATAAGAAATCGAGAAACAAAAGAGAAAAAGACAGCAGAAAGAGTGCAAAGTGCCTTAATAAAAAACAAGCCACGTGAAAGAGACAGATTTAAGATTTAGTGCTTTCTTGCAGTATATCTGAGCATAGCAATGCAATGTGACAGTTCAGATGTCGGCCAGAGAAAATAGAGAAAATAAAACAGTTACTTAGAAAAGAAAAAGAGCAAGATAGGTTCACATATCAAATACTACTTTCTAGTGTATGGATTGAATAAAAGTAATTTGTTTAATAAAATGATCTTGTGTTGTATCCTACTAAGTCATGGGTAAAGGAGTATATATATATATATATATATATATATATACATACCAGTAAAACTACAGTCGTCTGCTGTAGTTTTACTGGTCACCTTGCTATTTTATAGTTGTATCCGGTAGGCTACTAGCTACAGGGCTGTAACAATATGCGATATGAAACCGAAATCGCGACACTCAGATCCACGAACCTGTATCGCATGCGAGAAGGCAAAATTGCGACACACCCCTTCCAACTCCCAGAGTTATCCTTCCCGTCCGGATCCAATGCTACCACATCTTTAAATTACTATTAGTATTATTTGAAGTTAAGATGATAAAATACGTAGACATACACCACAAAACTAGTTGCGGAATAATTATTTAAAATTTAGCAATTGCGTTATGGACATGCATTTTCTGAGAATGTATATTTCAAGTTTTGACTGCAAATGTCATTTAATACCAATATATCGAAACGTCTGTTTGTATATCCATACTCCCTTAATAAAGGAGTCCAGACATTAGAAAAATATCTGTCTACACATGCGTTTTATATTTAATATGAGGGAAATAAACATGCGTGACACAAAAAATATTTAACTTTTAGGCCAAATATTGTTTAGTACTTCTGTGAATTAGGCTACACGGCGCAAACCAAAAGTAATACCCACCGGATGAAAAAGGGTTGGCTTTCCACAGAACATAAAATATTCATTTTATTTTATTTTTCTTGTTCGCATTTATGAGGAAAAAACAATGTTACGGACGTGACCACTCTGAAAGCGGCACTAAAAGACTGCTTTAAAACTTTCACAGAGACATCAAACAGATGCACAAAGCCTTTCTTTAAAGTGAATTTCGATTTGTATTAATTGTATCTTAATTTTAATCAATGTTTCATCAACCAAATTGCCTGGAATTAATAAATATGTAGTAAATATAGCAGACAATAGATATCACGGCATTGAAGGCGCTGGTGCGTGAACTGGGGCTCATCTCATAAATGAACCGAGACTTAGCGTGTAAGTTAGGCTAGCCTACTTGCCTCACAGACATGTCTACTTTTAAACAGAACAATTCAAAACGAAAGAAAACAGACTGTTCTCTGTTTATGTAATCTGTATGAAATGTGCATTTCTCTCCGGCGCGTTCACTAGGGTGCTGCGAAGATCGCGAGTCAGCATCGTCAACTTCATCTTTGCATCCAACACTAACATATTCAGTCATTACTTTTGCCGGTTCTTTGTGACAGCTTTTAGGTGCTTTATTGGCAGCGCCACCTTTACATGTTACATGAACGCGTCACCACCTCATCAACGCACCGGTGACCTCAACATACACTTAAAGTCTTTGTTCTTCTATAGCAAATTATAATATATTGCACTATCAGGAAGACATGGGCCTAACACATTCAGCCAGTTGGAACAGAAAAACACACCAGAATAGGCCTGTTTAGTAAGCAGGATTTGATGGCCGCATTCCTACACTTTTAAAATGCAATTCAATGTGGAAGTAATTCAAGTATTCAGAATACGTTACTCAGATTGAGTAACGTAACGGAATACGTTACAAATTAAATTTTTGGGCATGTATTCCTGTAACGAAATACGTTTTGAAAGTATCCTTCCCAACACTGTATATATATATATATATATATATTATATACACGCATATATATATTATACACACACACACACCTATATATATATATATATATATATATATATATATATATATATGAATTATGAATATTATGAATCTTAGATATTGTGTAACGATAAACCTATGATGAATTGAGAAAGATAGATAGAAAAAGTCCATTGTCCATTTCCCACTAAGAAACAAGGGTAGAAACCATCTGGCCAGGAGTTATGAAGGATAACAGAACCAGAAAAAGAGAAGGGAAAATTGCAACTGTGAGCTCACACATCTGACTGAATAATAGAACAGGAACCACTATTTTTCAAACCTATTTCAAACCAGACTTCCTATAGCTTATAGACAATGTTCTATGATGGATAAAGCACTTACCTTCCATCTTATCCCCATCTCCATCCTTGTTTGCTCCTCCATCCTTTCCATCTGGAACCTTCTCTTCCTTGTGCTCATGCACAAGAAGCTTCTCCTTCGCTGGAGGAAGCACAGTCAATGAATGAACAATTAATTTGCTTGGACTTTATGATGTGCCATATAAACAGAATATGAAGAAATACAAAAGGTCAAATACTACTACATAAGAGTTTATCAGTCATGTACGCTAAACAGAAACTAGATGTTTACATTTGATGAATATCTGGGAGGTTGCCAGAGAGTTGTTAAGGAGATGCTAATGTGTTCACTTACATTTCTCATCCTGTGGTTCAGGGGCTTTCTCAATCTCCTCTGGTATCTTTTCTCTGGCCACTTCATTCTTATCATGCTTTTCATTCGCTTCAGGCAGGTTTTCTGGTTCTTTATGTACAACCAAGGACTCAACCTTCTTCAAATCTTCTGCATTTTCTGCCTTGTCCAATACTTCATTAGCTGCAAGCTGGTCTTGATTTACAAACCTTCTCACCACATCTATTTTTTCTTTTGACTTCTCCTCTTTTATAGATTCCTGCCCTAAGTCTTGTGCCTGCCCTGCTCCCTGCTCAGCAAGAATCTCCTCCTCCTCTCTGGCAGGTAGTTTCTTTTCTTCCTCCACAGCTACAGGTTGTTTCTTTTCATCCTCTAGCTCCTCCTGGTTTTTGATCTCATCTATCAGAACTCTGTCATGAGGGATGGGCGGCTCATGGCGGTGGGCTTCCCCTTCTGGGAACGCTACACCTGTAGAAGAGAAGTCATAACTCTTAACTGCTCAGTGCTCAGAGGTTCATAAAGCCATCAAAATTACAAAGCTAAATGCATTACCTGCTCCAGGGCGATCCAGCTGAACCTCTTCCTCCTTATTCTTTCCTTCAGCCACTTCCACAGGTACTTTAATTTGAGGGGGCTCTGCTGCTTCCTGCTCTGCTGGCTGTTCAATCTCTATTGGGGGCCTATCTGGCTTCTCTCCTGGATGAGGATCCACTCCATTCTCTTTCATTAGAAACAGACAGACAAACTAGATGTCACAATGTGCAAAAAACAAAAAAATTATTTCAAATTTCTGTGCAAGGTAAAAGGCATGTCAAAATGATCCCATATCCAATGTTATCAACCTATGGCTCTCAGGCTTCAGGTGGCTCTTTAATGATGGTCTCAACGTTTTTTGATTTTTTTTGGTTCTTTACTTGTAATTTACAGTGTGACTCCTTGACAAAAACCTTACTTTAGGTAAAGACAAACTAATTCAAATAAAGCAAAATTATTGTTAACAACATTGCATAGGTCTTCATTATGGCAAAAATCTTAAAAGTTGAAGGTATAAATTGAATTTATCCATTGAGCATTAACTGGATTGTTAAAAAGTGGGCGTTCCATACTAGAACAGACCACTGCAGCTCATTGAGCAGGGTCTCTACACTACCAGATGAAAATTTGAACACACTATTCTCTATTTTCCTACATTCAAAATAGAAAAGTCAACCAATCAAAACCATCGTGTATTTTCTTGTATCTTGTAGCAGCACAATGTGTTTAGTCCCTGATAAAATAAACAAAAAAATGTCACTGTTTTCACTGAATGTTACACCAAATAAGAGCTGCCTTGGAGAGAATAATAGACTTCTTTCAAAAAAATTACAAAATCTTACAGACCCTTAATTTTTTAATGGTAGTGTATATAGAATTGACGAATTAGAGGGTTTGGTCACATGAGTCAAAAAATAAAGCTGTTTCAGAGAAAGGTAATACTAAATAATAAACTATATATTTTTTATTTTCTTTGGAATAGCATTTCACAATAAGACAATGAATGTGTATTAAAAAACAAATAGGGTAAATTTTAATTTGTGCAGATTAAGAAGGCTTTTTACAAATGCGAGTCTCTAAAACCAAAGAACCTTATCTTAAACTGGCTGTATCTTAAACTGGCTAAGGCTGAGTAACACTGTCATATGCAATATTTATTTACCCATAGCAAGAAGCCTGAAACTAAAATATGTGCATGCTTTTCAGTTGCAGGCCAGTCATAAAAATCCCAGAGTGCACCACACAAATACCAGTAGAGGGCAGCAGAGCATGAAAGACCAACAGGATACGAGTAAACCTTAAAGATTTCTAATAAGGGTACGAGATGGATGCTCAGTGCTTTCCATATAACCTTGCCACTCATCCTGTGCAAAACAGCCTTTGAATATTTACAATGTTCACACCTTACTTTAACCGGAGTGCACTACTGTAACAGATAATCTATTGCTCGACAGCATTTATGCATATGCAGAAAGGAGTTACACATTTCAAATGAGAAAGGATAGCAGTCTTGATAAACATTATCTAAGGGAGCGAGACAAGAAGAAGGGAGTTGAAAAGAAAGAGCAAGCAGTTAAGGGGGTTGGGTGCACTTCCCTACAATCCTGAAAACCAAAGCGTGCCTGTGTGTACTCGTACAGCTGCAAACGCACACCTCTACATGCCCGCGGGCCCCATGTTCCACTCGCTCGCTCGCTGAGCCCTGCGTTTTCATACAGCTGCCCTCAACAGCACGCTGTAAACAGGAAACAGGTGTGGAAGTGGGTGTTCGCTCAATGATAAATGCCAGTGTCAGTCCGCAGGAGGGAGTGAGATGGAAAGGAAGGAGGAGTGGCAGAACAGAAAAGGAGAGGTAATGGAGGATGAAGTTGTTGGGACGCTCCTGGTATGTGCATTTTTACGAGCCTCTGTCCTGTATCAGCCTGTGTTGGAGGGAACACTGTCGTTTCTGCCCTCTCCCAGATTTGGACGCCCTCCCATCTTTCCCCTGACCGGAGCCATAACGGGAAAACGCCACCGGCCGTTTCACTGCTGCTCTGGGACACCGAGCGCTCAGGTTTGAAGGGCGTCATTCAGGTCACTGATTCAAACAGAGGCCTTCTACTGGAGCTATTCATTTGTGCTCCTTCACAATTCTTTGTTTTTCCTCATTATAACTCACCTTTTCAGAACTTCATTTTCTATTTTGTACCATTTTTCAACTGATTATAACTCTCTCTCTATAAATATTAGGCAGAGATGTACCTGGTACTTTGGGCAACTCTTGGGGGATGAGGATAGGAAGCTTGTTCTCAGTTCTTGCGGGGACATCCAGAGGGGGGTTTAATTTCTGCGGCTCGGTGGAGGAAATGGACAGCGTGGTGAAGGTACTGATGAGCAGGATACCGAGACCGACCCACAGAACCAGCTAAAACAGAAAGAGAGGAATGAAGAGAGAAAAGAGAGTTAGTGTCATCTGAAATACTTGTCTTCTTTTTTATTGTCAGGCTCTATTAAATGCACTCAAAATATAATATAAAAAAAACAATTTATACAGACAGGGATTTAAATACACCATGTTTTAGATGAATATATATATTTTTAATTTCTGCATTAAAATTCATTTTGAAATAACACCTTAGATCATAATGCAAAACGTTGCTATGTGGATAAAAAAAACAAAGCTGGAAATGATCGTCACAATTTCAGAAAGTTTAATATATATACATATCTGTTGAAAATTAAATATCAACAGACAATTTGACTTTTTTATGTTGTATGTCCATGTAGTCAAATTAAATTACCTCCCAAAAAAATCCCATATTAAAAAAATATGTTTACTTTGAAAACTAACAAATATAATTAAGACATGTACACTAACAGGTATTCAATGTATTAAGAAATTATTATAAGTTTTACTTAATGATTACCCCCCCCCCCCCCCTTACAAAAATAAGATAAAAACTGGTCAATTAAATGAAATCAGTAAAATGGTAATAAGTGTTTTTTCTTTCGCAGAAGATATCTTATTTATAAAAAAAAAAATGGATGGAGTTGTTATCCTCGCTCATTCAGAGTTGGCCAGAAGTTTAGAAAATTGGTGCAGAGTGCATTGGCTGACCAGAATGTTTGCGATTGTGGGTTTTTGATCCACATCTTTCATCTCTGGGATGTGTTCAATGTGAGTCCTCATGTTTGTAGTGCACCTAACATACTTCACTTTAACTTTACACAGCTTGCATTTTGCATACACCTTGTCAAGCTTCCCCTAGAGATGATAAAAATCAAAAGTTTCTTCAAGTGCTTGACCTCACTGAGAATGGGAAGGATGTATTCGTTTTCCCCCTCCTTTGCTCAAGGATACTCCACTTCTGCTGCACTTCCTGCTCATGGCGTGAGGTGTGTGCTCTCTAAACTGTCCCAGTGCAGTACCGCTCTGCTCAATACAGAGCTGGCAAGGGTATCGTTGGCATCCGATCTACAATAATGTCCTACAGTCATTAATTGTGCCCCAAACGCTGATGAAATCTATTAAAGCAGGCCCTTCCCAGTTTCACTGCCCCTGAACTGTGGGTATTCTTTGTGCAGCAGTGGACCTGGACATGTCAAGCTGCTTGGCATGAGACATGGAAGACTGGCATTATACACTCACGCCAACACAAACATCTGTTGCGCTCATTATGACAAGAAGCTCTTTTGGAATGATCCTCGCCCCAATATCAGAAACACCACCCATTTGGGTGGACTCCAGTGTTTGGGAAGTGACCCTGGTGGCAAAGACTCATGGGCATGGAAGTATGGCATGGTTGGGAATAAAGAACAATGAACATCAGTATGTTGGCTGCTCGCAAACCACACGATGCAAGAGAGGTGAGGGAGACATCAGCATTGTGGTTACACATCATCTTAGATGAGACCTCAGTTGTTTTCACTCTATTGTGAGAGAGCAAAGGCATCTGTAATTTGGGCGAGAGACGGAGGGGGCACAGCTCGAGGCACAGAGCCAGACAGTGCCAGCACACACACAGTGGGAGTGACTCCACACAGCAAGTTAATGCACTTGCAGGATATCAAAATTAATGAAAAACTCCATTACAAAGAGAGAAGAGCAGCTGCCTTTTCTTCCTCACATACAATCCAAGTGCATTCCAATTTCAGCTCACATCAGATTTCACACAGACAAAAATTCTGATGTCGGTATGTTTTCGAAAGATGTCTTGAAATGCTCAACACGGTAGCATTTATTTGATAAAAAATATTGTAAAAACAGTAATATTGTGAAATATTAATAGGAATTTATAAAAACTGTTTCAAATTTTAATAATTAACCATCGGGTGTGCCGTACCTGTGCAGTCCAGGCGTTCTTCATGATCTTCTTGTAGATGAGAGCTGGGCAGATGAAGCAGATCAGACTACCCATGGTGGCTCCAGTCAGACCCAGGATGGTCTCCACTGTGTCACAAAAACACATACATACATTTATTTTATAGAATCTTTCTGTAAACCCAAAAAATGTGAGAGCACTACTAATTAAGAATCTAAAAACGTAAAAAATATCATACTATATAACCAATATTGTAATTTGGTAGCAATTTAATAATTTGGCTCAAAAATATGATTGGACAAGTCATTTGAAGCTGTAAAATTGCCTATGCACACATCACTTGCATTCTTATATTAATGTATTAAGCTACATTACAAAACTAAAAAAACAACCAAAGGTAATGATAATGACCTATATTATTTGGAAGAATTTATTTGTGTATTTTGCAATTAAAATGTGTAATTACTCATTGGACATTAGTGTATTTTTAGAAAATATGTTAAATATTAGTTCACATTTCTACTTTGTATTACATTTTCTATAAACTTTTAAATGTTACAAATGGCTTCTAGAATTTCTTGTGGTGTAACTAAATTTTTTTTTATTTTTTTTACAATACAATTTTTTTTTACATCTTGAAGACGATGATGAAAGTCAAGTCACCTTTATTTATATAGCGCTTTTTACAATGTAGATACATTGCTTCAAAGCAGCTTTACAGAGATAACAGGAAAATGATGTTGTAATAATATTGTTAAATATAAAATTAAATGTCCCTAACATTTAATGTTAAACAACTGTACATGTTAATAATTTTATTCAAACGCATTTTCCAAGAAAACTTTTTTTAAGATAAGAGTATTTTTAAAAACTACAATATACACTACCATTCAAAAGATTTAGGTCAGAAATATTTTTTTTTAAAGAAGTCTCACCAAGATTTGAAAAAAATAAAGTAAAAATACTGATATTGTGAAATATTACTACAATGTAAAATATCTGTTTTCATTTTAGTATACTTTCAAATGTAATTTATTCTTGTGATTGCAAAGCTGAATTTTCAGCATCACATATATCCTTCAGAAATAATTTTAATATGCTGATTTGGTGCTCAAGAAACAGTTCTTATTATTATCAATGTTGAAAACAGTTGTGCAGCTGAATATTTTTGTGAACACTGTTACATATTGTCTTTCAGGATTCTTTGATAAATATAAAGTTCAAAAGAACAGCATTTATTCAAAATATGTAACATTATAAATGCCTTTACAGTGATTTTGGATTCATTTAATGCATCCTTGCTGCATGAACGCAATCATGTCTTTAAAAAATCTTACTGACCCAAACTTTTGAATAGTAGTGTACATATAAGACCTATATCATATTTCTAAAGACAGTCTGAATTAAGGTAATATTATCTGATTTTTGTTTAATATTATTTGATATTCAAACTTACTGACCTTGAAACACAATGTAAGTGATATAACACCACCCTTTAACAGCTGTACAAATCACTGTAATGTCCATCCATAGATGGTGAATTGCTTTAGTATATAAACCAAAATACAACAGCAAGCTGATCTAACTCAGTGTAAAAATCCATTCCAAGCTGCACTATATACCGACCCACCATGAGGAGGCAGTTTAAAGCAGAAAAAAATGGCACAGGCAATCTACACAATCTCATCTCCTGAATCACCACATCCATCCTCCATCAGTCTTTCTCCCCTGACCGTTCCATCACACGCTCCCCCCTCATCCCTCTATCTGCCTCCTACCATCCTTCCTCCATGTTGCCCTTGTGTTGCAAGGCTGGGCAGTGGGCCCAGGGGGTATTTTTCATCCTGAGAGCAGCCATATTGTTTTACTCAAATTTATGCCCTGCAATGTCTGCCTCCCTATGGTTGGATTTGTGGCCGTGAGGACACTCCGGTGGCCAGCGGTGTCGTCATGGAGGACAGAGCTATGCCTTTCCCCCATTCAATCGTCACTGCGAGTCTCACCTTCCACTCTCTATTAGTCTAATTGGGCCCACTGAGCCAAATGGAGCCCGCACCAGCGACAGCCAATCTCCATGAAGAATGAATAAAACATGGCCCACCCCACCATCGCCTAAAACACACATCTTTATCATCCTGTTCCGCTGATAATGAATGGACGGTACCGAGAGGAAGGATATGGAGTGATTGACGGAGAGATACTTTAAAAGGGAAGATGAAGTAGGGTGTGATGTCATGACGGTATTAGAGAGAGTGAAACTTAAGAAACGTGAGCACACACAGACTTACCATTAGGAATGAGGATGCCGCCCAACATGGTGCCAAAAACAATGCAAAGAGTGATGCTCTTGAAACGAAGGGGTGGCATATACCCACCTGCGGCGAAGGTGCCATCCTTTTGCTGAAAAACAGAGACAAACAGAGCACCTTCACAACACTGTTACTATATTCCAGACATGCATGTAGTTCTCCGAGCCTCTATGGTTGAACAAGTAAAATGCATGTAAGGATATTGGGTTTGGCATGCAAGCTTCATAAACCCCCCTCTGCTCAGTTGTCAAAATGCCAGATTTAACGACAGCATAAAACCCTTCACCCGACCGCGAATCCAACCGTGATTTGAGCTGATTCAGCGTGGCAGCGATGGTGAGACAGCGAGCTGAAATCTTGGCTGCTTTATGGAGGAGATCTGGACCCGTTCTCATCAATCCAGCCCCTTTTATTTCCTCTTGAATCTCTCAGTGCCCCAGCAGTCTGCTGTCCGTTGAGGCCGGATCACTGGTGTCTGAGTAGTGGAAGGAATCTCAAGGGATCCATACTGAGGGACAGAGCATGCAAATGCATGCTGACTGAGACCAGACTTGGGGTCTGTCTGACATCAGCCCTGTGTAAATCGTTAGACTCAATGAAGTCTTTATGGAGTCCATTAAATTTAGCAAAATACCTCTGCAGCTGGTGCAGTTTATGTGCATCAGTAAGGAGGAGACACCTGAGTTTGTCCAGAAGGTAAAGGATTTTAAATGTGGGCCAAGATTTTTGGCATTTAAAAAAAAAGCGGGATACATATTGTGGGTTAATTTGATGTTGATAAAATGGGATGTCGTTGTTGATATGTCCAACCAGTCACAATACACATCACTTTTGACAGTTCTTTCTCAGTTCTGATTTTTGCACTGTTCGGTTTCAAATAAGTAAATGACAAATGCAATAAAATCGGAAATCAAAACAGAGAGCAAGCTAACAATGAAGTGCTGGGGTTAGATATCATTTGAATTTTAACGATTTCGATTCCAATTCTGCTTATTGATTCCGATTCTTATTGATTCCTATTCATTTAGATTCCAATAAGGTTAAAAAAAAAAAAACCTTGGATATCATTCACATTTATTCTAAGTCTTATTGCAAAACATTTTAAGTGTTTTAAGATTTTCATGTCGGTAGAGAACTCAGTATCATGCACTATACAGTATGAAAATCGTCTTTCTGTGCGGACGTCTTGGAACAGTGCATGAGTCTTCTTGCGCTTGGATGGTTTAAAATCACATTAAAATCACTTTGCGCACTTTGGATGAGTGTGCAGCACAGAAAAAAGCATGCAGGTATTCTTGCGCTTGAATGTTATAAAGTCATGTTAACATACACTCAAAGGAATCAATAAGAGCAACTGAATATTAATTTCATAATAAGTATCCGATTCCAGAATTGGAATCGATTTTCCATTCCCAACCCTGGCTCTGGGCAGGGTTATTATCTTCAACTAAAACTAACAAAAATGATTTCTGTTAAATGAGATTAAGCTTAAATAAAATAAAATAAAATATAAATATTAGTTGAAAAACTTAAACTAAACGAAAATGAGAAATGTTGCCTTGGCAATAAACTAAAGTTGAAGCAATAAAATGATAAATAAATAAAAACTAAACTACAACTGAAATAAAAATAAATGAAACCTAAATAGCAAACTTTAATATATAAATATATATATATAAAATGATGAAATGAAATTACTAAAACATTTAACTAAAATTAACATAAAAGCTTTTATTTTGATATTTTAGTTGATAAAAAAATATGAATAAAACTATAATAAAATTAAAATAAAAACTAAAATCCGCAAGGGGGTTAAGTGTAAGTTTAGTTTGAAACATTGTATAAAAATGATTTATAAATAAATTAAATTATAATAAATAAATAAATAAAAGTAATTAATTTAAATAATAAACCAAATTTTACAAAATAGAAAATACATATTTTCCATATAATATTAGAAATGAATACAGTATATAAAATTACATTACACAACACGTTATATTTTACAGTATAAATGTTTTTTTACTCATGAAAGTAAATTGCTGTCTTTATATTTTAGGAAGGAGGTTAGTCACAAGGGAAACATCATATTGAGGGGGTCCATGGCATCAGAAAGTAAAAAAAAAAAAAAACCTGTCTTTGTAAGACTGTTACCTGCTGCTCGAATAGCATTGTGTTGATGGCCTGTCTGCAGGGCAGGATCATCATGGGGAAGCCCACAGCCACAGACATCATAAAGCCCAAACGGATCATCTCCGTTACCAGGTTAGATGGAAAGTTCATCAGTACGTTCCCAGCAATGTTATCTGTGAAGCTCACATAGCCGAAGAACCCCACCTGGAGGAACACGGTACGATACAGTTAATCATTTGAGACTTATGAAAGAAAAATCTTCATAACAGACAGAACAAAAAAAATGAAACAGCATTCAGTAGTGATCCATTTTCAACTAACAATTAGGCAAACATTTATGTAGTGTTGGACTCCGTTTTGTTCATCAGGATTTGATTGAAGAGGCTGAGAAAGTCATATTATTTTACATTAAAATCATCTAAAAATTGTTTTACTAATGCACTTTTGTGCATCATTTGTGATAAATTATTTTGTGATTTATTAATGATCATTTTGGCACAGTCTTAGTTTCACTCTAGTTTTTCAATTTAAAAAGATGGATACTCAATACCGAAGCAATGTTTGTTTAGAGGCAAGCGAGGAGAAGAATTCTTTTACATTGACTTTCCACTTCAGTATGTGAAGTGTATAATTTCATATGGGGTCACTTGATCCTGCTTGAAATGATCAGGACTAAAACTTCTTATGGCATTATACAGAAGCAGCCTAACAGAGATCCATGTCTCTTTCCGTGTCTCTTTGATGACCTCACAACCCCTCCTGACTGTGCAATGATATTGTTTTTATGCGATGAAAAATAGCGAGCTGCTTTTCAAAGGTCTTTAAAGCCTATCAGCCCCCTGAAGGCCCTCTCTACAGAGAAACAAAGCAGTGCTTTCCCTCCTTTCCCGACCTTGCTGGCCTTGATCTATCCGCAGAGGAAAAGGTTCCCTTCAGTAGCAACACCAGGCAGAAGTCCTTGAGCCTGCCACAAAACTCCCTCTCTATTCTATTCTACAAACCCTCCCCTGAATCAATTCAGCTTTTGTTCAAAGAGAAAAAAGCAAAAAGATGATGAAATATAAAAGTAGAATACAAAGAAATCAAAAAAAGTCACGAGCAATATTATCTCTCAAGGTAATGTTTATACTTTAGCTTTCAGAGAAGAGAATAGGGACCAGAAACATTCTGACGATGTCTTAAAACACATTCCACACAAAGTGGCCCTGAAAATATTTATGAAGGAATAAAAGAGACAAGGCATTTGATGTTGATGGAGCGTGTCAGTGTATGTGGGTTATAGAGGAACGTGCCAGTGGGTCTGACCCCATCGTCTGAGTTCTTTCTCTTCCTCTAAGCTCCAAATGGGAATTGGAAGGATTTTCCAGGGTATCAGCGTGAACCCAAAACCCACAAAAGGGGAAGGGCAATCACCTGTAGTGGACGGATATGGATCTAAAAGCAAGAACGTGAGCCGACAGCAACTCTACTATTCTTGAATCCTCATTTCTTTCCCGTGTCTGAGGGCACAAGTTCCCAGGAGCCAATAAGGACAGAGCAAGTGTTATAAGTTTTATATAATTGCTACAGTCTGTATAAACAAAAAAGCATGTTATACACTACCGTTCAAATGTTTGGGGTCAGTAAGATTTTATGTTTTTGAAAGAAATCTGTTATGCTCACCAAGGATGCATTTATTTATAAAAAACAGTAAAACAGTAATATTGTGAAATATTAAAAATGTTCTATTTCTATTTTCTAATATATTTTAAGAGTCTCATGATCATACAGAAATCATTCTAATATGCTTATTTGCTGCTTATTATCAATGTAGAAACAGTTGTGCTGCTTAATATTTTGGTGGAAAACATTTTTTTTCCGAATTTAATTAATAGAAAGATTTAAAAAATAGAAATATTTGTTTGAAACAGAAGTCTTCTGTAACTTTATAAATGCCTTTACTGTCACTTTTGATCAATTTAATGCATCCTTACTGAATAAAAGTTGTTACTAATCGATACTCTTTCAAATGACTGAACAACACATGACACGACTATCCAATGTGTATGATGTTTTACTGATCCCTAATATTATTTATGAAATAAGATTATAAGTATGAAATAGAGCACTTCTCATTTGTCAGAAAATTAAGAAGCTATTTAGTTAATCACTCCAGAAAAGATTAAAACAGAAGAAAAGGCTAAAATACAAAAACAAAATGGTTATTGTTTTGGCCTCAACAAGCTGCAGATTATCATTTATCAGTTGACGAAGTGTCTCACACACTTACTGTGATGTAGAAGGTGGTGACCACGTTGAGGGAAGAGGTGAATATTGTGCTCATTCTCTTCACCGAGGGCTCATCCAGGCTGTCATAAGTGGGTAATACTTGCCTATGGAAGAAAAAACTTTTTTATATACATCAGGCTCAAGATGCATACGTTGAAGTGGGTCAATACAAGTTAAGACTATGACATACTGTTGATTACCACAGAAAAAAATTCAGTTGGAAATCATATTTTTCATATCGTTTATATTTGCCCTTTCCCAAATGTCCGTTATTTGAACTGTAAACAAGTCTAACAAGTCTATTATTTAACAGTGCTCTGGGTGGAAGAACATTTGGTTGTGCATTTATTTAGCTGATGTAATTATTGTGGGTGAATTTTTCATTTAAAAAAAAAAAGCCCATTTCTTGCATCTTTGCACATATCATGTCAATGTTACGGGGTCTACCAGTTTTACATGGACTGATGTTTTTTTTTGTATGCTTTTACAAACTGAGTGACACCATGTGGTAGTCGACAGCACGTTACTGATAAATTCTTGCATCAAACCCAAAGAAAACCCCAAAAAATCACAAGACTGAAGGACACATTATTATAACATATGCAAAATTTTTGCAATGTCAGATTTATTGTAACGTTATGACAAAATATAAAAAATATAACATTATGTGAAATCACATAAATGCTTATTTATGGGTTAACTCAAACTGACCAGTCACAGTATCATCATCATTATTTAGCATAAGGACATACTGAACTGTGCATTTGAGGTCTAGAGACATAAACATGCAAGAGAAGCAGGAATTTAATATAGAAAGGTCATCACTCATTTCAGACATAGAAAAGACAAAATGGAGGGAGGGTGGGAAGGAGGGAGAGCCGAATTGGATGAAACGAGCACTGATAAAGGGTTCAGTATCACAAAGAAACAAAAAACAGCTACAAAAAGAGCAGGAAAAAAAATCTGTCTGTCATCAGGACAACTAATAAAACCAGACGCCAGGAAAACATTAAATGGGGAATTTACAACAGCTATATATTATCGACAAGTGCTAGTCAGACTTTAGCATGTTATAAAATTTCCTGGCAGTATGGGCTTTTGTTCGGACTCTCTTGCTCTCAGCCCACTCACAGCTCTTGTAGATACAGTCAGAGCTCATTCCTGCTTTTATTGGGATATACAGTACCACGATCTGGGCTTTTTAAGCCAACGCCTGATCTCACACCAAAGGCCAGTCTGTCTCATAGCAGGAACCCACTTGCAATAAAAACCAGAGAAGGAGGAGAGAGAGACATCTATGTAGCCTTACACATTTTATGTGTATTTTTTTTTTCACGTATTCATTACAGTATTTGCAACACAGCACTGTTATGATATTGCTCAAACATTTGTCTTACATTCAAAGTCCATTTGAAATTTGAAAATCTCCCATTGACTTGGCCTACCATTCAAGTTTTTTTTTTTTTTGACAGGAGAAATTAATACTTTTATTCAACAAGGATGCATTAAATTGATCAAAAGTGACAGTATAGGAATTTGATTCAAAATAAATGCTGTTTTTGTTTTACTTTCTATTCATCAGAGTATCCTAAAATTTTTACCTAAAATATTAAGCAGCACAACTCTTTCATAGGTTCACTCAACGCTGCGTAGCTTAGACGCAGTGGGAACGCCCTCCGGGTGTGCCGATTGTCTGAAGCCCTTATAGAATCACGCCAATTCATTGGCTGATGGCGCGGGCGCCGTCATGACGCTCCTGCGTCATCATATTGTACTAGCGCGCGCGCCATCTGCTCCTCAGATTTCTCTGCCTTCACGAAGCGGCCATCTTAGCCCTTCGATTTCGGTTTTTCTGAGCCCGTATATTCGGATAATCCCCAGCTTCTTCATCTGCTTCTTCATCTGCACTTCAGCGACTGCGATTAGTGGAACTCTGTTCTCCTTGCGTCGAAGTGCCATGGAGTTTCGTCGTTGCCCGCCGCCATGCGTTCGCTTTATTGCGAACGACGACCCAGACAGTAAGTGTATCAAGTGTTTGGGTTTTTCGCATGCGCGCGAGGCTGTTTTAGGCTCGTCTAAATGTAAATTCTGTGACAACCTCCTTCTCAAAACCCTCCGCTCTCGGCTCGCGGTTTTTGAGAAGGAGTCATTCGTTCCCCCCCGTCGCGCTCCCGAGGCTGCCGAGGCCTCGTTGGATTCCGCGACCTGGGGCTCGGATGTAGAGCTCGAGGATATAGAGTACGAGCAGACGGGCCAGGCCCTTTCTCTCCCTCCCTCTCCCGAGCACGCACGTGGTGTTAGGCCCATGATTATTTATGCCCCAGCCCGAGAGCACGCGAGTCTGTTTCTTTTGGGCTGGAAGATATTATTTAGACTACAGCGTCCGACTCCGAGGATTTCGGGCCTGTTTTAGCTTCTGACGCTCTCCCGCCTAGCGGCCAGGAGGCGCGGCCTACTGCGGCCTACACGGAGCTTATCGACGTGCTTTCGCGCGCTACTGAAAAGCTTTCCATCGACTGGCCCGATGAGCCCCACGAGTCACAATCATCTAAACTCAACTAAAGATTTTTAAGTGGCCCTAATTCTAGGCCTGAGCGGAGAAAGCTGCCCTTTTTCACCGATCTGCATCACGAGATCACCACATCCTGGAAGCAGCCTTTCTTTGCGCGCCTAACGCACGCGGCAGCCGCTGACTTCAACAACCTCGTTGGTTTTGTGGAGCAGGGCTATTCCTCTATTCCAGCGGTCGAGGACACGCTAGCTACTCACCTTTCCCCGTCGTCTGCTCCGTCGTGGAAATCTCGGCCCCTCCTTCCCTCTAAACCGTGCAGGACTACTTCCGCCCTTATCGGAAAGTCCTACATGGCAGCTGGTCAGGCAGGCATGGCCCTACACACTATGGCCATCCTCCAAGCCTACCAGGCGGATGTTTTAAAAGAAATGGATGAGGGAACGGGGATCACACCGGAAGCTGTCAAGGAGCTTCGAAAGGCCACGGATCTGGCCTTAAGGGCCACCAAGCACACTGCGCGCGCTATAGGGCGTTCTATGGCGGGGGCGATCGCTGCAGAGTGCCACCTATGGCTCAATCTCACGGAAATCCGTGATAAAGAGAAGGTTTTCCTCTTAGATGCCCCAGTGTCTCAATCTGGTCTGTTTGGGGAGGCGGTCAACACTGTGGTTGAAAAATTTCGGGCCGCAAAATCACAGTCAGCTGCCCTCAGGCAATTTATGCCCAGGAGAGCTAGGGAATCCTCCAACTCCTCCCAATCCAAGCCCAGAGAACGTCCTTCTCATAGGCCGGATTTTGCCACTAGGAGAAGTGACTCGGCTCATCCCCCGCCCGCTACGGTCTGGGGAGCCCGCAGTCACCCGTTCCCCCCGCCAGCGGCCCCATAAGCGTCTGGAGCTGAAGCGGTCTAACAAACCCTTCACCCCAGCCTCCTCGAATCGTTCCTGACCCGCAGGTCAGAAAAAGGAGAACCTCCCTCGATCTACGAGGACAGACCGCGCAAGCGTTTCTGCCCACCTCTCACTTGCTCTCCTTCTCTAAACCTGTCACCTTCGCCACCCAGCGTGTTTCGAAGTGCAGTTACCCCTCAAATTTGTTCAAGCCGTCTGGCGCAGGAGGAAGGAGACGCATTCAGCTTTCTCCCCTTGCACTCGACGCGTTTGATACCAGCCGCTCGAATCAGAGACACTTTCGTTTTCTCTCAGGAGCAGGCAGACCCTCTGGCCTTGGTCAAACAGGCAGTGGTGCCTCCCATTACGTGTTAGGACGTCAAGTGCTTTCCTTAGCGCTGGACCGCGACACAACACGGGAGACAGCGAACTCAGGTATGTCCGCCGCATTGCACTCCACCTCCTCTATCTCACTTCTTTCCAGAATGGAGGCGTCTGCCAGGGGTATCGCCCTGGATCCTCCGCACGGTTCGGCTCGGCTACACACTTCAGTTCTGTCGCCCGCCCCCTTGCTTCAACAGGGTCTGTCCTACTGTAGTCAACAGCGCCCCAGAGGCTTCTGTTCTACAGCGGGAGATTTCGTCCCTTCTCCTCAAGGGAGCTATAGAAGAGGTTCCTCCGAAGGAAGTCGAGCAAGGCTTCTTCAGCCGCTACTTCTTGGTCCCGAAAAAGGGCGGAGGTCTGCGACCGATACTAGACCTGCGCCGGCTGAATTTCTCTCTTTACAAAGGGAAATTCAAGATGTTGACGCTAAAAGCTATCATATCTCAGATTCGGGCAGGGGACTGGTTCGTGACAGTAGACCTGAAGGATGCATATTTTCATATTCAGGTCGTACGGCGACACAGGAGGTTCCTCAGGTTCGCCTTCGGAGAAAAAGCATACCAATACAGGGTCCTTCCCTTTGGTCTCGCTCTAGCTCCGAGAACATTTACAAAGTGTATGGATGCTGCTCTGGCCCCGTTGCGGCTCCAGGGCATCCGTATACTCAATTACCTGGACGATTGGCTCCTCTTGGCCAACTCCAGGGAATTAGTGACTCACCACAGGGACATTGTCCTTCGTCACATCCAGTCTCTCGGCCTGAGGTTGAACACAGAGAAGAGTGTTCTTGCCCCAGCTCTATGCACAGTCTTCTTAGGGGTGCGCCTGGATTCCGTTCTGATGCAGGCCCCTTTGGCTCCTGCCCGGATTTCCAGTCTTCTGACATGTTTGGCCCGCTTCTCGCTCGGCCATCATGTTTCTGTGGGCAATTGTCGCAGGCTGCTGGGTCTCATGGCCGCAGCATCCCCCGTGCTCCCCTTAGGGTTGCTCCACATGAGACCGTTTCTGTGGTGGATGAAACTCTCAGGTGCCCGGTCCACAGGATCGGCTTTTCGCCTGTTGAAGGTGTCGCGCAGTTGTTTCCGCGCGCTTTCAATTTGGCGGGACCCTCTTTTCCTTCAGAAAGGGGTCAGCATGGGTGCGGTTTTCCGTCGCCAAATGATTACGACGGATGCCTCTCTAACCGGATGGGGTGCGGTTTTCGAGGGCAGGCCAGCATACGGAGTGTGGACTGGGGAGACTCTCAATTGGCACATAAACAGCTTAGAGCTGAGAGCTGTTTCCCTGGCCCTCCTTCATTTTCTCCCCTTTCTCAAAGGGCATCATGTCATTGTCAGAACAGACAATATGGCGGTGGTGTCTCATGTAAACCGACAGGGGGGTTCACGGTCGCGCACCCTGGACAGGCATGCGCGCCGCCTTCTCCTATGGTCTCAAGACAAATTCCTGTCACTGAGGGCAGTCCATGTTCCGGGGGTCCTGAACCTCGCAGCAGATTTTCTGTTGAGGCAGAAACTCGAGTCGGGGGAATGGATGTTGAACCGCCGAACAGTAGCCCTGATCTGGGAAGTGTTCGGAAAGGCAGAAGTGGACCTTTTTGAATCAAAGGAGTCATCCCAATGCCCACTTTGGTTCTCCCTGAGCCCCCCAGCGCCACTGGGGATAGATGCATTCGCCCACCCATGGCCGATGCGGAGGCTTTATGCATTCCCGCCTGTCAAATTGATACAGGCAGTTCTGTCCAGAGTAAGGGAGAGCGGAGCTCGTCTCCTACTTGTAGCCCCTTTCTGTCCGTCCCAGCCGTGGTTCTCAGAGCTGGTTCCTCTCCTGGAACTCCCCCCTTGGGAGATTCCGGTCAGGGAGGATCTGCTGTCCCAGCTTCAGGGCAGGATATGGCATCCCCGCCCCGAAATTTGGAAGTTATGCGTGTGGCCCATCAGGGGCCGTTAGCTTTAAACTTTGGTCTTCCCGCTGACGTCCAGGAGACCATTGCGAATGCGAGAGCCCCCTCCACAAGAAAGTTGTATTCTTCTAAGTGGGGGGTTTTTGAATCGTGGTGTTCGGCACACGCTATAGACCCAGTCAACTGCCCAGTCTGTTCAGTGCTGGAATTCCTGCAGGAGAAGTTTGCTTCTGGAGCGGCCGCTACTACTTTGAGAGTGTATGTTGCCGCTATTGCTGCTCATAGAGAATCGGATGAGATCCCCCTGGGCAAGTTGAGGTTAGTCTCAGCTTTTATGCGTGGGGTTAGGCGCCTGAAGCCAGTACGCTCCCCTGGAATCCCCTCCTGGGACCTATCGGTCGTCCTGGAGGGCTTAACGGAGGCCCCCTTTGAGCCCTTAGAGTCAGCTCCAGAGCGGATTTTGACTCTCAAGATTACTCTTTTGTTAGCCTTGGCCTCTCTGAAGCGGGTGGGGGATTTGCTAGCTCTTTCTGTTAGCGAGTCATGTATTGATTTCGCTCCTGGCTTGGTCAGAGTGACTTTGAGACCGAAACCAGGTTATGTGCCCAAAGTTTTGTCCACGGCTTTCCGGTCTCAGGTTGTTAACCTTCGCTCTTTCCATCCTCCTCCTTTTGTCTCTGAGGAGGACAGAAAGCTTAACTTGCTCTGCCCGCTCCGGGCATTGAAGTTATATGTGGATCGCTCTAGTGGTTGGAGAAAATCCAACCAGCTCTTGGTATGTTTTGTTGCTGGCCGCCGTGGGCTTGCCGCATCAAAGCAGAGAATTTCCCACTGGGTTACAGAAGCCATTTCCCTGGCTTATGAGGTGCGCCTTCACCTCTTAGCATCAGAGCACATTCCACCAGGGGCGTGGCTTCCTCTCAAGCCCTTTTTAGAGGTGCCCTCCTGGAGGACATTTGTGTGGCGGCAGGATGGTCCTCTCCGCACACTTTTGTCAGATTCTACAGTTTGGATCTTGATACGACTCCAGGTTCCCAGGTTTTGTCTGCCTGAACCAGTCGTGTGAGTTATCTGGTCTTGTACTAGTTGCGGCAGCGCTTAGCTTGGCGAGTTTGGTATTTCGTTCCCACTGCGTCTAAGCTACGCAGCGTTGAGTGAACCTATGAAAGAGAACGTCTCTGGTTACTGATGTAACCTATGTTCTCTGAATAGGGAACGAGACGCTGCGTTCGCTGCCAAGCTCCTTGCGCTGCCGACAAGCTTCCTTTTTCGGCAGAGAAATCTGAGGAGCAGATGGCGCGCGCGCTAGTATAATATGATGACGCAGGAGCGTCATGACTGCGCCCGCGCCATCAGCCAATGAATTGGCGTGATTCTATAAGGGCTTCAGACAATCGGCACACCCGGAGGGCGTTCCCACTGCGTCTAAGCTACGCAGCGTCTCGTTCCCTATTCAGAGAACATAGGTTACATCAGTAACCAGAGACGTTTGTCCAGAACTAAATCAGCATATTACAATGATTTCTTAAGGATCATGTGACACTGAAGACTAAGGTAATTCAGCTTTGCCATCACAACAATAATTACATTTTAAAATATAATAAAATAGAAAACAGTTTATTATTTTAACAGCAATTATTTAATGCATTTTTGATCAAATAAATGCAGGCTTGGTGAGCATGAGAGAATTCTTTCAAAAACATTTAAAATCTTATCGACCCCATTTTCATTGAAAATTAATATATGTTGTCTTGCCATTGTAAAATTTGCATACTGTATTGTATAAATGTCTACAAATGTCTCCAGGAAGACAAAATACGTGATCTGAATGTGACATAATTGAGGATTTGTATTTTAAGGCCAGTAAATGCTACCTTGGTTTCTCCTAGGAAATACTTATTAACTGACATCATTTAGAAGCCAATGGTTGATTCTCATATACTACTGACAGAAAACCAGTCACATACTGGGTCTCATGACATTGCATTTTCCTTCAGGAAATGCAAATATAGTTTTATAATTTCCTTCAGTGTAAATTTTAATCTGTCAAGTCCTTCCAAATGCTTTTTCACAATATCTTTCATGTTGCCAATATAGTTCAAATTGAATTGAGAGCGAGAGAGAGAGAGAGAGAGAGAGAGAGACAGAGAGAGAGAGAAATAAAAGGGGGGCATATCTTAGTAGCATGGGCAATCAAATGCTTTTACAGCCATGACATGGACACAAACTGGAATTCAGAAACATACCTATAGAATTATATAGATTTGTAGAATTCAGTGTCATAAGATGGAGAGAAAAGACCCCAGAAAAGACGAAAATCCCGCAGAAAACTTCAGTGTGTGTGAAGGGGGAAGATCGACGGTGATGCTACAGTCCCACTTTAATTTCTCTACACCTCTACCAAGTGTTGACACAGTAATTATTTCGTAATACTACTAAAATGATTCCGTCATAACACCTAAAGCTGTGAATCTGTGACTTGATGCTGTGTAAGCTGGCATGACAATTTTACGATAGGAATAACACTATTATGGTGTTTACACATTACAGTGGTATTTAAACATTAAGCAGGAGCCGTATAAGGGCACCAGTGGACCCAGAATGCTGCTCTACAATAAACAGTATCTGTTCTCTAAGTCAAAAGAGCAAACAAGTCAACTTTTCTCTAATGATTCAATTTGGCATCAAACAGAGCTCGTACTAAATGTACTAAAGTAATAAATGTAAATGGATGGATAAACGTAGGCGATGACAGGAACTGTTTGTGGTCGGATCAGAGGTCATGTAGCACCGTCTCGCTCTTCTAATGATCGGGTGTAAGTGGCATTGTATGTCAATGCTGGCCAAGAAGTCACAGCCAAATATCACTCGTCACCCGAGAGAGAAAGAAAGAGTGAGAGTGTGTGTGTGTGTGTGTGTGTGTGTGTGTGTGTGTGTGTGTGTGTGTGTGTGTGTGTGTGTGTGTGTGTAAAGGGAGAGTTACAGTCAGCCTCAAGAACCACATTACCTCATCCACACCAGAATCCAACACTGACACTTCCTCCACCCCAACACCCTCACTCTCAAACACACACACACACACACACATTTGTGCTGGCATCCGCACACTTAGACACCTCAATTCTATTCACTTCCAAACACATAAAAACCAAGACACACACAAACATGCACCATGTTAAAGATAACAGAAGGAACCTTATATGTATAGGCCTATACTGTATGTATGTGTGATATGTATTTCTATAAGTTACTTTTTTTCCATGAATTTCTGTTTTTGTCTGTGCATTTTTATCTCAAAAACATTTACAAATCGTGCAGAACCCAAACTTTTGAACAGTAATGTTTAAATATAAAAATTTATATGTATGAAAGTTATTACATTAATGTAGTTTTTTTTTAACATCCCTGGATGTTGATAGTTAAATTAAACATCCATTTAACAGACAATATTAGACAGGTCAAAACTATGATAACCCTATGTGTATAGTAGAGATTTTATTTAATATAATGTGGATATAGAAAAACTACAGTAAGAATGATCTGCACATTAAAAGGAAACAGAAGAAACTGGAATTGGAAGATGAATGGACATGGCGTGGTGAATGGCGTGAAACATTAGAAACAGAAAGGAGTGAGTAAATGACGCTCTCTGCCCAAGCTTGAGAATACCTGATCAGGTAAACACTGACATTACCAACCCCCCTTCATGGTTAGTATATTTGAGCTAGCGGAAAGGAAAGAATAGAGATATGAAATTAGTTCAAGACAGAGAAAAAGAATGTGAATTCTTATCGATGTGAATAAACACTGGACAAATGTCTCCCAGCAATATCAAAGAGCTGTAACAATGTTAACTATGATCTCAACATTAGTTAATGGTACTCCCACAACATATCAGAGTTTCATCATAATACAAACAAAGACTGCGTCAGTGCACAGTGGTTGAATTCATCAGGGGACGATCCGGTCACGGTGAGCTCCTTATGGAAGAACTATGTAAAGCTGCAAAAACTCATCATTTATGCTTATATCAAAATGCACTTCTAGTTTAACTGTATGCGGATCTGGCAAGATGTCAACAGACAGAATAAATCACGACGGCCTTGTGAGTCAATCTTTTATTGCAAAGAAACCGAAGCTATTCAGACATGTTAAAAAGGGACAGAGGCCTTTCATGGTAAAGAATAGTCACAACTGAAACGCATTCTGACATTATTCACTCACTCATTGTTCCAAACCTGTATGACTGTCTTCCTTTTTTTTTTCCATTATCCACATGTGCGAAACATTTAAAAGCTACAGCGGAAGCAAGACAAACAGTGAATAAAAACTTAAATGTTGATCTTTTCCTCCATGAAAGAAAGAATGTCATACAGATTTGGAACGACATGATGGCGAGTAAATGATGACAGATTTTTCAGTTTTGAAAAATGTTTCAACTATGACTTTAATGAACAGAGTTAGTGTTAAGAATACGGTAAAAAGAGTACGCAGAAGGCAACAAGTTAGGCATTCCACGCAGATTAGAGCCACACAATTTCTCAGACATTTGATAAAGAATATAATAATGACAAGCTAAGCAGCTTCAAAGGACCATTTTCTCAAAGCAAACACACTTGTGTAAGATGCATCGGCTCTTGAATGCTCTTTTTTGCACCATTAAAATGGAGCCTTATATTAAGCCTAATTGGCGACAGAAAGGAGGCAAGAGGCAGTGCGAGGATTGGGGAGTACTTACGACTGACAGGCAAATGCCATGCCACAGATAGGGATGCAGCGAAAGACGCCGTCCCACCGAACGTAAATGACCTTGTTCAGCCACTGGCCAGTGAGGAGGCTGTGTTTGAAGGAGGAGAGCACCATCTGTGGTGGAGGGGAGAGCAGGAGGATTACAGAACATCCCAGAAAGAAGGGAGGAGGGGGGAAAGACGAGGAGGGCAGTGATGATGCTGTGATTAAACCCTTAGACTGACTAGGAAGAGTGCATGGAGACACTATAATCTGTTTAAAGAGATTTAAAGGACTTTACCCTAAAATTAAAATGATGTCATCTTTAATTTTATTAAAGGCTATTTAATTTTAAAGTTTAAAAAAAAAACACAAAAAAGTGATTGATAACTATTTTTCAAGTCTTCTAAAACTACACTACTCAAAAAGTCTCTTATGCTCAACAAAGCTACATTTATTTGTTCAAAAATACAGTAAAAGCAGCAATATTGTGAAATAGTATTGCGATTTGTTTTCTATTTTAATATATTTTAAAATGTAATTTATTCCTGTGTTGGAAAAGCTGAATTTTTAGGAGCAATAACTCTGTCCTAATATGCTGATTTAGCTCTCAGGTAACATTTCATATTGTTATCAAGGATGAAAACAGTTGTACCACTTCGTATTTTTGTGGAAAGCGTGATACATTTTCATTCACAATAACATTTATTTGAAAAATAATTTTTAAAAAGGTCTTTGACACTATTGGTCCATTTAATGCATCCTTGATGAATAAAAGTATTAATTTCTTTTAAAAATATCTTACTGACCACAAACTAACTTCAGACTGCTTCTCACACCAAGCGATCAGATGGGTTCAGAACAGCGCATTAGTTGTATGGACCACTTTTATGGTTTTTGCATCCTTTTAGAAGCTTGAAAACATCAAAACAGCACAGACTTTTTTCTTCTGTGTTTCATGGAAGAAAGAAAGTAATCAGGTTTAGAACAATATTATGATGAATAAATCATTACAGAAATTTCATTTTTGAGGCAGCTATTATTTAAGGGGAGAAACAAATAAATGAATTTCCCAACTTAAGGGGCAACAAATTGTACTGATCAACTTCCACACATGATTTTCAGGAAAACTTTGTAGTTTCATGCAGAACAATCTTGAAGGATAAAATCTGATTGCTGCACACGTTTGCAGAAAACATTCGCAAAATCAACTTTCAAAATCAAGAGCGCCAGCCCGTGTAACCATCAGAATCACCACCAATCCCAACCCTATCGGATCTGCTTACCCAGCCATAGGGAATAATTCTAGCGGGAATATATCAGGGGACTCTAGGTATTACCAGGGCGTCAAGACAACTCTGACGACCCACAATTCATATGAATTCTGCCACGAACGCACTAACCTCACATACACACACACACAAAGACACACACAAAAATACCCGCAACCAGACAGCGCCGACAAACAGAGCTTTGGCTTGGATGAAGGTGGACAGAAGAGGAAGGTTTTTTTGGGTAATGTAGCTGAATCCATGGCAGTGGAGTGGCCCGTTCTCTTACTTACGGGTGGCAGCAGAAGGTGGTGGCGATTATTGGCAGACACTGTATGACACCCTTGAAGCGCCACAGATGTACTTGCTCCACCCAGGAGCCACTGATTATTCCGTAACGCAGAGACGACAACACTATCTATAGGCCGGTGCATCAGATGGTCAGGCAGAAGTCAGCATCAGGAATGGGGGCGGGCAGAGGTTGAGAAGGGGGCAGAGGGAAGACACATAGATGGTTAAATACTAGACTAATAAATCGGGTTGCGGGGGAAAAAAACACACCGTGGAGCTGGATAAAAGGTATATTAACTGTTAAGGTGATTACACTGTGATGCAATAGACTAGACCAGGAACATCCATGTTTTCAATGTCAAAATAATAAAATATTCAGATTACATAAAGTTGAGTCAAAAATGTCGATATCAGGACCTTTAGTAACCATTAGTGCTTCTATGTTGTGAGGAAAATGCCTTTTTGTCATTTTATTATTGCAAATTATATTATCAACAGAATTCAAGTGAAATCCTGCGTAAAACCTGAACTTCAAGCATTTTTTGCTTCAATGGAAGAAAGAACACCTGACCGTCTTGAGGTTGAGCAATATCACATTTATGATCAATCAAATCATTTATCATCAATATTACATTTAATTACTGACCTAGAATGCAGAATCTTAAATATCTGTCTTATTCATTTTTAAGCTAATTTGTTTTACATTTCTCAAAATTCTAAAACGTATACGTACAGGTTAAATTACAGAATTTCAATATGATCTCAGCAATTATTCACTGTATATAACTCGAAAACTTTTTACATTGAATGTTCATTGAATTTGATTTAAAAACTGTTCTCCACCGCATTCAGCATCTTTTCCTAATAGAGTTTTATAACGTTCTGTGAAGGCTCTCTTTAGTTCTTTAAGAGCTTACGCTTCACTTTTAAGCTTTCAAAAAATCCAGAGACATTGAAGTCCTGCTGCCATGGTGATGCATACTCACATTGTATTAAACATTGTACAAAAATCAGCCAATCGCCACATTAAACTTCTCAAAAGAAACAGAAATTGGCTAATTTAATTTTTTTTAAAAGCTATAAATGAATTTCAAAACATTTCATATCATTTATATATTCAAAATGCTAAAAGATCAAATTACTCCTTTTCTTCCTCTTATCAATACCACATATACATATATATGTATGAGGGTGTGCTGATGGTATCTGATATTACATTTTACAGGGTTGGAGTTTGGAACAGTGGAAAGGGGAACGACTCACCGTGAACATGAAGAGTGTGTAGAAGATGAGTGCCATGGCTGAGAACGACTGGATGGATGACATCATGTTTCTCTGCAAGCTGAGGGGTAGTACGACTAACAGCGAGACTGAGATCAGTAACACGATACGGAAGCTACGTGTCACCTGAAAAAGCAAAAGGAAAAGCAGTTACTGGCAATATTCAGGGCAAGAAAACCCCCCAAAAAAGTATATATATATAAAATGTAATTACTAGTGGTGGACCGATATTATTTTTTTGATGGCCAATGGTAATACATTAGAGAGCAGGGTGGCCGAAGGCCAATATAAGGTTGTTAAGCAACTAGTAAGATATATTGATGGCCAGTAATATTTCTCAATTCACCTGGTGTGATAAGGTGTGATAAAAAGTTAATTTTCACACAGAAACTGTGATCTAATCTACTCTAGAGTTATAAAAAGTCTATGAAGTGTTCTTTTTTTATTAGCTCAGCACTTTTTATAGATAGTGGCCTTTGAATTTATCATTACAGGAGAATTGTGAACAAGGGCAATGATCAGTTCTGGGCACTGCGTATCAACAATTAATTGATTTGGAAGATGTGTTGGAGTAACAACAGGAGTTTAACTAATTATAGACTGGTGACAACCTAAAAGTAGGAAGATTATTTCTTACCTGCAGCCCAAGCAGCTGAGCAAAGAAGTTGGACCCCAGATCTGCGATGACTACATAGAAAGCAATGCATGTCCCCAGCATGAGTCCAATCATGCTGAAAAGAGAAAGAATGCAAGTAGAAAATACAAGCAATAAGACCTTACTTCATTCATGAGGTTGAAGCTGAAAAAGTTAAAATTTCCACAAAAGCATCTTACCTCAATTCCACAAGTGCTTTGCCTGGTTTTCCATAAGCATGAAAAGCTGGGAAGGGAGAGATATCAGGGAGAGAAAAAGGTTAGAAAATTTCAACACCAAAACCAAAAAAGGAAGTTTCTTCCAGAAGTGTCTCGTAAAAATAATTTATTATTATTATTTTTCTCCCCTTTGACAATAAAGGTAGTAAAAACACTGCTTTGGCAGAAGACCTATTTGTTTGATTCACTTGCATCAATAAAGTGAGATATTTTCTTTTAGTTGCTTTCTCAAACTTGTAAATGCATTTAATTTCATGATATCGTTTTATAATGATCTCTTAATCCTCAGTAAAGTTTAAATAAAAGCCTAAATTCAATCATTTCATCATAAAAAGCAATCGAGTGAGTCTCTTCAGAAAATTTGGACTAAACCGCTCATATGGATTAGTTTCACAATCTCTTCATGAACCTTTTGAAGTGTCAAAGTGCTAGTTGCATAACTGTTTATGGAGGGACAGAAATGTCTTTTTTTTTCATCAAAAAGTTCCTCATTTGTGTTCTGAAGATGAACGTCTCACGGGTTTGGGTGAGTAATTAATGACATAATTTTTTAATTAACTATCCCTTTAACTGAATGGAATGAATTATTCCACAGTAATCCACACGCTGGACATTCTAAACATTGTTATTTAGTTAAATGATGGAAAATGAATGCAACCTCTGTGTGTTTGTTGCTTTTGTTCACTCTCACCTAGTCCAGCATAAGTCCTGCGTTTGGTGTTACTGGCTGAGTGGACTAGAAACATGCAGGACTGGTGGGTCATCCAGGAACAGAAGAACAACAACAATGTGCCCAACACAATTCCACACTGCAGAGAGAATGAAAAATAAAAAATTCTACATTTGATAGATAATAGATGAACACAGATGTCCTACATGTTTAAAATCAAAGTCACATGGTTACACTGATTCTTGTACTGATACAAAATAGTGTGGACAAACTAAAATTGCAGTTTACCAATTTCTGATTCGCTCAGCTTACAGATTATTAACCAGCAAAGTTGTGTGTAAACCACTATAACTGCATTTGGAAGACCTAATCATATGGAATCCTCCTATCAGCACACAAAACTGCACAGCACACGTTCCCATAACCACTTTAACCATGTGTTTACCTGTTTGAAGCAGAAGGGCATCGTCAAGACACTCACACCCACAATGCTGTTTACAACGTTCATGATCAGACCCGAATTTGACGCAGTCATTTTGGCTCTCGGACAGCTGAGATCCCTAATGTCCAGACGGGTATGTGTGGTGCCTCTACACTGGCTTAAGATTTAATAGAGATAAGTGGGTTGACACAGATGTCCTTTAACTGTTCGCTATGATGCTCTGTGGAGACACAGAAGAAAACAAAAACACAAGCATTATCACATTCAGCCTTACTGAAATTTTCGATCTTCTTGTTTATAGTGTTATGCTTTGTAAATGAAGAGGATTATACAGGTTAATTAAAAATAGCAACTTATACATAATTTTTCAACAATTAAATTGCTAATTTATTCATAATTAGAATAATAATATGCAAACAGTTTCTTAAAAACAGTAATCAATGCAAATCAAAGCATATATATATATATATATATATATATACAGTGCTTAGCATAAGTGAATACACCCATGCTAAAGTTGACGAAAAAGAGGAATAAAAAAAATCATCTTTTGGAAATTGATCTTAATGCCTTAATTAAAAAATACAACCTTTAAGGACACCTATTTTCTGAATGAATAATGTATGAATGAATAATATATTGTAAGTAAATAAATGCATGCATCCTGATAAAGTTCTCTTGGCCTTTGGAATTAAAATAATCATATATCCTTCGCCATACCTAGAGATTGGCATGGTTTTATTTCAGTTAGCCTAATAGCTGGTTGGATTTGCATTGAGAGATGATCTTATGGAAAGTGACCCATGCCAATCTCTAGGTATGGTGAAGGATATATGATGATGGGGGCTATTTTAATTCCAAAGGCCAAGAGAACTTTATCAGGATGCATATTATCCTGGATCCATGAAATAACTGGCCTTTAAAAATAAAAATCTGCCTGCCTCTATGGGAATTTAACATAGGGGTGTCCTGACTTATTCAACCTGTATTTGAGGAAGAACATTTATTTATTTATGATACCTTATTCATACACAAAGAAAATTGGTGTCCTTAAAGGTTGGATTTTTCCTAATTTTTTAATTAAGGCATTAAGATCAATTTCCAAAAGATTATTTTTATTCCTCTTTTTAGTCAACTTTAGCATGGGTGTATTCACTTATGCTAACCACTGTATATATAAAATCAATACAAATTCTATATTAATAAACTAATATAATATATATAGTTTATACTAATAAACCAACTCCAAATAAACTCTGAAATATAGAAAATATGCTAAAATTAGAAGAGATTCCTTAACACCTGAAATACATTGAATAAATGTTTCTATTGTTGGTCTACTACAGACAAGTTCAACTAACCTGATTCCTTGAAAACATTACCAATGGCATATATCTAATTGCTGCACTGATTACAAACAGCAAGTGTAGTTGTCAAATGTGTTTTTGGTTTGCTTGCCATACGGCAACAGTTGTGTTGTCAGAAGCACTTTGAGTATTTTTATACAACTCATAGAGCACGTTGATTGGTCATTTTTGTAGGATGATTTTTTTTTGGGGGGGGGCAGTTTACAATAAAATCACAAATGGCAGCATGTTTGCATAGAGTATACACAGAAAATATGCAGTGTTTGATTTTATCTTGAATCAATGGAGAAAATAAACACTTTAGTTTATCAGATTGATACTAAGAGTTCATGTGACAGTATGTATAAGTTAACACTGAGTGAATACTATACAGTTACACATCAAGTAGTTCTTCTATACTATATATATTATTTGCCAATTTAATATGCTATTTATATTGCAACAATTAACATTTCTCATAACTAACCACATTCACAATTCATAAAGTTTCCCATAGGTCTGAGGATGCTTTAAAAAAAGTTTGTTTACATACCACGTCCACACTTTTCCCATCAGTCATGCATTTCTATGTCACCATCGGTTCATAACTGTTTTAAAACGATTATTAATAAACTTCCAGTGATGTGTATGCCGTCTGTATAAAGTTAAAGGAGATTCAACAAATATTTAGAAAGATATTTCCCGAAATAGGCACAAAAAACCTTGTTTCCACAATCTGTAACCAGGAAGTACGCGGAGTGCTGAAAGTGTGGCGTTCCCAAAGACACTAGTGCGCCCTGCTTCCTCCAGTGGCCAGGAGTGGAATTACATGTTGCCTACAGCATCACAGCATGTCACGGTTAGCCAGGTTCATTTTCATTTGACAAATATTGCTGAAATTGGAAGTTGACGGTTTGTTCGTTTTGTTTTCAAAGTAACCAACACCTGCAATATCTTTGAGTCCCGCAATGGTTTACTTTGACACACAGTGTAGGTTTTATGCATGCAGAGAGATCACATCAATGGCTCTGTCTGTCAACAGCACCTACACAGACGAAACACGGTGTTGTTTCATTTGGACAGAGATTTGAGCAGGAAAGGGAAACAGGAACAAGGGATGTTGATCTGCAACAGGAGCTCCGCGGATTCCGGGCAACATAGGTTTCTTTTCTGTTGCTAATATTTTTGGAGGAGAGGTTGGGACCAGCGTGCCCCAGTTAGGCATATGCTCTCCTGGGAGGGGATTTTAGTGTGTTGTTTTAGGGGGGCTGGTTTTAGGTAGGAGACAGGAAAAGTCTGGCTATTGTGTACCATTGGCCTTCGAACCTAACTGACAAGTCAGCCTATTGGCCTGAGGGTCTTGTCACTCCACACCTAATCCCTGAAGATTGGAATTAGGCCCAAGCAGCAGAAGGGGAGACCGTGGGCAGATTGCTGGGCCGATTTGGCAGCGGGGGGAGAGAGATTCTGTAGCCAGCAAGAAATTAGACACAGGCACCCGATTGAACCGCTGACCTCCAGGGGAAACCCCTGGTCAGCGCGAGGTCACGGGAGCACAAAGCGGGGCGATGAACTGCAAGAGGTCAAGCATGCATGCAGCTGAAAGAGAGCCTTTGTGAGCTCAGGCATGCACAAAATTTCCCATCAGCCACCAAAGTCACAGGCTCCTCAGGAAGCCAAGGAAGGGGGATGAAACCTGGCGACGGAGAGTTGCAGCGCTTGATGTGTGTGTGTGTGTGTGTGTGTGTGTGTGTGTGTGTGTGTGTGTGTGTGTGTGTGTGTGTGTGTGTGTGTGTGTGTGTGTGTGTGTGTGTGTGTGCAAGTGACCTCAGAAAGGACACACACAGACTGCGGCTGTAATCACATTTAATTACACATCAACCAGCCTTGTGAATGAGGTTTTTAATGCAAACTCTCCCTGCACACAAAAAGACTGACATGTGCAGCTAAACATTGCCTACCTTTGTCCTCCCAAAATCTATTAAAGCCCTCTCTATTAACCATCAGCATTGCTAAAGGCTGCAGATAACGGCCATTATGCTGATAATAGTGAATAAAAGGAACAAAAGATGTTTTTTGTGCAATGAGAATGGTATGCCTCAATCAACCGTTCAACCAAAGGTCGGACCTATTTATAATGGGAGCCTGGTTGAAATTAAGGACTGATTCAGGAAAAGAAACAAATACCTGTTCCTCTGCCAATAATCTGTCAACGCTTAGTCACCAATCAATGGTTTACTAAGTATTCTAAACAGCCCTGTCTGTGTTTGTTCACTCCAGTGTCACCTGTTTTAATATGATTTGCTAAATCAAATCATGAGTTTCAAATCTATTTTAAATTCATGTTGATGTGTTTTAAATACAATAGACTTAGTGATGAAGATAAGAAAATCAGTTTAGAAGAAAATCCTTTGGAATGTCTTTTTCTGCACAAGTTTGTGTCATTCAGAATTGAATTAAGAATTTTTTCAAATTCAACTGGATTTGGAATAAAGTAGCAAAAAGGATGCAGATTTGCCATTTGAATTTTAATGTCAGTACAATTAAAATAAATTGATTTTTTTAAAATTAAATGAAATTGTATATAAATTGTAATTGGTTTAAAATTGCAACATTTAAAAAATTGTTTGAAAGTTTTGAAAAAAGTTTTAAAAAATCATTGAAGTTTGTTTATAGAGAGATAGATAGATAGATAGATAGATAGATAGATAGATAGATAGATAGATAGATAGATAGATAGATAGATAGATTTTTATTAGAGAAAGATAGAAAATTTGCCTAAAAGTAGCCTAAATAAACTTTGTGTAATTGAAAAATAAATAAGTTATGATAACTTGAAAATTCCAGATAATTACATTTTTTCAATTACGCATGAAGTTTATTTACTTAATATTTTTAAGGCAACTGGTTTCCTCACATTTTTAAGTTGTCAACTGATTGCTTTTACTGTATAGAGGTAGATATTTTAATAAATTAATTCATATGTAATACATTATGTAAAACACTTTATTTCCCAAAATGCATGTGTTGAATTTCAATTCCGCTCCCTGTCATTCCAACTGTAGGTGTGCGATTGAAAGTGAATCCATTCTTCAGAACTGAATTTGTCATAATCCTGGTGATAAAGTAAATAAAATAACAAAAAGCACAAACACTGAATTAATTGACTAATTAGTTAAATCGGTCGTGTATATATATATATTGTATTTTTTTTAACCAAATCCCAAATTCAAGATTGAGGGTGACATTTTAAGAATTCATCATTGGAAATATCAGGGAAGGTCCCACCATGTCTTTGGTGGTTAAAACTCTGCTTAGGGAGAACATTTGGGAGATGACACAGAATATTAGCTGGTGCTTGAAAACAGTGTTCATTGTTTCATGGATATTTCTAGTAAAATAAGCAGAACACATCCTCAGACACATCGACGCGTCACTGCGTGGGGGTCAGCAACATTGCTGGGAATTTTTCCCGCAGTAACACATGCACAGGCAGCTCCTTGGCATGTGCATGTGGACAGTAAAAGTGTCAGAATGACATTTACACCATTAGAATGACTAAATCTCTCTACGTTACAGATACTGCTATTACGGCTTGGGGCGAAGCTCTCTCTCTCTCACACACACACACACACACACACACACACACACACACACACACACACACACACACACACACACACACACACACGCACACACTCAAACACACAAGATGGCAATTGTGAAGGGAAAAACTGTGCATTCAGTATTTACTTGGCCTGACAGCTATAATTTTGGTTTTCACACAGCTTAAAGATATGGGGGTAATTAAAGTGAGAATGTTTTCCTTTCAAATTAGTTGTCCTGTCCATTTATCAGTTGTCTGACCACATGTGTACAGACGCTGGTTGCCTGTGAAGCACTCACTGAAAGTCAGTCTTTCAGAAAGAGCGCCAAATTGTCTTTCCCCATTAAAAACTGCTCTCCACCCAAACATGGCAAGCGTCTCGGCTTGAGAGGTGGCTATTTTACAGGCCTAAAACATTCCCCTGCCTCTTTCCTTCCGTCTTTTTCTGTACCCGACCCATCCCTCCCCCCCTGACTGCCAACTACAGTAGCGTCTGTTGGTACAGCTCAATCAGGTCTTCATGTTGAATTGGGCTTAACTAACCCCTCTCAAACACCCATGAAATAGCAGAGAAAAAACTTGTCATAAATCTTTACACGAGAAAAAAAAAAAAAAACCTCAGACTCATAAAAAAGGAGGGTGACAAGAGCTGGGCTGATGGGCTGATCTATGTAGCCTCTCCTCTCAAAGTTATGCACAGCCATCCTCATACAAGCCCGCCGTATATCAGCCACGGGGGATGGAGGGCCAGTCAATGGCCAGGCCTGTTACATGCGACTGGCACAGAAAGGGCCCCCGAGTAGGCTCCCGTCGAGCTCCTCCAATTAAAATCCTTTTTTGAGATGTGGTTATGTGCCAATGCCGACACTTGACTGATTTTTTGATATACAGTCTTGGTAGGTGGGTCCGTTTGGAGAAAGAAGGCACCTCATTTCTGTGTGGCAGTGGGGAATGATTGGGCTAGTTTTAGGTTTCTGTTAAACTAACGGATCATTTAGGACTTGCTTGATGAAAGTGAATTCTAAATATAATATATTACTCCATAAATGCTTTGATTTGGCCTCAGTTTACACAAGCAACGGCCACCGCATGCCTCTGGAAATCTTTCTATTCCACTTTCGGGCCTCTCTATAATTCTTTGAGAAATCTGCGTCGGCCGTTTCTCACTAATTATAACCCTCATGGTAAAAAGAGAGGATACAGTGGCAGCTCAGTGCCTTAAAAGAGAAAAGCATAGATCATAGATCTTTTTTGTGGCCCCTCCCTCTTCTGCCCCTCCCACTGAAACACAGCCAATCACAGGCACAGTGCTGAGACCAGATGCGTGGCTCACAGCTGCTGAGGAATTAGTGGGGTACAGCCATTGCTCCCCGAACATTACTAATGAATCTCTTTTAGATGACTTTCATGGCTTCACATGCAGCAAGTGAGCTACCCAGCCCCTGCACTCTGATTGACCCCATCACTGGCCACGTATATTCTTCATAGTGACTGAGGGGAACAGATGGGGTACAGGAATACCCCCCTTTCCTCACCAGTTTTTCACTCTTTCGAATAACCACATAACCCCCACCCCCCCTTTTTACGGACCATGACCCCATAATCTCTCTCTCTCTTCTCCATCAACAGTGTATAGCTTTAAGGCTCCTCTCTTCCAGGGAAGTGAATTTGTGCTGCATATTATAGAGAATCTTATGAAAAGTCTTTGTTGACATCAAAATAAAATGAGTCGAAAAACATGATACAGGAGAGCTTGTTTCATGTTGTCGTTTATTATTCAGGAGATGTATGTTGCCACTTTTCAGGCATTATTCATGTTGCCAAATATGTTTTAGACAACAAAATAGATTTTAAAAAATTTGATTAGCCTACACAATACATTTTACAAAAACTGATCTGGTGGAATGCACTGAGTTATGGAGAGAATTCTTACTGCTTTGATGTGTAATGTTATGTCATTTTATTTTGACAATACTTGTCAAAGAATAAAACTTGTCAAACAATACTTAACAATGCTATATTATTAAGATAAATACCAAAAGTGTATAACTTCTTCTGCAGTCAGGTAAATAGTATCGATACGTCTTTAGGTGGCAGCACGTGTCTTTATGAATACGTTTTTGGAATCATTCATTCAGCCGATTTTGTTGATTCAAAAACGCTGATTCATTATATACACAAATGACGTGCTGAATTCGGAATCGCATTCTATTCTTTAATTTTTTAACCATATCTCGGTATGGCAGAAATAGTAAGAGTAGTTTGGTATGATGCGGTTCCGAATTCAGCAAAGGTCTACGGTGATTCATTGAATATTGAACCGATTCATTAAAAAAGACGGAATCATTCCATCAACGAAACGCCACTTCTCCGTTGCTCTTCTGTTGTTTTTGTTTTTAAGACGTATTGAAGGCGAATTTAAAGACGTGTTTGGACAGTAAGTTACTTATAATATTAACTTCATGTTTATTGGAACTGTTGTAGGGCTGGGCGATATGGCCTTTTATAAATACCGCGATATTTTTAGGCCATGTCACGATACGCGATATATATCTCGATATTTTGCCTTAGCCTTGAATTAAAACTTTGATGCATACAATCACACCAGTATGATGATTCTATATGTCTATATTAAAACAATCTTGTTCAAACTGTATAATCCATAAATAATAATCCACCCGCCAACCACCCATATTCTTTGATTTAGATATCTGCATCTGATCATCACATTACAATTATTCAATTAAGCATGATAATATGGTAACATATCACACAATTAACATTTATTTAAATTAAAAGTTCTTCTTTTGGCAAAATTACAATTTCTTTATAGCCTAAACAGAGGCTTTACTCCCTTTAAACTTATTGCCAATTTTCATTTTTGAAAACACTCTTATCAGAACAATTTTTTGTACCTTTATAAAGGGCATTTTCCCCCTAATTTTATTTAATGTATGCTCTAAATTTCATTTCAAATTCTTACATTTTATCAATACATTCAATTAAAATAATAAGACAGGCTGTTACCAATCAAATTAAATAATTTACATTGAAAAATTATAACTGTATTAAATGAGATTATGAGATTGTTTTGAATATTTTTTGAATATACAAATAAGGAATGTTGAAAAGAATGATACTTTGAAACTAAACCGCCAGTAGGAGGCGGCAGGCGGCCGTCTTAATGAGCGAGTCATTGAGTCATTAATGTAAACGATTCGTTCAAACGGCTGATTGATTCAGAATGAGGCGGTTTAATAATGGGCAATTGAATCTTTGACTCAAGCGAATAACTGTTAGTTCAAAACGCTGAATGATTCAGTAATGAATCATGGATGAGTGTTGCTGTGAGACGCGATATGGTTCTGTTGTTTGGAACTATTTTCGCTGCTAAAACAGAACAAAAACAGTCTAAAAATGTAAGTAACCAAATTTTAACTATTTGTTTATTGAACTGTTATGAAATTAATATCTCGGTTTCAATCGTGATGGCATTCAGGAAAACAGCACTCTGGTCGTGTGTAGCCTATATATTGTTTCTTAACTATAATTAATGTTATAAATAACTGCGCGAGACTCAACTGCGCGAGACGCAAGTCCGTACATTAGGTAACATGATGGGAGTTCCGTGTCTTTATTACACTAATTTAGCTGTCATCCACCCTCGATTGAATGGAATGTTTTTATTTCTCGGCCCGCTCGACCCGCGGATTATGATCCGTGCAGCACTATCGGCAAACTACACGGTTAGAGAATGGACACAAGCGGGAATCGCGGCCGCCTCATAATTGTCTATGCAGGAAAAACCCTGAAGGTAATCATTATGCTTGCGTTTTGATGCTGGACAGGACAAGAGTTGGAAAACAAAGTAAAAAAAATGTCAGCGAGTTTCGGGATATAGTAATTTTCTACATCGCACGGACTACAATCCGCGATATATCGAGTATATTCGATATATCGCCCAGCCCTAAACTGTTGTATAAAATAATTTTCGCCTCAAACCGTCATTGCTAACGTGACGTTAGAAGCAACGGAGACCTGTTCTAACGCAATCGTTCTTAATATTTATATTGTTATGTTTTAAACAATATTTATTAGAACGAACTAAGTACCTCCTGTGCTGCATGATAAACGGCCATAACATCATACCTTTCAGACGTGATATGTATTTTTATGTGCTCACCAGTCTTGATATCTTAGCTATAACTTATAACGTTACGACTCACCATTCACAAATCTAGTTTTTGTAACGTTTTCTTTATTTTCTTCTCTCAATTTTTTATATGATTAAAATCGCTTCATTAAATAAGCCCAGTGGAACTACCCAGAAACTTATATATGTATTTCTTATATTCATTGTCTCCCTGCTTTCCAGCATGGTTTTCCTTTTTGATCATTTTGTCAGATCTAATAGGCACATGCACATAAATGCACACATGCAATTCAGAAGGAGCACAGCAGCTGAAGTGAACAGGAATCAAGGAGACTTTGGGGATTTTTAATGGCTCCAAATGGCCATACAGTGGTGACAGTGTAGAATCAACATACATCCATTATCTCTGCATCTGCTTCTAACTCAGCCTTCAAGAACACATGCTCAGGAACACACACACACTTACCACACACAAAATTGCACTCAAACACAAACAAATACCGACAGGTACACACTCACCCAGTGAAAGTGTCACACTTGCTCCGGGTCCTCTGGAATCTCAGACCCTCACGTTTTATTGCCCCGTTTCCTCCTCCTCCTCCTTCCTCGTTCTGTGGCGCAGAAATGCGTGAGGATCACCACAGAGCAGCTGCTGGCAAGAGCCGCAGGTTCGGGCCAAAGAGAAACACATTATCCTGTTCTAAACAGGAAATGTCTTCTTAAATAGCCATAAGTAAGGGCTTCACTGCACAGTTGGGCTCTGGAAACACACTATTTTTTATTTCATGTCGAAAGCCAGCAAATGCAAACATAATCACACATAAATCTAAACAGTTATTAGTTCACAGTCTGCCTTTTATATATCCTTATAGCACAGAGAACATTTGTGGCATATATATATATACACACACATACACTATATATATTATATAGGCTACAGTATATATTCAAACAAAGTATCTGATGTGCTGATAAATGGCCATACACATATATTTTACACGTGATATTGCTTTAATGTATTTTTTATGTGCCCACCAGCTGTGATATTTTACTTACAATACTCAGCATATATATATATATATATATATAGGCTATATTGTATATAATATCTATAACATTAATTTAGAAAATAGATTTGACTTTAGAAATTAGAGGTGACTTTAAATAAATGCCACCTGGTTTGATATTTTGTGAATATGCAATGACATTTTTATGCATTTTCATGCAAGTGAAGCCTAAGTGTTCATATACTTTTTGGGGCTTTTGTACTTGTATTTTTTTGTTGCCACTTTTGTGTTGTGAATGGCCCGGGTTTTGTGTCCGCCTGCACATGAGTGAGGCCTGCACACAGACAGTGGCTATCCACATGAAAGCCTTCACTGTCCTCACAATCTCGCCTTTGTTCTTACACTGGTCTGATCAAGGGCAGTCTTTGTGAGCTCCTTGTGCCCTGTCTGCGTGCACTTTCAAGGGGATATTTCTCTTCCATGTCTACTCCTTTGCTTTCTTCTCTCTCTGAAATTTAGCTCCGTAATTCATGCCTTTTTCCAGGTAAATGAAAAAAGAGGGCCATGCGATTGATGTATTTGGCGGCTGTAGGGGGATGCAGTGGTGTGGACAGAGGAAAGTGGTTGAGGAATAAAGCCATGTCTTCCCTTTGTCATTACATCCTCCCACCCATTTGTTTTTTCCCAAAGTGTCCTGAAACAACAGCCCTGCTCTTTATTTTCTGTAATGGTGCTGCTTATTTGCTGTGAGTCATTGACTTTGTGCCAAAGCCACATTTTCCAGTGAGTTTTGAGCTGTAAACCGCATCAAAAGGAGGGGTGGGGTGGGGGTCATTCCTGCAGTGAGTGTAAATATTTGGGCACAGAACACATAGTGGGTGGCACTTTGTGTTCACGAGAGAGGAGTGGCATTGCCCTTGGACACATAAAGATAAAACTGTTCCCCTCTGTGCACAAGCGCAGGAACTAACCCTTTACCCGCCTCTCCTTCACTGCTTAATTAGCTCTTATGAAATTAGATGAAGCCCACAGATATGGCGCTTTTCCACTACACAGTACCAGCTCGCCTTGGCTCGGCTCGACTCGACTCGACTCGCCTTTGTTTGGTTTTCCACTGTGTAAAAGTTGTACCTGTACCTGCTTTCGGGTACTTTTTTTCGTACCACCTCCGGCGAGGTTCTAAGCGAGCTGAGGCGAGCTAAGGCGATACTAAAATGTGACGTGAAAACAATGCCGACTGCTGATTGGTCAGAGAGAATCGTCACTATTCACTGCGTCATCATTGCACGCGCCAGATGGAGTATCCAGAATAACCCCGCCTTTTTTAAATAGTTTAGCCAGAGATAGTTACTAAACTTACTACTATTATTATGGCAACTCGGAAGAATACGCCGTGGTCAAACGAGGAGGTGCAGACATTCCTTTGTTTGGTTGCCGAAGAGAGGATCCAGCGAGAGCTTGATGGGGCAACAAGGAACGAAAGGCGTCGCTATGACGACCGGGTACTATTTGTGGCGATACTTTCTGCAATGGAAAACGGAACGAAAAGCGAGCCGAGTCGAGGCGAGCCAAGGCGAGTCGAGTCGAGTCGAGCTGGTACTGGTAATGGAAAAGCGCCAATAGACTGCAAGGGGAATTACTAGCATTCTGGGTCTCATTGCAGTGACTCAGTATTCCGATCAGGTTTATTGTCTGTATTCGAGGAAACAGGACAATTTTACGTTAAAAAAAAAATACATATATTGAGAAGCTTCGCGATTTGAAACGCAAGCAATTAGTTGCATCAAAGTTTATTACTTGAGGTTAGAGGCATAGTATGAGCAATTGTAGTAGTGGTGCTATGGATAACATTATTAATAAATGTAAGTTGCCTATCGATCAAAAAGTATTATGAAAACTAGCAATGTGAACGTTTGTGCCCTGAACATCCCAAAATTGATTCCACCTCACCCTAAAGCAATGCTGTACATAACCACTACCATAGCCTATATCTGGACGAAAGGAAAATCAGAGCTCGGTTTGTCCACAGGGAGTGTTTAGCACGGTTGGAGCCTGTTCTGTCAATAACTATGATTATCAGCTCGCTGAGGTCATGCTACAGAAGAGAAGAGGGCCTCGGGGTGTCAGAGGTGGGGTGCATATGCCCACAAGGTATAAGGACCTGCACTTCTACAACATGTGGGTGTACTTATATACGACCTTACCAGAATCACCCCAGCCCTCCCTACCAGGGCTCTAATCATAGTCTCCATGTCCTCAAGCTACATGGTGTGGTCAGCAGACATTCTGGCTGCAGCGGAGAAACTTCAGCTGGCTGCATAATCTTCTCCTTTTTTAACTGAAATGCGCCGGTGACCCCGGCCTGGCCTCTCGCTCACCCCGGCCTCCGCACGTCTAGAACCCGACCAAAACAACTTTTACGCTCTCTCCTGCTCAGAGACTGCAGTACAACGCAGACTTCCAGAGTTCAGCCAGTCCTTTTGTTTCGAGGCAATAAATTTGAATTGTTATTGTTCGCCCTACTATTTGCAAGCGAGTACGTGTCTGTGTGTCAGAGCGGCGCTGCATGCGCGAGCCACAGGTTGCACATTTGGTTTTAATTGTGGCCGTTTCAGTCCAGGGCAAATGGAAAGCACATGGAAACCCCTCCACCTGCCTTGAGTCAGCTACTGACAGAAACACAGCAAATCACACTGACTAGAGGTAGCGGCGCTGAGAGAGAGAGAGAGAGAGAGAGAGAGAGAGAGAGAGAGCGAGTTGTTAGAGGGTGTGCAGTGAATAATTAATGATGGATCCAAGGAAAATAATCTTTAAAAGGTAACAGAGAACAATTAAGACTTCAAGACTAATGAGTTACAAGCAGACAAGTTTGTGCAGGTAGGGGGCGCTGTAGGGTTTGAGGTTTTCATTGGCCACACAGGATCCTTGTGTGCAGTTTGGAAATATGCCTGTGCCTGGCTGCCTTGATAAGAAACACATGCAATTCGGACAAAGAGACTCCTCTTATGATTCCCTCTGCTGAGGCGAGAACATAAACAAGCCGATTCAAATTAAAGAAGCCAGTGTCAAAATATTTAAACCCACCCAACCTGGGCTGAACCGATTTCAACAGAAACAAGACTGCTGCCCTCTGAGATACCGGGCTAGTTGCCCGTCAAAAAAAAAGACTCTTTGATCCGACAACAGAAGCAAGTGATGACAACTGTTTTATGGAGAGATAAAACAGTAAAGTGAGTCAGAAAAAAATATTTCCATCAGCTTCGTGTTGCAATCAGAAATTTGTTTGAATGCCCGTGTGCATTTCAAATCACGTACTGCATTATACATAGACAGTTATTCAGACTGATTGAAAATTTCAATACTTTGAACCTTCACTGTTTAAGGGTCACTGGTATTTCTACTGTCCACACATAATGCGTGCTGTTGTTTTCATACGAGGAACATGCTGTGCTACTCCTTACAGAGGCAGACGACTATCACATGTGTGAGGCTGAAGTGTTTTTACTACTAAAAATAGTGTCTGTGGGAAAAAATGTGTGTTTGCTGACAAGTTTCATTCATGCTGGTTTTGACTAACTGTATGAACAAGCAACCTTTTACAAGCCACAGATTTGAAAAGTTCTTGGAAGCTTGTTGGAAATTGGAATGCACATACTTTTTCCAAGTCTGTCACATAAAGTGTATTCTGCTCGCTGACATACAACATGCGTAAGGGCTTTGAATACTTCAATTTTTAATGTATCCTTGCAAGACAGGCTTGTAAACAGTGTTTGCTAGGGATGTCCATTTCAGCACCAGTAATTTATTATTACTGACAGACTACAGTAATTGTGACTTTATTTCTCACAGTTGCACTTTTATTTCTCATAAGGTCGCTATATCTCACAGTTATGCCTTTGTGTCTCCCAGTTGTTTCTCATAACTGCAACTTTATCATATTGTGGCTATATTTCAAAATGTGACTACATCTCACAATTGCAACTATAATTCTCATAACTGCAACTTTATCGTAATTGTTATTCTAATTTAAAATGTGACATCTCACAGTTGCAACTTAATTTCTTATAACTCACATATAATGGGATTTTGTCGTACAATTGCAGCTTTATACTTCAAAATTGTAAGTCTCGAATCTCAAAATGTGACTATATATTTCACAATTGCGAAATTCTGACTTCACTATTTCACATAACTGCAACTTTATATTTATTGTTTACTGTGTAGAAGCAGGCAAAATCGAGAAGTGAAAAATCTAATCTATGCAATAATTTGAAACAACCACAAAGTGTCTCATTTAACTATATTAAAATTGGAGTAGTTTCTTCAATTTTTCCCAGCTACAATTTGTGTAATCTTGAACTCAACTTAATAAGGGGGCACAAGGGGGGCTTGCGTTGTATCCGGGTCCGGTTGCGTATCCCTGTGATCCCTCTCATCAAGGTAGCGAGGTAGGGCATACCGTAACAATCAGCAGCCATGTTACAGCACTCATCTCCCATCTCATTTAGAGTCACTTAACTCCATGCCTAAAACTTCTCTGTGCCATACGCAAACCCTCCTGCTCTCTTCAACTTTTCTGAGGTCACAGCCAGCCTACCAAATGAGTTTCAAATGTTCATGTTATTTATGATTAGGTATCAATTCACTCTACAAATCTCTTGCAGATGTTTTTGTCACTGCAAGCCTCTTCCACATACATAGGCTTGTATATGCGTATGTGTGTGTGTGTTAGAGAGAGAGGGTCTTGTATGAATTATACATACAGCAGGTGTTACTGTTTACCACTAAACCTTGAGCCTGGGTTATACATCACAGACGTGGCAATATCATATCGGTTCAGGCACGGATGAAAATACATTTACAATCTGTAAATTTACAATCCCCCCCAAAGGAAAAACAACAAGAACAGCAAAACGTTTATTTAACAAATTACAGAAAATTTGCTTAAATGAGAATTCCAACTAATACATCAGCATTGTATTTGACTTTATTTCACGATTTTACAGGCTACATGTTACATTATTGATCTTATTATTTTAGCTCCTTATTCACTCTAAACAGGTAAATAGGACACAAACCAATCCATCTTACTGTGGTCCAGTGTTTTTTTAGCCTGCACTGTGCTTTTACACCAGTAGGTGGAGTCGTCAAAGTGTCTGCCATGTATTCAATACTTGGCAGAAGCCAAATTGGGGGGAAGGATAGATTGCAAGATATTGCCCATCTATAAATCTCATCAAAATTTTATAAATAACATATCCAATCAGTTCCTGATTAATAAAATCAAGCCCCTCTTAACATTTTTCTCTTTGAATGTCCTTTTTGACTCGGGAATATTTCTAATAATGGAATTGTGAACATGAGAATCATGTATTTTATGAGACGTTTGCTCATATTTCCTTGCATAACATGAACACATCATTTAACACGTAATTTAAGCCAGAATTGCAATTTTTATTTCTCTCTTGCTTCATAGAAGTGGGCTTTATAGTAATGTGACTGTGAATTTTAAGAAGAGGGACCCGTTCGACTCATTATACAATTCCCTCGTGGCCTCCCCTTGAACATCTCTCTTACTGAAACTTACCCTTTCAGATCTCATCAGTCATAGGTTACTCCCCCTGACAGGTCTGCCATGAGATTGACGCGCACATCTTTAAACACACATACACTGCCTTATTCCTTGTTTTCTCTCTCCCCTGTAAAGCATTCACAGTCAAGGAAACCTGGACACACCACACACACAGCTGTGTCCGTTGGAGTCCTCCACACGCCAGGCCTGTGCAGTTCTGAGAAGCTGAGACGGGACTTAAGGCTCAAAGGACACGAGGAAGACAGCACACATGACCTTCCTCAACCCCTCTTTTCCTCTGACTCAACATCTGGTTTGGTTATCCCTATCCCTGCCGGTGATCCACTCACACACACACACACACACACATACAGGTACCTCAACATAACACACATGCGCGCCACCTCTTGCCCTCCGTCCATTAATCGTATCAGCCACATCGTGCCCTCAGCTTTCGCAGTGATTGGTAAAGTAAACCCAAGACGTGAAAATGATGTATGAGCTGCTCTGCTACGGAAACGACAATCGAGCAGAACCTCAACCTCGGCCGGACTCCGCTGTGCCGCTCTCTCCCCCTTCAGAGGACCCCATTCTTCTCCCAGAAATCCTTTCTCCCAACAGGCAAGACACACCTGTCCGCCTTATATGTCACAACGGTTTACAGGCAGGAGTTTTTCAGCCCTTTATTGGAAGCATCTGAGCCTTGTTAGAAAGAGGACCTGGAGAAGGCAGTTGCTGCCTTATGTGCTTCCAAAACTACATCTTACTGTGTAAATACAGTTCATTTTTGGAAATGTAAGGCCCATTATGATAAACGCTGCACCGCTTTTGTTGCAGAGTAGAAAGAAGTCTTGAGATGATGCATTTTGTCATTAGAATTTTTTTTAGTAGTGCAGTACATCTTGTCATCAGCAATAACACTATTTCTCAGCCTAAACACACCACACGCTGCCGCAACTTTCGCTGTAAAACAATAATCATCTCACTGAACTGTAATTCTGTCCCTTGAACCTCACTAAGAGGCTGTAATAATTAAAAGCAGTAGGCCTACACAATCACTGCATAAAAGCATTTTTTTCTTTTCTTAAATGAAGCAGATGTACCACAGTAATGCATGTTAAATGTGTGTGTGAATAGGCTATAGCCTATGTAAAAAAATCTATGTATTTTTTTCAGTCATTTTTTACAGAATTACGGTAAATTGCCTTTTTTTTTCTCTGAGTCGAGAATTGCGTGCAGACACACAAAACTGATGTCGAAGAAACTGATGGTAGAACAAGACAGGCCTATCTCACATCTCAGTCTTTGCAAGTTACTGAAACCACACATTAAAATACACGTGTGTGCAGTGCAAGATACTGTATGATGTGAAAGATAAATAATTGGCACTAAGGGTCTCTACGATCAACTTAGCTCAAGATGCTTTTGAGAAACGCAGCCCACTTGATTTCGTTCACAAAGCATATTTACCGAAAATGCAGTTGTGAAGCCTGTGAATTCATTTTTAGAATGCCGCTTAGCAAGAATTATTCACTCTAATATATGACTGACAACCGTATTCTGCTGCTGTATGAACGTGGCCATATAGACTTATCAGGCCAAGTTTCTGAACACAAAACAAGCGTAATTGACGTGTAAAAGTGGGCGGTGTTTTTGTTAATGAATTTGTGTTTTTGAAGTTAAAGAGTCAAGAACAAGTCATTTTTTTTAATTGCTGTTCTTTTTTGGTCTGGTTAGGAGGGTTTTGGTTCGTAAAGTTTCAGAAGGTTATGTTTTCATAGGCTACAATTAACTATTTGAAAAGTTTTATGAATTTTATTTTACATTAAAAATTTTATCTCAGATGTTGGGAAATTAAATACTGTATGCAAAATATATAAAACAAACATTCTAAAAGGTATTAATAAATGAGAGGTAAAAATTTATAATAATTATTTTATTATGAGACTGATGGACATTGTATCTCCCACTTTTTTAGTAACACACATAGACCAATCCATATTTTTAGGGAGTCAGAAAGAAAATGATTTCAAGTTAAGATTCTGTGACACAGAGATGATGGCTGTCTTCCCACAGGAATCATCCACTGAGACTTCATGGGGATTCTTTGGATAACATTTTTTTTTTATTGTCATTTACCATAAAAGTCATATCAGTTTAAGTGGAGAGGTTTAAACTCTGGTTTGCTTTTATTCTCTGCTGTGCTGCTCTCTGTTCTGTGCATGCATGTTGAGTCAATGTATCGTAATACATCCCCAGGAATCATAATTACATTAGTTTGAAAAGATGTCAGGGGTGTGTATGTGTGTGTTGTGGGGGGGTGTGGGTGGAGAGGGAGGCTCATCCCATTTTGTGGAAATGCTGAAACTCCAGGAGGTCTGACAGCCAATTAAATAAGCACCAATCCAGCTCCACCCTACCCCCACCCATCCTTCGCTCCAAGACCCCCTGCACCTCCTATTCAACACTCATTCCTCACTCAGAGAGGCAGAAAGAGAGAAAGAAAGCGAGAGTTAGAGACTAAGAGAGTGAGAGACAGAAAGAAAGAGAGATCTCTATTGTCATCACTGTCTGTCAGTCATAGCCATGGGCCTTATAGACCAAAGAGCAGAGAAAGGCCATTGAGTCTTCGGATATGTTTGGTACCTTACAATCCTGTGGGGTGTTTTCAGTGGGGATTCAGCACAGGGCAGACTTCAGCCAAAAAAAAAAAAATTACAACAACAAAATATAACACCTAGAAGCACAGTCATTACCCAGGACACCTGTCAGGATGGAGAAAAGATTTGACCCTAGCAATTTTTTTTTGGTGAAATGATAAGCCTGACAGGAGCGGACGATAGTTTCGGTACGAACAAAGTATATGATAGTCCAAATCAAAATTGTCATGGATAGCCAGAATACGTCTGATCTTATATAAAACAAAAATGTCTAGTACTTCTAAATACAGTATTCTCAGATATATTTTCCGATCAGCAACACTCTTCAACACCAATCTTTCGTGAATATTTTTATTGCTGTCAAAACATTTGTAAAGGGATTAAAAGCAGGGGTCTTAAAAAAACACACAAGGGAATGAGAAACAGAAAAGAAAGCAAGAATGTAACATTGCATGAAATACTCCCCAGATCAATTTCTGATCATCAGTCAATAGTTACTGTATCAATACAGTGAAATAATAAAAGTATGGAATGGACATTCATCATGGCCACTGCATCAGAATCTGCAGTTAGTCTTTTCACATCCTCATTGGTCATTACACGCAGAGCTCACACAACCACAGGAAACTGAATACCAAAGAGAGAAAACACACACACACACACACACACACGAGAGAAAACGCATTGGCAAAGTTATAAAACTGTTTCGGTACTGATACAGTGTAACTTAAAAATAAATAAATAAAACTGGAACATGCAGGAAAAATCCAGGGTCATACAAAACCACATATTATATTTGTGAGGGAAAAAAGTGTAAAAACAGACATGCTTCTTGTTTGACTTATTTCATTACCTAAAGAACATGCTTGAGTAAATTTTATAATGTTTTTAACATCTGTTTGCCATTGTCTGTATTAGCAATTTAATCTGAAATCACGCCCTAATTGTAAAAAAAAAAAAAACGCCTTCAAATGACGTTTGTTTTTATGGCAGGTAGAATTAAGTCACGTTGCTCCAAAAATGTTTAAAATCCATAACTAAAATAATCAAAGGAAAGAAGCTCGTTTCCAGAAAGGATCAGAAAGGTATTTGGATTTACTTTAATAGCTGGTTAAATGAGCACGGCGGCTTTGGACTTGTGTTTAACGGGCTCTCCTGTGTTTTACAGCGCAGGATTGGGTCGACTCATAGCCGCTGAGTTCTAGTGTTCTAAACGTTTAATAATGTTCAGCTAGCGTACCTAAAGCATTGAGTTTAAATTGTAACTTTAAGAGCAAGTTTATCTGTGGAAAAAATAAAGAAAGATGCATTCATATTATAAAAAATAGGCCTTCAACAAAAATCTGGTAGGCCTATTACTGTGCGATGACTGTGGGTGTTATTAATAAAAATAAATATTAAAATATAAATAAATATATAATTATTTACGCATGTGATAGGCTATTATTAATATATAAATTGTAGTAATACTTAGCTAGATTTAGCCTACATGTGGAATATCTTGAAAACTTTCTGAATATAACTAAAAATGATTTAAGGAATTATTTTTTAACAACTTAGAATGTTCCATCCACACGTCACTATTTTCGAACTTTTCAAATAAACATTTGCTTAATGAAATTGTGTTTGACGATTTTCAAGTTTTGACTCTACTTTTATGGCTGCAAGCTCTTTGTCTTCAGTTGGCCTCCAAAATTTCTTATAAATCCATAATGAATTTTAGAAGGCGTTCTGAAGTGATAGTTTAGTTCTCAGACACAAAGGGTATGAGGCTGCCTCAGGGGGGCGAGAGAGTCTCCTGCCTGCGACACTAAAGAGTTTTACATTGAGCTTACGATGATGCACCTTCTGTCTTCATACAGGTCGGTCGGCCCACTGAATGTAGACTATTGGTAACACGGTCAAATAACTTTTACTAATATTAACTAACACAAGATCAGTAAGTCGTGTACATTAAATTTACAATGTTTATTAAAATATGTAAATCAAGGGTTTACGGCATTTGTTCCCTGGATGTAGGCCTATCACAAATTATATGAGCTTTACATATAGCCTACAATAATATTAGCTAATTCTGTTAATTAAAGGTTATTATAAATAGTCACCAATGCTATTCTTAAACCATACGAACAACAGTTTTTCTGTCTTGACTGTGTCAGCTGATCATAATGTTCATAATTCTGGATGGGCCTATAATCGTATTTTAAAAATTTCGTGAACTAGCCTAATCTCTGGCCTTATATTTCCCCGTTTTTTTTTAAAACGGACATAATAAACAAAACTATATATATATATATATATATATATATATATATATATATATATATATATATATATATATATATATATATATATATATATACATAATTGCATTAATATTCATATTGCTTTGCCTTAAGCGTTGGTAAACTATTAGGCTACTCTAAGTTTACATAATAACACATAAAGCTATTATATGACCATATAAAATGTCACACATTAACTCCTCTGCTATGAATGTGTTGGCTATCTTGCGTGTTAACAGTGTACAAGCAAACAAATAAATAAAAATTTACTTATTGGTAGGCTATGCCTAATTGTAAAATGGCCTGAGTCTATGCATAGCTTTCAGATTTTCTTATAAAATCACCTCTTTTGAATTTATTTAAAACATCATTCGATAAGAATATGAAATAACCCCCAATAGCTTTTGTTTATGGTTTAACTTTACACTGTAAATACATATCCCAAATACAGTTGGCAGCGAGATGTATTGTCAGTGAAGTGAAAAGACTGATAACACGAACTATATGAGAGGCCCTTCTGGCCAGCAGCCTGCATAAATTAATGAATGTTTTATACATCAAGTACCCACGTCAATCTGGAAAATCTACAAAACACAGATGTGTCTTTGGTCTTGTAAAAAGAATCGAGGAAAAACTGGTTATTTGGCCTTCATCCTCTACTGGCCGTCGTCGGAGTAAGCCTTTGGGTCATAGGCAGGCTGTTGGTCTGGCGTGAACATTTTTAGAAAGATTGAGTAATTGCAAATCACAATGTTCCATTAACCATAATAGGGCCTTGCCACAAAAATGCGTAAATTGACTGTCTTGATTTATTATAAATTTAGTGTTTTCCGCTAAGAATATACTGCTACTAGCCTAACTCCGTCATCGTATTCATAAAAAAACCCTTCTGCTCAAGTCAGTTTGAATTAACTTCAAAAACTCGTCACTATTCGCTGCGGGGCTCCGTCTATTGTTATAGGCCTACAGAAAGAGAGAAAAAACGAGGAAAATTTAACATTCTTTCTGTGTTTTTGAATTCGTTTTATTGATAAGTAGGTGAACTAGGTAAACTGGTTATGCTGTTTTTATCCTTCACAAGAATGCCAGTTTATCGATAATCTAACGGTTAATCTCAAAATTACAAAACATAAATAGGCTACAAACAAGCAAATACATAAAATATTAGCAATCCCACATACGCAAAAGTCAACATGCCAGCACAAATTCAAAAACATATATATAGCCTAATAGTATAGGTATAAAAAGTATAGCCATGTACAATTAAAAAAAAAAGTGAGTAAAATAAATAAAACAAACGTGGTTAAAAAAAATTGCTTGCATATAGGCTAAATATGTAGAAAAATAGAAAATAGTAGATAAGGTCGTAAAATAAAATAAGGTTGTAGTTTGCTTTAGATTTGGGGCAATATGCTTTATGAGTTATCTGAGGCCTATACGGCAATGCTGAATTGGATTTGCTTTTGTGCATGTTGATAAAAACACACACACACACAAATGTGTTAAATTATGGCGATACAAAACACACAAAAAGCTTTTTAGTTTTAGGCAGTTGGCAACTCTTTATTTATAACGTTATAAAAATCAGACGACAGATCTTAAAGAGAGATTTGTTTAAAGAACACGTAAAAAAACATCGTGTTTCTGTATAGGGATTTTTAATGGACACGCAACAAAATATGACTCAATTTTTAAATTGATAGATAAGTCGAAATAAAATACATTACAGGAAAATTGTATTTACTCGTATTTTTCACACTAATAAACAATACACATCTGATGACAATATTTTGTATCTGAAAACATGCTGTGCAAATGTAAAAAAATAAGTAATTAAAATACAATAAAAAATGCAAATCATGCGCAATATAAAAAAGAAAGCAGAACTTAGGGTAATAAATAACCATTAGTCTTTTTTCGGTTCCTGAATCAGACTCGCAATTGTATGCGTGGATTTAAAATATATAGCACAAGGTGTTTAGCCTATTCGTTATTTCAGAACAATTCGGTTTGTTCATATACAACATGTTTTAATATGCCTATAGACTTTATAGGCTACTAAAGATTACTATGGAAAAAAAATCGTTAGTCTTGCTATAAATTGCGAAGTTTTAAAAAAAGTGTAAGTGTATGAACCAAACAATTCTCCTCTAAGAAATATGTGGATACCCAATGAATTATTCATATATGTCCTTTTGAAAACAGCCTGTAATACTATTTAGGCTAGGCCTATGATGTATTGGCTAAATAAATAAATCGCTATATCCCACCTTAATGGCAATGTGACCTCCGAGACATCCCATGCATATAAAACATCCTTGATGTGAAAACGACGAATTTGTTTAACCACACAAAATCTCTTTCCTTTTTTCCAAATATTGTTGATTATCGCCATTATCTTTACCATTACACTAGCGTACGACTAAAATCCGAAATACAAGTAGGCTAGAAGAAAACAAGCAAGCGCGACTTTCGAAACTCGCGCCAAATTATCCAGTGTCTTGTTAGTCATTATGACGCGCAATGCTGCAAAGCGTGCTGATCTCGTAGTGCTATTTGGAAACATTTACAAATAGTCGACATCCATGACAACATGAGAGCGTTACGCGGAGAAGAACATTCATGCTCGCGGTGCCATTCATTGCCTTTTTAAGGACTACGAAACAGCTCTCGGAGAAGACTGTGAAATAAGCTATCTAACCCTCCCTCTGCTCCAGACGATACAGTCCGCTCTGCAATCTTCCTTACTGTTGTATTCCACAACAACGATCTAGACGTATACAAAAAAAACGTCTTCCGTTGTAGGTGCATCGTCGTCCGTTTCCACAACAGGGTTTGAAGCACCGGAGGCGCGCCATTCTTCTTAACGCAAAATCACAGGCGTCTTTAGGTTGCAGGATTGGAGAGGAGTCGTGCAAGGGGATCTCCCCTCCCCAACCCAGCCACTGAGGTGGATAGGGGGAGGGGAAACCCGCTGGATCTACGGGAGGGAGCCCTTGGCCAGCCGCGCAAAAAGGAATTCCCACCAAACGTAGCCCATATTTAAGGGGGATCCGTAGACTCGATAGACACAAACAACTGGCACGTTAAATGTGCATTCCGGTCGTGCCAGAATTGTATTTAGACCTCATAAAACACAATGTTGGAGAAGTTGTTTTGAAATACAGGGAATAGTATGGGTCGTTTATAGATAACATAACATAATTTGGAAATAAATGGGATCCAGTTATGTCCACAAATAGATCAGGGCAATCATACGGGATATAGAGTGATCCCAATGAGAACCGATTGAAATATAGCAGAATTTAAATTCAGCGCAAGAGCCTATTTTTGTTTAAAAGAAAACTGAGTGTGTTGGAGCTGAACGTGTCCACCTTAAAACATGAGCTCTTTCAATCGCAGAGCTCATGATGGTGGTTAATGCCCTGGTCAGATGTTCTGCTTGGCTACTTTTTTGGAAAGCTAAGACTATTGATTTTCAAAAACAAAAGGGAATCTATGAGGATATCAGAAAAATGCCTTAGAATAATTTAAGTGATGGTGAAGTCATCAACAGATCAGTGCATGGAGATTGCAGTCTATATCGTGATATGCCTATGTGGTCTGTCTGTGTGTGCGTGCTAGCGTTCGTGTGTGAAATTTTCATTTAAATCGGGTTTCTTACTATGTTTTATGTGCACTTATCTATTAAACATTGTAAAGTAGCCTATACGTTGTATAATGTAAAGGCCTGGAGAATTACAGTGTTACCAAAAAAGTCGAGGGGTGGCTATTTGGAAAGTATTGTGAGTTGGGGTTTCGCATTTCAAATGAATTACTCTCGCCTTTCCAACAGTCGCAGTTCACACCTATGTAAACGCACCCCGGAGGGCAACAGATTTATTTGCAAGAGAACTATTTTACCCCTCCTTTTTACCCTCGACTCGGTGATGGATGGACGATCTCTCTTTGTCTAAATGCAAATAGACTTTAACCCTGAATTAATGGATAACTCCGTAGAGGGGTGATTACTCGACTTTCGGGTTGATCTGCCTTTCTCATAGTCCGTCTGTCACCAGCTACATGACAATTGATCATTTGAGCACATTTGGTACACCCCCCTAAATGTGCGGATTACTACCAGTTCAACTGACAGTATTCCTTACACTGGTTTATTAATCAGCTGGACCAGTCTATCTATCTATCTATCTATCTATCTATCTATCTATCTATCTATCTATCTATCTATCTATCTATCTATCTATCTACAGCAGTTCTTTCTTTTTCCAAAGTCATGCTACGTTCATTTATAGATTTATTTTGCTGCTGTTTTTAAGAGAGTTCTGCATGTCAGCATTGAAGTGCAATAAGTAGTCAATGATGTTTGGAATTTTGGAAGCAATCTCCAACGTTAACTCTGATAAACATAACATGGCTGTCATTTACCCCTGAGCTAGCTGCAGACCCCCTGTTGTTGTCTGTAAGGAGCCCCATTTAAAAGCAATAAAGAACACAGCAGCGCGTGCAGAGAGGGGAATGGAGAGGCATTTTGGATTTGATTTGAAGTTTTAGGATCAGACAGTAGATCTGTTTTTGAATGCAGTGGGTTTTTAGAGACTTGTTCTAAAAATGCATAAACCTTATTTGTAAATTATTGTTTGACTTTTATTGGTACAATTTACCAGACCAATTCATGTTGTTAATTTACTAATCCCCTTTCCTCTGTTTGTGTTTTGTATCTTGTAATGTTTTTGATTGCAATGGTTCATACATGCTGAAACTTGTTGCACCAGGGTTGAGCATTTATTGATAGTAGGCTACTGTAACAAATATAAAGGGGAAATGAAAATGTAATCTGAAGATGTGTGTGCATCAATACGCGTGTGTGTGTGTGTGTGTGTGTTCAGTTTTGTCCTGGTCTTCAGCACGACTTGCACATTACCAGGGGTACTAAAATTTTATTTCCAGCTAACATTGTCAGGATACAAAGTGTGTGTGTGATTGAGTGTGTGTGTGTGTGCGCTCAAGAATATGTGTATAACAGCACTATTGCCTTTTGCCAAGGGGGGCGTTTGCTCATGTAGCTTGTAAAACTCAATGTCTGGGCACCCTTTAAGCCTTCCCTATGAAATATCACTCGTGTTCTTGCTGTCCGGTGATAAAAGAGCCAACAGGATTTGGAACTGATCTATACAGAAGAGGCCACCTGTTGCAGAGGATACAACATCAACCATTATCAGTACATAATATTATGCGTCACATGAGACCTAATTTTGTTAATAAGCCATATTCTTCAATGCATGTGAAACTAATTTTGGTGTTAAAGGGATTGTTCACCCAAAAATGAAATTTGTGTCATCATTTACTCACTCTCATGTTGTTCCAAACCTGTATGAGTTTCTTTCTTCTGTTGAAGACAAAAGAAGATATTTTGAAGAATGTTGGTAACCAGAAAGTTGACAGAAGCCATTGACTTCCATAGTAGGAAAAAAATACAGTGGAAGTCAGTGGCTATCATTCTTCAATATATCGTCTTTTGCGTTCAGCAGAAGAAAGAAACTCATACAGGTTTGGAACAACATGAGAGTGAGTAAATGATGACAGACTTTTGTGTGTGAACTATTCCTTAAAAATGATACATAATAAGCAAATATGCACACTTAAAGGGGCAGTTCACCAAAAACATATTTAATTCAGTATAATTAGGCTATTGGTTCACCCTCATGTCGTTCCAAATCTGTATGACCTTTTTTGAAACAACACATCGAGTAAATTATGACAGAATTTTCGTTCTTTTAAACGTTCGCCTTTTTCAACCTTTGTTGCCATTGGCTTGCATTGCTTAGTTTAAATTATATTAAATTTAACATTTAATTTAATATTCAACTATAATATTGATCTGCCTGCATTGACACTATTATACTGAACTGAGCTGGTCGACGACATCGTTGTCTACCCCAGAGCGGCTATATATAAATGAACTAAATTAATAACTTTTTAAAACAAAAATGAAACATCACTGAACTTATTTTAGCTGGTCTGTGACACTATATTTTCTTCTGGAAACAAACTTTTTTAGCATTATTTTCCTGTTATCTCTGTAAATCTGCTTTGAAACAATCTGTATTGTAAAAATCTTTTAGGAAGTGTTTGCAAAATAATTGAATAATTAATGTAATTAGAGGCATGAATGTGATGTAAAAGTCAACAAACAGATCAGGAATTCTAGGCCCACAAACTCATTTCATCCTCCCCTTCACCATTTTGCTTATTTTTTCCTCACTTTCTGCTTCTCACATTCTCTTCCTTAAATCTGTTCCATTTTGTGGCCGATGGAGTCGGTTGTTCATTCTTCTCATAAAATCAGATCAGCAGTAGTCTTGGGACCTTGGTGTGTATCAGAGGGTGAACACAGAGTCGTCTCGTTCTCTCTGAATGTCTCTAAAAAGAAAGCGATGCCCAAGGCCTGGAGATAGAGCCTGATAAAAGGCAGCAGAATGCGAGAAAGAAAGGAACGAGGGACAGTGGGGAGAGGGAGGAAAAGAGATGGTTCATTGTTGGGTGGGCAGTTCCATCACTTGATGACTGTGGCACTCTCCTCAACCCTGCAGCTGGGTTCTGATGCCCTCACAAACTGTCTTTCTTCTTCCCAACAACAACCATGGCTTCAGGGGTCACAGAAGATGCTTGCCCTGCCACGTGATGGCGCTACAGATGTAGTGAGGGAACTTCTTTAACATCCAGGGCAAAAAGCTAATGCGTCAGATACAAAGGGAGGGTCACAATACTGTCCTTGTATTTTTCTCCCAGCTGCTGTATTTAACAGCTGCAATAAAGAGCTTATTTGAAAAACCTGAAAAAAGAAGAAATTGAATGCCTCAGTCTTTTTAAGGGATGTCTCTGTTTGTCGTTCTCTTTAGCACTGAATATTTCTCTTTATTTTCTCATTCATAATACATAATAAAGATCAGGGAATTAACACACCTGATATTACTCATTTTCTAAACGTATGTTGTTTACTGGAGTCATTCAGTGTAATGTTTTGTACTGTAGTTTGTTTTTGAAATATAAAGGTTTGTACATTATATGCCCATTGCAATGTGCTTTTCTCTTGGAGCACTTTTCTGTCACCTATTGGCCACATGCACACTCCATAACTATATATTTCTACTCTGCATTCTAAAAATTTACTCTAGAAAATTCACTGTATTGACAACAACATTAAGCTATAGAATGTCCGCATAGGCATACTGAATCGTTCCGTGCATCCCAGAAACCCCCGGGTCGGGTATTTGACCAAATTGATTCAGTGATGTCACTCTATTTTTGGACCCTGACAGCTTGGGTTACGGTGCAAGGAAATAGTACTTGTCTTTACCCATTAACAAATGTTGATTCTGTTGCTCTCCACTAGTTCCCCACACCAATCCTGTCTAGTTCCCCAAACCAATCCTGTCTGGGGTAGGTCTGCATGTCTTTAAACTGCGCGCGAGAGCGACAGATTATGTCTATCGTTAATATTACTATGATCGTAAACATCTCCACCACTTGTATTTTATGCCTGTGAGAAGTCGAAATGTTGCTATTGTTAACACTAAATGAGTAGGCCTGTCAATCATCGATATGCTGTTTCAGAAGTGACTCCTGAATTCCATTCAAAAACGGGATGATAATTGAAGTGATTCACTTAGGCAATGTAGTCTATACGCGACTCTCACTTCTGTAGCTATGTGGCCTATGAGTTGCTTTCAATGGTTAATTACATGGAAGTTCCTGATCCTTTGTCCATTTAATGCCTTTAGCCTACTATCAAACAATCTAAAATGTTTTTGAAATCAAGGATCTTTTAGAAGTTTTCCATTTATTGGATTGTCAGCAGCTTCATGGAGGAATTTAGAGTCTTATTTTTCTAACATATTACAGCTGTTATCACAGTGGACTAAGCACAGACAGGTTTACTGTGATTTCTCCAGTGGGGATAGAAACACGCCCTTAACATGTAGGACAGATAGGTCTGTCCACAGGCAAACTTGCAGGCCCAAGGAAGAAAAGTATGTCTGTAGATATAGTACTTATAAACAGAAGACTTTTTTTTTTCTTTGGTGCAATTTTTCAAGCTCTTAAAGCCAGGACAGATTTTACTGATTTTCCAAATTCTTTAGCTGGTAGTGATTTTCTTTTTCTTTTCTTGTTTTTAAGTTAGTGACCATATCTACTTTAAATTAAATTTGCCATAAGTCCATGTCCTGTTTTTTTAAAATATTTTGTCATCTCATGATATTTGCCTGTATTTTATTGAATCCACCATTCTGATTAATCTGTTAATCTCATCATCTCAGTGCTGTTCTGGAGGGGCTGAATGATGATTGAAAGGCCATTGAGGATTTCTTCTCCTATGAAAATTACTATATTAAATGACATTTTTAAAATAGATTTATACATTTTGTTTCTCTAATATGCAATTTACAAGAGCAGGGCAAGAAAAGACTTTGTACAGAGGGACTGATTAGATTACATTCCAATTGAAATAAATGGAACGAATCAGTCACATATTTGCATCTCTGACACTTATATTCTGCAGGACTATCTCCATGCACAAATAAGGAGCATGGATCTTAAGTTTAGTTTCACTGTAATTTTAATTAACGCATTCATACAAGAGAAAGGTTAGGAGTTTGTAGTAGTAGGATACCATCATTCATGCTTTCATGAATATGGAGAGGTTTAGCTCCATCACTTTAATCTTCTGTTAGCTGCCCCGAAGCTTGCTTAGTGCAGAAAATAGTGTTAATTATTCCATGCTTCTCTCCTTCAAACACTTTCCATTCACATATGTTTATGCAACAAACAAGGAAGTGCCCAAAACACACAGTCATTAAGAATATTCACCACACAAGCAGATGATGTTTATAATTTCTGCCATTGCAGTCATACCAATGACATTGTTTTTAACGGTACAGCAGGGTAATTTGGGGTTAAGGTTGTGTCCATGAAAAAGTATCTGACTTTTCTTCTTCTCCCTTAATTGATCCCTTTTGAAAATGTATTCTTAAACACATAAACCATGTATACACAGTAAATGCAGATGTGTCGTGGTGTCTGTTCCCCAGCTTAGACTTTTTAAATACACTTAGACACCCTTGACTGCTAATTATAAGTGTGCAGGTGTACAGTATATGCTAGCAGATCTGTCTCTGATTTGTTTGTCATTTGGGGTAGGCCTGCTCATGGAATGTCCATCTCTGATCAATATAATATGACAACTGTAATGAGTAAAACTATTGCATTCAGCACATTTCTGCACTTCCACGAACTCTCATGAGCAAGTTGTAACATCTTTGGGTATTTATAAACATTGGCAATCGGTGAGGGAATTTTTGGGGAGGTTAATAATTAAATCAATATTCATTAAACCAATAAAAGCATCAGGTTTGATTTTTTTTATGCAGTTACAGCTCATATATGTACACTTACTTTTTAAAATAAATATCATTGCAGTACGTTTTACTAGAGAGTACTGTTTTTTTAGTCTTTCAAATTTAATTTTTTTACATTTAATTCAATGCTGCTTGCTGTTTCTTTGTAATTATTTGTGAAGTTTACTAGTAGTTTTTTTGTAAAAATTGTTTCACAGTAACCCCTACAATTGTTTCAGTGTAGATTATATACCCATTGATAATAGTCTGACAGAGTAATCTCCCAAATTACAAATTTATTTTAATCTCTCGTTTGCCTTTTTCGGCAAGCAAATAATGTTATTGGTATATCCACTTTGATCCGTCTTTATCCTGTCAGCCTTCTTAAACATTCTTGCTGTGATTGATTATTGTAGCCTATATGAAAGCCTATTTTGTAGGCCTATAGACAATGCTTGTTATGCACATTAGAAGAGAAGTTAACTTTATCACTTTTGCTGTTAGGTTCATTTTGAATACATTTTAAGAGGCTCAGCCTGCTTCTAACATCACTTTAATGATATTTATCACCTAATGATATTCTCAAAAGTGTTTGTTTCTTTGTGTAAAACTTTGTTTGCTCTGAGTGCACCTTTAAACTGCACGCCTGTTCAGCAGTACAGCATTCACCCTTTGCAAGTTGGTCCTTTAAACTTGTAAGTGCATGACAAGTTGCACTATATCAATATATTTGTGTGAAGCTAAAAGTCTTGACTGCATTTCTAAAACGGTCTCTAAAACGGTCTCACTCGATCAGTGCTCACGGGACTGAAAGCGTTAATTTTCAGACGTCATCATTCCCGGGGCGGTGACCTTAAAGGTAGGGGTGGGGGCAGATTCTTGCTCCGGGGATGAGTGGGAAATACGCCTCGCTTTCAAGGCAAATAGCCTGTTTTGGATGTAAAAACATAACTTGTTTGTAAGAATCGGGCATTGCTTTTCTTTCAGGACAAATGTATTTTGTAATGGATTGCCCGTGTTTCCTCAAGGTAAATCTGTAGTTCTTTAAGTAAACAACATATTGAAGCGAACGTGTGTTTGTGGTGTTTCTTGTAGCCTATACTGATCTTAGCTCCTCTACTCACATCTGTTCTCGGACACATTGGATTTGTCGAATGCATTGTATCAGCTGCAGCACCCTTTACAAAACGCGTATGTAGGCTACATTGAAAAATAAAAGTTAAAATCGGTTTGAAGTATCAATATTCTGCACATTCTGTACAGTTGCTTCGATGTCTTATAGCTAATTTCGCACGCGTGGGCACGATCGACTCGCGAATCGTCTGCGAAGTATTTTAATTTCCTGAAGTTACCACACGAAACTGGCTACTTTAGTTCGAGTAAGATAGCAAGTCTTGGTTCTTTTTGCAGATCATGTGGAAAGTCCAATATGGTGGAGAGGATCTGATTAAGTATCCAATGTCTATACGACGCAGAGGAAAGGGGCCGCTTTCCTCCTGATCTTTTCCAAGGTCCCGTTCGGTGCAAACATGCAAAAAAGTAGAATAGTTCAATGTGTGTTAAGGAGTTGGGGTATGCTCAAGAGACACGTGCCCTCTCCCCTAATTAACTGAGGCAAAAATGCAATGGTTTGGGTATGACAGCAGATTAAATTTCGTTCGCCTCTCCATCAATTTTCTGTTTAATGTCACTGAGCTCCATTGTGGGAGAAGAGGACGCGTCATCCAGCCATAAATTTGTGATTATAGAGGCTCGAGGAGGCAGTTGACTCTATTCGGACGGATTTGCTCCGTTCCTTCAGATAGATCTTACACAACCAGAAACCAATCAAGTGTCTTTTATATACCATTTAGGCTTTAATATAGTTTTTACCGGACTAGACTATGACTAAGTAGGCTAGTCATGATAAATTAAAAAGCCTCTATTTTTTTCAAAGGCTGTCAAGCTTTGCGCGAGGAAGGGACACTTCAGACGGCTTTTTCTTGATCAAAGATTTGAATCCAGATCACGGGCGCATTTTGCATAAATCAAAATAGTCAATTCTTATTAAAAAAAAAAAATCTGTCTGGATGGACTTCCATTTTTATAGGTAGGTGTTTTCTACTCATCTGATTGTGATTTATTTCAGCCATAAGGACTTTAGCAGAAGTATTGAGAAGATCGTGCTATACATGTTTAGGCTACTCGTAATTGTGTGTGTCCTTTATGCAGAAGGTATATGGGTTATCAGAATAAATAAGCTAATGGCTTACTTCAAGGCTGTTCTTGACATTAAAATACACTTTCATCTCGGATATACACCATTCGATCAAGAATTATTTAGCGGTCAGTAAAAAGACTTTTATATAGGCTAGGCTTTTGAGAAGTCAATCCTTTTTCTAAAACTGGCTTTGAATTCAGTATTTTAATGCCTAAACAATATATTTACTTGTAGCCTTCATTTGATATGGGGATTTTAAAAAGATACGTATGTGTTATATCTCGTAAGATTTTATCACTATTAGGGTAGCCTACAAAAGACACGCCGTTCTGTGTAATATGGGAGAGGGCCTTTTGGCCGGATATTTGATTGTTCTGACTTTTTCATTGTTTGTGCTGGACTCTCAAATAGTTTACTTCCCGCAAAAAAAATCAAATTTCGAATAGATATAAATTATATTAAATTAAATATAATTTATTTTAACTTCTATACTTATTGTTTCCTTTCACATGCTAAATGTTTAACTACATCACTATGGTAGTTTAGGCTGGTTTAAGTAATTCATTCATTCGAATTCAGTAATTTGCATTATTGCTTTGCTCACCAAGGTTACTAGGTCATAGGGTCAAAACAGTATAGCAGTTAAAAGAAACATGTATTGATGGTAGCCTATGATTTCATATTATTTCAGTCTGTTTGGATTGAGCCATTCGTGAAATGTAATACTAGCTATACATTTGTTTATACAATCAAATTAAACTCGGAATGACTCATTTTTGTTCCCATAAAAATCGACATGTAGCCTATCAAAGGGCCTTCAGGCCGGGGGACACTTACGTCGACTGATAACGTGTAAAACATTGAATACATACCTGTGAGAGGACCTATGAAGATCTGACAACCACCAGGCTGTGATAAAAGCATATACTACATAGGCTATACTCGGATCAAAACAGCACCGTGTCTCGTGTCAAATTCGAGTTGGCCACTGACAATCCTTTTTGAAGCATGTGCTGAGCCATTCCTTTAAGGATTTATTTGAATCTTTACATACAGACTCATTATCGCTAATGCAAACAGTAGACTATTATACTGCGTTGTGTGACTACATCTCTCACAAGATTTTTATATAAGGTAGCCTTTTTAATTAAGGTTGCACTACTTTGTTTTAGATTTATGGCAGTAATGAGCAACATAACAGCTCGCATGCAGTCATTCTCTTATGTGAATATATACAACTATTGTAACTCGTATTTTGAACAACTGTATACTACAATACGACGATTACTCTTAGGTATTGCTAATATTATTCACTAATTTCCTAGTAATTAGACCATTCATCCGATTAATATTCTTTAGTCACGTTAAATTTGGGAAATAAGCTTTAAGGAGACATTTTACGAATTATCACAGAATTTAAACTGGGGTATTTATAAGACATTAATGTCATTAATGAAGCACTATGGGGGGTAATTCGTCAGTTTCTTGTTCATTATAAATGGGTCAGTCAATAATTGGTGCATATCAACGGCAAGTATTTACTTTCCCTTCATCTGCGTTGTTTTGTGCTTCTGTTCTAAAGTCCTATAGGGAGAAAAGTTTCTTGAGTTTTTTTTACGGGCGTGAGTAGGCTAAGTGTTTTATTATTATTATTATTATTATTTTAGATTAATTTACCTCTCTATAGTTTGACTTCTCGCATTTACAATAAAACAGGTCGTAATGAGGTATTTGTGCCATTTATGGGGGTGAAGCAGTACTTCCCTTAATTGGACACAGATGCTCTTTTTCTATCGATAACGCCGTTCCCTGGAATTTATAAAGGACAGCTAGTCTGTATTCACCCTTATTGGCAGTTGTTTTTTATCATTCCAAAATTATCCCTCGGCCTGCACTGTCTTAAACCCATAATATTCTTTGCTTGTTAGGGTTGGGTTTACAACCTCTAGCGATTTAGTTTGTATCTTCATCGTTTCAGGTAGAGTTTTGACTTCGGTGTCAGGTCTGTCTAATATTACTTCCTCATATGCGATTGGTAAAATCAACTGTAGCCTACTACGTGTTTCTGCATCGCTGATTTCCTTAGACCTCACTGTTCTTGTAAAGTTCTTGTCATCGATACAAATAACGCTTCGATCAATGACGACGGACCACAAAAAACAAATTTAAACAAAATTATTCCTACGCCTTAAATGGTTATTTATAATGTCAGCGTTTTAAATACAAGTCCTGATACACACCAGTATAATGCACTGGGCCTTCTAAACCGTTTGTCCAAGCCATGTGTGCATGTCCCTGATGCCTGACACTTACCAGAGGCCAAGTCCTTTCACAAGAATTTTGTAATTCTTATGGTTGCAAATGTTCAAAAGTAGCTCCAAATATATCTCACTTGGATATCAAATGCAGAAGCCTAACTTAAATCATCAAAATGAGAGGAGAGGTCACCAAAGCTATCAACCTAATTTAGAGCTAGGTTTAAGAAGCCTGCATGCACTCTCAAATTTTCTATCAAGTTCTGTTAAGGAAATAAATGATTTGATGTTCCCGTATCATTTAAAACCAACGTACAATTTAACACTTCACGTTAGTTAAATGATACAATATTAATAACTTATAGGTTAACACAATAATTAATTAGGCCTTTTCTTTTTTTTCAATACAGCGGATGTTTTAATATCGTGTTTCTCGTGCTATTTTACGAGCAGATCTCCGGCCGGTGAGCGAAATGAATGTCTTGACTGAACATGCTCCGTCCTCGTCACCAGTTATGGAGTGCATTGTCACAATGATTCATCCGACGGACTCGCATAAAATCCCCTAACCTACATGGACGTGTATGCGCATGTAAGCATCGTTTATAGCCTACATTCGAATCAGAGTGGGCTCTAGTATTCAGGCATCCTCTGTCTTATTCTTTTGCCAAAGGCAGACCATGGGGATCTCGCACTATCTAAAACTGGTGTGCAACTTAGGCCTGACAATAACTGCGTCTCTGCGCACCCTTGGCCTATACGCTGGTGACAAACGCCCCGTTCCGGTAGTTTGAATGTGGCTGGAAGATGGAGGGAAAGTGTCAATCAGAGACGCTTCATTGATCACGGACAATGCCGTTCGCAGGACTGGTCTGTTTCGAGAGCAATCAGTCACTCCGCATTAATTATCCCCGCGTCCCACAGTAGGGCAGCTCGCGCTGGCACATGGACAGTGTGTGTCTGTTTGTGTGTGCGTGCGTGAGTGAGTGAAAGAAAAAAGAAAAGAAAAAAAAGTAAGAATGTATGTAAGTGCGCGCGTGGGGAGAGGAGATCGTGTGGTGTCTGTTGTGTGTGTGTGTGTGTGTGTGTGTGACAGAAAGAAACATACACTGAGGTTGTGTTCAGGTATAAATGTAGGCTATATGTATTTAGACGAGGCTGTATGCAAGGAAGAGAGTGCATTTGCTTGTGTGTAAACGTGTGTTTGCATGGGCTGCTTGTGTGTGTGTGTGTGTGTGTGTGTTATCCGTACACCACTAAAAATGCACCCCACCCCCACCTTTCAAGTTACGAAAAGGAGCCAATAAAACCCAACAATAAAAGGGTCTTTCTTGTCACTAAATAAATTAAGTGCCGATATCTGCTTAAAGCGCTGCACCTTTTTGTGTATTGCAGAACGGAATTCTTTATTGCCCCAATGTTATTGCTTTTTTCCAGCATTTTTTTTTTGAGAGAAGGGTCGGTGGTAGGGCATCGCACACACACTCTGTAACACGTACTGTAGAGTTGGTTAACACAATGACTGTGCACTTTGTTATATTAAGAGCTTCTGTGCTTATGGGTCGTTTGCATACTTGATTTCATACTTCTGAGGCGAAAATTTCTGCTGAATCTGATTCACCGTGGCATTTTTCTTTCAGGACTGACCTTATTTCTCTTTCCTTTACAACAAGCCCCACTCCTACAGGATCATAAACAATTTATACATTAATGGAATGATTTATTGAACTGTTGATTATTAATTGATTCCACCACATCGTGGAATGTTTTATCGTTTCATTGAAAATGTTCCAGTAGCCTAATAATCTTTTTTTAGTAAGTAAGTATATTCTCTCTCTCTTTTTTTTTGTTTGGCTTAATGATCAGCCCATTTTTTAATCTAAAATTTTAACTAGACTACATGCAGACCCATATGTAAAATATATAAAATATGAAGCATATGTGGTTTGTAATATAGCACATTATAACTGTTCTCTATATATTGGTAATCATTATAAATGCATATGCTTTTCCCCCCAAATATATTGAGCAAATATTAAAAACGTAATATTCTCTATATCCAATAAGTTAATGGTGGTCGACGCCTCCCCCTTATTTATTTATTTATTATAAATGGATACAAGATTGTAACAAAAAACGTATACACTTTCATGAAATTACAGTTCTTCTGATGGCTTGTCTGAAGTTGTCCTAATAGTTTGTGTGATGGTGCTACGCAGGTTTTGCTGGATGAAAGTTTCATGGGTTGAATTTAAAGAGGTAATGAAGAACGGAATAATTGAAGAGTATAAAAACCATAGAACAAAGCCAAAACAGTACAGTATATATATTTCATTTTTATTTATTTTTTCAGTTTATTGAAAGATAAATATATATACAAAATATATGTATTTTTGAATAATAATGCATTGTGGGCTAATACAAACAACAATAATAATGTCATAATTTCTGTTAATAATCATTTTCCAGTTCACTCACCCAAGGTTTTGCAGAATTGGATTTGTGCAAGAGAGAGAAAAAAGAACGGCATATAATAGTTCGGTTTAGCGTTTAATTGTTAATTTATATTTCACGGTTAGTTTAGAGCTATATAGCTACTTACTGTTATGAAATATCGCCTGAAAGTTATAAGTAGCAGTCAATGTTAAGTTTTTTGTAAAATTTCATCGTAAAAATCCTGAGTAGGCTACGCAGCTAAGCACGCTCGTTTTGGTCGCTTTTGCCTTCATTTCAGCCTTCTCGTGTTTTAGTCTTTTAGATTCCATGTATTAGAATCGTCATGTTGCTGTTGAATTAAGCGATATTAATCCGAGAATCTATACTTTAAATTTAATACAACATGTAATTTCCCCCTTTTTAACGCATTCCCTTTGATTAAGTCACTCTTGACTCTCCTTTAGCTTTGGGGCCAACGAGGTTCGCCTAGGGGAGGCCTTGAAACCGCCCCTCCTTATCTCCTTTCATCATCCAGCTCTGGGCCGCCTTGAAACCGCAAGGCCAGTAATTGCTTTTTTCAGGCAGCCCAGTGCGGACTGGACAGCAGCCAATCAGAGCCTTGTTTACATTTTATGATTGACAGCGCTCTGGCAACACGCCAACCAATCAAGCAATTTTAAGGACGAGGCCCAGGATTTTAACTCTTTGTTTGCCATTGCACCGTAGTTTAGGCTTTAAGTGATTTCCCCTCCTGATGTGATCTGGGTCCAATTTGTTTCTTAACTCCTTAAACCTAGCGTGCAGTGATATGCTTTACATTGAATGATACTGTACTTTCACAAATTGGTTAAAAAATAAAGAGTTTATTTACGTTTGGCTGATGTTAAATTTCTCATTTTATTTTTGTTCAGTTTAATTTGTATTATACTCAACGAGACACACCGGCTATCATTTAAAATAATCAATAGGCTATATAATGGAAACTAATAATTTGTCATGTTTGCAAGGCTTACTGTTCCGCTTGTTAAAAACCTAAAATGTTGTGAATTGCGTTTCTTGTGTAGTTTGAAGTCATTTAAATAAATGCACTCTAGGCTGCATGCGTAACCATGTGGTGGTGCCTCACACTTGAACTAGTCGCAAGACAGGAAAGCTCAAATAAAGCGCCCGCCGTTTTGTTTAGTTGATCCAGCTGACACGCCATTGGCTCAGAGCGCCATCCAATCGGAGCCACTGTTTATCCTGGGGCGCGCTGCACGAGCTTATTGACATGTAGGTATTAGACCAATGGGCGCGACTGCTCCCACAGTCACCTCCCCCTCTTCTCCTTGAGTGGCACTAGCAGATTCAGGAAAGAGCCTCTGACTGCTTGTACGGGGCTCGATTCAGCAGAAGCTCTTACTACTACGGTGCATCTCCGAACTTCTGCACTGCACACGCACTGCAATCAGCAGACTCTAGGATGTAACCATTTCCAAATGTTTTTATTCTGCTTCTGCTCTCTTTTGCGTATTTTTTGTATTATGTTTTTTTTAAATCCATTTATTGTTTTGCCAGGAATAACTTACCAGTAAGTAATTCGTTTATATTGTATTTATATGCGTGCAATAATAAACATTTGCCTTCAAGAGCTGCTCTTACTTTTTGTTTTTTTAAAGAACATCTGGCGTTGTACAAAATTAGCGAATTTGTGTTGCAGGGGGTGAAAGAAAAAGATCCCTTTATTTTCATCCGACTCCGTTGCTTTGTTTGAGCAATGATGATGATAATAATAATCATTATCATTATAATAATAGAAGATTAGTGCAAGACTGAATTTCTGTTTGAATAAAGATGGAATTTTATTTAGAGGGAAGACATTAATGTCTTATCGACTAATAATGTAAAAAATACAAGTGTGAATAATTATACACAATCTTAACAAAAGACTAAATTCGACTTCCATTTGTAAACTGCTATGCAATGGACGTGATGGCAGAAGAACATAAGCGCTTTTACCTTTGTACACTTTACATGTAGAATTAGTATTGCACAGTTGTTTATTAAATTGAAACTGACCATTGCCTGCTAACTAAATTTTATTCTATAGACACGTTTTATTTTGAAATACCATGATTCATACAATTGTCTGGATTTTATTAGAGTTTAAAATGGCATTTCCTAACACTCAAAACCTTCTTTAGGAAACCTGTTCTTTCATGTGCTCCTCCTCACCTCCCATCCGTCCTCCGAGCCAAGTCTAATAGATCTCAGATCCCGATAAACGTTAAAAGTTCGGCTTTAGTTAATAGTGGGAGGTTGCTGCGTTCAAATACTTCATGCTTTAAAATTTCTGCCCAATTTCTTTTCATGATGTTGCAGAAATGATACATGTTTGCTATAAATGTTCTTTGTCAGCGCAAAAATGGTGCACTACATTTAATTCTGTGCCTCAGTGAGCTCATTCTTTTGGTTATTTAGCGAATGCTCATTATTGAGGAAAAAGTTTATTTGAAGCCTAATCTTGTGCACATCAATTCACTCACTCAACTTCTCTCTTTTCAGTTTTTGTGTTTTTAATGAAAGTAGTATTGCTATAGCAGTATGCCAATGCAACCATCCTCACACTCAAAACTGGGAACTTCCAACGTTTTAAGGCCTCATTCAGCAAAACGCTGAAACATCCAACAGACGTTCAACGTTCTGAGCGTCAAATATCTGAAGATACAAGCTAAGTGAGACAAGGAGAGCACCATTCGCGCGAGCTTTTGTAATTCTGTTGAGCAGACTTTCTAATTTTTGCCTTTCAATGTTCAATATCTGGCAAAAGTAGCTACTATATGCAAGCATGTTATGAGGATGTTTTGAAACAAATCTCGCGCATTAGTAACACCCCATGACAATTCTCTCAATGCACCATTTTGCCATGACAAGACTCCATCTGCAACAGGGTAAGATGTTGCTTTTACCCGTGATTTTGGAAACTAGAGGCCAGAGGTGAAATATAGACGCCATCATCCATGTGCTGTTACCCCATGTACAAAAGGTTATAGAAAGCCTGATTCAGACGAACAAAGCAGTTTAATTATGTGGAATGACTGAGAAAAATTAACGAAGAAATTACATTTATAGTTCAATGCATAAATAACCGTTTGCAATTGAAGCAGTCATACCAAACGTCAGCGATTATAGATTTTCTTAATTTTTTTCATCTTGTCTTGTGAAAGACAGAACGACTTGTTTAGCTTTGTCCATCTTAGGCTATACATTTTTACTTAGTTTTCCATATGCGTAAGAATACTGTAAAAATGTATTGATGGCATCTCTCTGAATGGTAGGCTATATAGCATGAAGCGAGTCTTCTGTGTAAAAGTGGAGGTGTGCTGCAAGCTCGCTCAATTGTGGTGAGATGAGAGAGACGAGCGGAGAATTTGTAGTTTAGGCAGCAGTCGCAGCAATGGACGTACAATCCTGGTGTTTCCAATGAAGGATTACCATTACACTTCTGAAGGATACTAACATGATACGATCTTGTGGATTTGCATCACTCATTCGTGAAACTGGTTTGTAATTGAAACTACATTTTATGATTTTTGTGTTGCAGAAAACATGACTGGGACATACTTTTTTGGCCGTCAGAGCCAAAACTGTGCTGAATGCAAGACCTAGCCGAAACTCTTAACGGAATTATAACATCTGGGCGGTGTTTGGTTCGGTTCTCGTGGTTTCCCGCGGTGGATTTCGGATTTAACGTTTTTTTATCGGGATGGAAGGCCGGGATTTCGCTCCTCCGCCGCACCTTTTGGCAGAGCGAGGCGCGCTGGTTCACAGAGCCGCCTCGAGGATCACTCATGCCGGTCACACGACAGTGCAGCATCCCGGTCACTTTCAGCCTGGGAAATATTACACCTCACATATAGCGATGCCTCCACATTCAGGTAAGTGCTTTTGATCCCCTGTTGATAAGTGAATGCTTTTAAAACGTATTTTTTTTATAGCAGAATTAAATTGCCTAACTTCAGAAAAGCGCGTTGACTTGCAGCCTATACTTACTTTTTATTGGGAAATATGGTATTTTTGGAAATAAGCAATTGCTACGGACTCAGTGTTGTCACTTCTGACAGAATTAAAGCGTTTTATTGAACAGTTTACTCGCATAATGTCTGTCATGAGCTGCGAAAAGCTGGTCGTTTCTAGTTGATAGCAGGTCGTAGCCTATCATAAGAAAGCGGACAAGAAAATTACCTTCAACCTTAACTGATAAGTTTTCTAGCTATATAGTAAAATGGAAATAATTTTTTTATGATTTCATTAATATAGTGTTTTGTTAATAACGAACTGTTAGTTTATAGCTGGACTGCCCTCTTTGTTTCGCGCTCATTCAGACATCTAGTTTTCTTTTGACAAAACAAGTTGTTTGGTCATCTATTCTAAAGCCCCATGCTTTTATGTTAATTATTAGGGTGCATCTTTGAGTGGTTTTCTGCTACAGCTGCTTTAAGTTAATAACACAAGCTTTTGTGTGTGTGAGTGTGTCTGCGCTGTGGTTCGAGAGAAGTCTCCCAGATTAGGGTCAGTAGCTCTGTGTGTATGCGTATGTGTGTGTGCTAAAAGAGGCGTCTGTAATACCAGAAAATCCGGTTTCTATATTGAGCGGTGATGTGACGGGGTGCGAATGAGTTGACAGTGCATGCATTAGATTTAACAAGTGTCTTCAGGATTCAGTGTACCTTTGGGATAGAGGTACACTTTGCATTTTGATTAATAATGAGAAATAAGTTCGTATATGAATGCGTCAGTCTGTGAATGCTTCTTTTGTTAGTAATCACTGAGAAAATCTTATGTAGCCAACAAAATTCCGTAACTTTTCATATTGTTGAGATAGACTCTCATAGTTTTGACTGACGTGTTGTTTTTAAGAATGTGCTAAGCAGTTTAGTTATAAACAATTAGTGAAATAAATAAATTCCCGTTGGTTCTGTTTTAGTGTACTTAAATATAGGCCAATATATATTTTTGTTCAGTTTTATATCTCTTAAAAAAAATTTGTTGTTGTAGGCTATCACATTATATATTTTTCGCATGTAATTGGTTGTGTTATTAAGTTCAGCATTTAAAATTTACTTCATTTAAAGTGTAGCCTATTTCGATTTGGGGTTAGCTATTATTTAGACTCAAATTAACTAGCCTATGTTTAGTCGAATTCGCGCTGTTCTCAGCCCAGCTGACATATTTTCAGCCGAATTTGAAATCGATTTATAGCTAACGTTCTCCGTGCTGTGGAATGAAATTTCAGAAGCGAGATCTATCACAGCGCGCGCTGACCCGGATGGTCCCCGGCCCACGGTGAATGAGCGCGGGTACTGGCGGCGTCTTTAGCCGCTGTCTTTCTCTCCGGCCTCCCGCTGCATACCCTCGCACTGCCTTCTTAAAAGCATTTTTATTTGTTCCTTACACAAATAAATTCGTCCTAATACTTCACACAGAGACAAACAACGAAAGTCCACAACTCTATAAAAAATACAGGCTCTTTTACGATAGCTGCTTTCGTGAAAATGTAGCCTGTCGTTATTTTTCATCTCTAATGTATTGAATCGGTTCTTTGTCTCTTTCTTCGACGACTGTCGTCGAGCTGAATGCATTTTAAAAGCCGAACCCCCGTTAGATTGATGGATTTTGTTGTGGTGCTCAGGTCTCGCGTGCACATCAAATGCTGCTCTAGCAGTGCGCGCGGATAATGTGTACAGTAGGATCTCCTTTTCTTCTTTCTTTCCCCTCTCTCTCTCTCTCTTTCTTTTCTTTCCTCATATCCTCAGCAGATGTCTTTAACGTATGCCTCAAGGCGGACGCTAGCTCATGCAATACAGGTGCATCATTTACTTGTAGGCTTATGTCTGTGTGTATGAGGTATGTAGCCTATGTGTGTGCGCTCGTATCAATTTCTTGTTCTTCCGCTGTGGCTTTTTTAATCAACACAGGTGTCTTTTCTGCTCATACAGAATAGATAGTATATTGTAGTATGTGTATTATTTTACATCATATACTGGGGCAAAAGTTATTTATTATTAAGTTTTAGATCTTGCCCTTTTTGTTTGAATGGAATGTAACTAATATATATATATATATATATATATATATATATATATATATATATATATATATATATAAAGCATATTTCCTCCCTTTTGTATATATTATTACATTTTGTCTTCTTCATTTATCAATTATTGAATATATATTCCCATTAGATTAGGGAATTTAGATTATTTCTGACACTCACACTCACAAAGTGAAATCCATTGAGTGTAGACATGCAGCATGGGAGGAATGTGTAAAAGTCCCTCAATGTTTGTGAAATTAAGTAAGAAATGCATTCTTGTATACTCTTTTAGCCAGAGCTACCATTTTCTAACTGTTTAAGTCAGACAAATACTGATAGATTGGTAGATGGATTAAGAGAGAGAATAATATAATTATTCTCAGGTGGAACAAACACCAACCCGCAGTTCAATTAGGTGGCACCCTGTCTGTCTGTCACGGTCATCCATGTGGTTTTTCACCCTCACCCTCGGTATTACAGACAGATATTTTGTAGCTTTGTGCTGTAGCAGTCATGTTTCTGCAAAAGCAGTGGTCTGCCCTGTCAAACCTTGGTCGGCCTTCTTTCATATCACTTCTTCCTCTCTCGCTTCTGTGTGCCCTGAGTCCTGATTTAACAATGCTGTCTGCGCTGCTGTTGATCCTAACCCGTCTCACCCTCCCCGTCCACTCGTTCCTCTGCGGTGCAGCCCTGTTACGCACAGAGGTACTGCTGCCCTCGGGCCATTCGCCTTTGATAGGGCTTGTAGTTTAAATTAGTTGCGTTCCCTTGGATCTAGTTAGTATCTCTTTTTCTTTCTCTCTCACCCTGTCTGTCTCTGCATCATCTCTGACTTACAGCTAATGGATCAGTTTGGGCCTAAATGCTAAATGAATTAGGTCATTTCGGGAATATCCCTAACTTGATTTCTGATTTGGATTGAACGTTTAGTTTCATCCTGAACTTCCGTAATGGCATGCGTTTCTTCCGCTTCTTCAAAATAGGGGGGGGGGGGGGGGGGGGGGGGGGGACTAGTGAATGTGACTAAAAGAGAGAGAGGGAGATGAAGAAAAAGAGTGGCTGAATGTTTCCACCTGGTTGGTAATCTGGCCCAATTACCTCTGCTTGGTAGCACAGAGCCTGGCGTGTTCCATCGCCACTCACTATGCCTGCCAGCTGAGTGCTGTGAGCGAGTGTACGGCACTCTCTATGTGTGTGTGTGATATTCAGCAGAGCTTCGTTGGCAGAAGCGACATCGTTCCCCCCTCCCCTCCACCCCACGGTCTCTTCTTTCACTGTTTGATGTGCCTCAGTAGGCCGAGAGAGTCCCAACGCCCTGGCCCGACTGCACCCATCACCGCTGCCCCTCAAACAATGCATCTGCACGTCATCAATGCCTGCAGAAAACAATTTATTAATATTTGATACGTACACCTTCTTATGTACACCTATAAAAAATGTATTACCTGCTGCAGCACCCTGGAATATCATCACTTTCAATGTCTGTGACTATTGATCAGGACTGCGTTTCCCTAAAGCACAGCCGTGTCGTGAACTTCATGAAGGCCAATATGGCACTTTCCAAAATGTTGAAGCCTGCATTAATCTTAAAAGAATAGTTCACGCAATAAATAATCTGTCATTATTTAGGCTACTCACCTTTATGTCATTCCAAATCTGTATGACTTTCTTTTTTCTGTTGAACACTGAAAAATATGTTTTTGAAAAATGTCTGTTTTTTTGGACCAACTGTATATAAGTAAAATCAATGGGGTCTAATTTTGTTCTGCTCCCCACTTTCATTTTATAGATAAAAAAAAGAGTTGTTCAAAATATCTTGTTTTGTATTCCACAGAAGAAAAACATCAGGGTGAAAAATTGATTATGGAATTAAAATGATAAAACACCGGATATGTAATTTCAAATCTCGCGTTCGTGTACTTACTCAAACGAGTGCGATTGTTTTATGCTGACGAGACATTTACAAACAGTTTGCTATAGATTTAATGCAAATCAGGAGGTTTAAATGCGGAAGTGAGAATAGATATCCCTCCATGCATGGCAACTCAGATCTGCACCTATTACACACCTGACATATGATACGGTGTTTTCACACCAAATCTGAAAATTGTCGCTCTTCCGACTTGGATTTGTGCAACTGATACTTGAGAACTGAAAATGCTCACTGGGAGGGCTTGTAATATGCACACAGACACAATCGCACACAAACACACATAAGCTAACCTTAATAACGGATGCAAGCAAATAAGGGTCAACACACACACACACACACACACACACACACACGCACGCACGCACGCACACACACACACACACACACACACACACACACACACACACACACACACACACACACACACACACACACACACACACACTTCAACTTTTAAACCCTGGGTTCATCTGCTGTGCTTTGGATCAGCACAACAATGAGGCAGTACTCTGGGGCGCCGTGAGCTACAGAGCTCATTTATACAGCTGTCAGACTCTTTCTTTCTTTCTTTCTTTCTTTCTTTCTTTCTTTCTTTCTTTCTTTCTTTCTTTCTTTCTTTCTTTCTTTCTTTCTTTTTTACTTTCTTTCTTTCTTTCTTTCTTTCTTTCTTTCTTTCTTTCTTTCTTTCTTTCTTTCTTTTTTACTTTCTTTCTTTCTTTCTTTCTTTCTTTCTTTCTTTCTTTCTTTCTTTCTTTCTTTCTTTCTCTCTCTCTCTCTCTCTCTCCCTCCTTTTCTCAATCTCCTCCTCTTCCTACTCTGTTTCCTACTGGCTCACATTTTCACAAGAAAACAGCCCTCCTGACTCGTCAACATTGCTGTTTGGATTTCATCAGTTTAACACCCAGCATTTTTTTCTTTTCCATTTTATTATTGTTTTGTTTAGCATGTATATGTGATTCTTTCAGCTATCTCACTCATTTTTACACATTTCCTTAAGGGGGTTACACGTTCTCTGAAATTTGTAAGGGGTTTCTTCAGCGGTTTGAAAATGAGTTTATACTGCAGATTAAAATGCAGTGTATGTTCTGGTTAATTTCACATGAATCAGCAATGCTTAAGTGTCTAATGTTCGTGTGAATAGTTATAAATAATCTCTTAACTGAATCTAAATCAAGGCTGAACAAGGATTTTTTTTTTCTGCTAGTCGGGCCAATATATCAGATTTTACTTGCCATGCCAGCATTTCAACTGGCCTATTATTTTATTTTATTTTTTATTTGACTTTTGTCTAGAAATTAACATTTTATATATTGTTATAGTTTTATAATTTATTTGTATAAGTATTAGAAAATATACTAATATGCATCAAACTATTTATTATGTCTGGAATATATAGGAAAATGGAATGAATAAAGGATAGAATGAGAAAACAAATAAAAAGGAAAAAGGATTGAATAAAAGAAAAACAAAACTCAGAAAGGAATTTGAATGGAGGAACATGAGAAAGGAAAAAGGAAGATAGAAAGAATATATATATGTATGTATTCATTTTTTCTGTATGTGAAAAAAAAACTTCACATAAACACTGGCCCAGGCCAGGAGACTATCTCTTTTGTTGAACCCTGTCAATTTACCATTTTTGTACAGGGTTTGAGCAGAATGCGTTCTTTCTTTCATGTGTACGTGTGTGCGCTTGCATGCTGCTTGCTACATCCTGTGAGCTACTTTTCATTGTGACACCTCGACTGATGGACTCAACCACCACAGCATATTATAACCATGTGGGGAATCTCTCTCTCCTCCCGCACTCTTTCCCTCGCATTGTCTCTTGCACCGCTGTCATTATTAAGTCCAAACTTTGACTAGGCCTGCAGCCAGCTTTTGTAAATGAGAAACAATTTTGGGATTTGGCTTAGAAAATAAAAGCCCTCCACATTGGCTTTGATGTCTGATAGTAGAGAGAAATGACATTTTAAATAGGCTGCAAAAACAAAACCTTGAAAGTACTTCCATTTCTGTGGTGAGGATGTGTGATTGGACAAGGAAACTAGTGACAGTTCTGACTGTGTGCTTGGAGGAACTGGGAAATCCACTTCCTTTTTTTTTGGAATGTGTGTTCTGAATCATACTGTATAATTTCTGTGTTCGTGCATGTGTGTGCATACAGTGATCAATAATCGATCTGTCTGTGTGTCCTCGCCAAGGTCAGATCGTCCCGCCTTGGCACACACAATTGCACACATAATTTCACAGTTGTGCTGAGCTCATCACCATCAGATACTGAGATGATATCAGGCAATATCATCAAGGATTTTATGCTGCAATGGCATCTGACACCTGTATGTACCAGGTGCACGCACACACACACACACACACACACACACACACACACACACACACACACACACACACACACACACACACACACACACACACACACACACACACACACACACACACACACACACACACACATTGTGTTTTATGGGGACTTTCCATTGACATAATAATTTTTATTCTGTACAAAATGTATTCTATCCCCTTACCTACCCCTAAATCTTCCCATCACAGCAAACATTCTGCATTTTTACATTTTCAAAAAAAACATCACTTAGTATGATTTATAAGCTGATTTCCTCATAGGGACCAAAAATGTGCCTAGAATCTAGGCACTAGGAATCTGACTACCTTATTCATGCAGTTATCGTTTAGTGTTTATATGCTTTTCACCATTTTGCATTATTAAACACATTTTTTTCTCATGGTGCATATGACTATTATAAAACGCACAATGTAAATTTAGATTTTTGGGAATCTTGAGCAGTATGTGGCAGTATGTGATCATGCGAGGGTGGGATACCACACAGCAAGACGAGCGCTCCAAATGTATGCAGAGCCTTCATTAAATATACATAAAGCATGCTTTTTAAGGACACGTCGCTTCCACACCAGTAAAGGAAAAAAAGCACAAAACAAAGATTAGCATCAGGAATTCAATATTAATCAGTCTCGAGGGACACTCACACGCTCTCTCTCTCTCTCTCTCTCTCTCTCTCTGTTTTCTTCTCTTTCTCCTCTCTCGTTATAGCGAAGGCTTTAATTCGAGAGGGACTTGTTGCTTTTGAGCCACATGTCTGAATATTTTCATGTTCTCTGATTAAAACAAAACTCCGGTTGACGCGTCGCCTTTGTCTTTGGCCCGTGCTTTGATTGCTTGTTGAGTTTTCCTTGCTCACTTTCATCCCTTCCTAATCGTCTTCCTGAATCTTTTTGTTTGCATTATTATTAATATTTTTTTTTAGGCAAGAACTTGCTTGTTTTTTTTCTTCTCTGTCTCGCTCTCTCCCTGCCTGTCTCTCTGGTTCTGATTAGCGTTTCTCAGACTCAGCAGGAGGTTGGCTAGCTGTGGGGGAAGACAGTGCCGTGACCACCGTGACCACACAGTCATGCCTGAACACGGAGCCAGCCTTCCATGCATCCCATAATAGCCCCTGTTCTATTTCTGGACTCTGGCCTTGCCATTTTTACCCAGAATGCACAGAAAAATGAAGCCTTATTTGACCACATGAATTCTCAGCTTCACTCCTCCCACAAGTAAAATTCTGCGAAGCGAACAACATGTCAAAACATGTGGGTTTCATTCTAATAATCTAAAAGAGTCCTCCTTTTCCACACCACCTTGGCCCCCAAAATGCACTGATTTAACAATAAACTGCTTAAACGAGCATGGCTTGGCTGGCGTGCCTTGTTGTGTATGAGCTGATCTGTGGTCAGGTGTACTGTGTGGTCACAGCCAGCTGAATTAGGACACAAACCTGCTCAGCGGCTATCAGCATGGCAACATAATGACTGTGATTTGGATTGAAGAGGAATGCATGACTACATACAGAGGGGCTGTTGACAAGGGAAAGTGGCATGTCAGTGTGTGGATGTGTGTGTGTGAAAGTCTATAGAGCATGTGTATTAGCCTACCCTTATTATCGGTCTTTTCCCATAAACAGATATCTAGCTTTAAAAACGTATTGGCTAACATCAGTACGCTTGTTTATTTAACTGCTTAATTACCCCCACACACACATATACGTGGGTATTGGTTGCCTGGTGATAATAGCTCTGGGCTGGTGACCCAGACAGGTGTGATCCCAGATAGGGGTGACCCACGAACTGTGCGTTACTGAGAATCATGTTGCCCTTGGGCAGGCCTAACCTAACCCTAACCTGTGCAGCTCCAGGGGATTGTCCCTGTAATTAAAGTACTGTAAACTGCTTTGAAAGAAAAATGTCTGCTTACTGTTAAGTAGCCTAACCAGTTATACAGCTAGTTTCTTTGTGTAATATTTAACAAAAAAAATTTTTTTTTAAAGATGGTGCAGCTTATGGGGGTATGGTACATGAGAGTGTGCGCTGTTATACGTCTCTCCTGAGTTAGAGTTTGCAGGGCAGCAGAATGAGACTTGTGGCTGCTGGTAATCCCTCTACGGGCTCTGAGTTTCTGAGCTTCGCTCTCACACTGAAACTAGCTGGTTTGATGGGGATTACAGGACTTCATCATTCACTGGACCCCAGAATAGAAGTATGGGTGAGGGTTAAAAGAAGGGAAAATGAAGGAAGGAATGAAGGAAGGAAGGAAGGAAGGGGGAAGGAAATGGAAGAAAGAATGGGAAGAAAGTGAGAAAGCAAGGAAGGAATGAAAATAATTAGGAAAGGTGAGGGAAAGGGGGAAAAGGGAGTAAGAAAAGAAAAGGACAATTACAAAGGAAGGAAAAGGAAGGTAAGAAGGAAAGAAAAGTTGGAAAATGTAGGAAAAGGGAATGAAGGAAGGATAGAAGGAGAATACAAATAAAAGGGGGAAAAGTATGAATGCATGAAAGGAAAACAAAATTCAGAAAGGAATTGGAAGATAGAAAAGAAAGAAAGGAAAAAGGAAAAAATAAAGAAAATCATTAGTAAAGGTGGGGCAAAGGAAAGAAGAATTGACAGAAAGAAAGAAAAGGGGAAATAATGAATGAAAAGGAGAAAACTAACAAGGAAACAGGAAGGGATTAAAATTAAGGGAAGAAATGGAAGAAAAGTAGGAAGGATAGGAGGGGAAAAGGAAGGAAGAAAGAAAAGTATAAGGTGGAGCAAAGGAAGGAAGAACTGGTAGAAAGAAAGAAAAAAGGAAGTAAATAATGAAAATGAGAAGACAAACAAAGAAACACGGAAAGGGGAAAATTGAGAGGAAAACAAAAGGAGGAAAGAAAGGAGGGGAATGTGTAGAAGAATGGAAGAAGGGAGGAAGGAAGGAAGGAAAAAAGCAAGGAAAGCGGAATTAGGAAAGAACATAAGAATAAAAATAAATGATTAGGAAAGGTAGAGGAGAGGAAGGAAGAATAGATAGACAAAGAAATAGAACAGTGAGAAAAGGGAAGGAGGGAGGGAGAAAGGGAAGTAGGATGGAAAGGTAGGAAAATGAAAAGAACAGAAATGTAGAAATTAAGGAAATTATGTAGATAGAAAGAAAGAATAAAGTAAATCAAGAATGGATGAGAAGGAAAGAAGCAAGAATGAAAAGGAAAGAAGGATAGATGGACAGACAGGAAAGAAGGAAGGAAATGAGGAGGAAAGTAAGAATGTAAGCAGGTGATATGTGAATATAATATATGTGCGAGTTGTGTGTGTGTGTGTGTGTGTGTGTGTGTGTGTGTGTGTGTGTTCTCTCCAGTATAGTTTATGCTTGCGCGAGGGTGCTGATGTCATATAGACACACTACCAAGATTAAAGTGCTGCACCCGCTGTCTGGGTGTAAACACTGCCGGCACATTAAACACTGCAGAGAGAGACAGGGAAACATGTAAATGAAAGACAGTGACAGTGACAGAAAAAGACTGAAAGAGAGAGAGAGGGAGAGAACAAGAATGAGAAACAAAGAAAGGGAAAGCTGGAGATACAGGAAAAACGCAAAGCAAAGTGTGTGATTAACGAAAGAGAAAGTTGTGTAATGACTCTCTAAAGGGCTCACGCCAATGACATCATCGGCAGTGTATTCTTATTAATGCGAGAAGCTCCGAGTCCTCATTTGCATCGTTTACTACAGCACTGTACCTGTACGATGCGTTTACATGAAACGTGTCAATGTAACTGCAACGAGAGCCACACTACGCAATAGATTATGGGCTTCATCACGCATATTTTGATCTGCAAATTCTTGTATTCCTGTTTTTGTCCTTCAAATCAACATCCTGCATCTGATTATAGAGGAAATGAGCATTTTTTAGGGAGCAGGCGGAAATCAGGACAAAATAAAATAGCCACATAAATAATTTGCCTACACTTTTAGCGAATGCGTGCCATGTTTGCAACGATAAGGAAAATACTCCTCATCATTGTTGGTATCTCTTTAAAGCAGGAGACTCAATTTGCTCTTTGTTTAATCTCATTGCTGTCTAAAAGAAACAAATGAGATTTTAAACAAATCTCATTTGTGATTTTTCTTTCCTCCAGGTCATTATGGACAACATATTCAACATTGTCTGTGCATTTACACTTTCTTATACACGTACATGAACTTGTGAACAGTTTCTGTTAGTGTGTGTCTGTCTGTATGAACGCTATGAGTGTATGCGTGTGACGCTGGCTCCAGTCGTCAGCGGTTATCAAAGGCCTTGCGGGTGCTGTGTTGTCTCTCTGGCTTTACGCTCGTTCCCTCAGCACGTCTGGTTGGCCAGGCCTGTCCTCTATCATGCCTGCCAGATAGTGGCTTCTCTGTGCTGAGCTTTGTTTGGAGGTCAGGAGCCTTACACACAGCTGTGGACACAACACAGAGGCAGTCAAAGTCCCACAGTCCTCCCCTATCATCTCCCCCTCGCACACACACACAAATACGTTCAGGACATGGAGCCGGTCCAGCCTGATGAAAGAGGGAAAGATGTGAGGCGTGAATCGAGGCTATAGTGATTCCACATCTCGGGTGCCAGAAACGCTGCTCCTCTCGCTCCTTGACGGATGTCTAAGGATAGAACTAGTGCCGGTTTTTATGGAAGTTAGTGATTCAGATCTTTTTAATGATTTAAACGCTCTTCATAGCTTGGCTCCTCTCGGTGGGGCAGAAGAGTTTTTCGGACAGCTGTAAGAGTGAGTAGACAAACACGATGAGGCGGCCCAATGTTATGTTGCCGCTGTAAAGACCATTCAATCAGCCTTTAATTCTCCTAATAGCCGAGAGACCGGCCTATGATTACACTTTGGCTGATATACACTTCCCTTTGGCTCCGATTCAGCTTTCCGTGTGACTCCGTGTGCAAGTTGTATTTCTCTTTCACTCGCTTCATGCTTGTTTTGCTTTGCTCTTTCTCTGTCACTTCCAACTGTTAGTCTGATACTCAGTTTAAAGGTGCGGTTTTGCTAAAATCCACCTTGTTTCTAACTTCATTCTCACATTCTTCTTCCAAAACCCAAACCTTCTAAATGATTTACAGGCAGAAAATATTCTGGTTGGCTAAAAATGGCTTCTTTTCAGCCTAGGACTGTCACAGAGATAGTTTTTGTTGGATACCTATTTCAGTAAAATCTGACAGGTAATCACATTTTATGCGTCGTATTCAAAATATTGCTTACAGCGCCCAATACACTTTCTGCCTCATACTAATATTTGTGCAGACAAACACACCTTTGTACAGCAGCCTTGATCCTTAACATACAATCTGCAAAAATGATTCAGTTTCCTTTACAGTCACACATTCACTCCCCTCTGAATATTACTAGCATTATTTCTGCTTATGCCTTTCACTTCTTTTTTTTCTTTCACTTCACTCTGTGCCTTTATTTTTCAGTTCGTCTCTCCTTGAGTTGTCGCTCTTTAATACCCTTTCAAAAACTCTCTATCCTCTTTCTGGAGTATTGGTAAGAGCCGTAACGCCAGGTTCAGACTACATGGTATTTTTGTTTGTTACGATATTCACTGTGTCAGATTATGTGACTTTGACTCCTAAATTCTTATTGTGTCGTGGACACGACGCATGTCAGACTACACGTTGCTTCCCAATCAATCATCGATTGCTGTCTTTAACAACGTACGTGATGTTATTGAGGAGGCGGAACTAGCGACTGAGTTCGGGAAACGAGGGTAAACAAACAAAGGTTGTACTAGCTTAATGCTAATTCCAGTACTTGCACATGGTCGCCAGCATTTATCTTTTCACTCCGACGTGGTGGTCCCTTGAGGAAACATTATAAAGGCGGTAGTATTGTTGCCACATCTCTACAAACCTTTCCTCCGTTGCATAATTTCACGTAGCAGCACAGATACATTATCTCTCCTTCATTTCGCCATTTGAAAGCTGTCTGCGGAAGAGCTTCTGTGCTCCGATTGGTTAATGTTACAGATTTCTTGCGTCCTGACGCCCATTGTCATCTACGAATCCCCTACGTCAAATGGATCATGACAGAATTGGTAGTCTGAACCGGCATAAGTCAGTGCATATGTCAAGAAATGAACATAAATGATTATAATAGGAGCAATCTAGTTTTGTTTTTGTTTTGTGAAAATTCCATTTGCGCTATTTGTTGCAGTTCTTAGTTCATGTGCATTTACATCAAATGGAATTTTTTGTCTATTGTTCAAAATAATCAATTTACAAAGTGTCTGAAAAAACTGAAGAAAACATGTCCTGTCTCTCCAAAGTGTAGAGTGTTGCTTCTACAGTAAAGTCGCAGACACTGTTAACGTGTTTGTGTATAGTTCATGTTTTTCTAATCTTTAATTATTGGGTTTAATGATCAATTCAAGTGTAGAGAAAGAGCTAAATGCTCAGCTGTTGACTCACACTGGATGCTTCTCTGATGGTTTTCCATGAGGTTACTGAACCCAGTCTTTACTACTGCCTCTATCATACAACAGGAAAATGCAAGGGTTAGGATGAGGTCTGTAAATCAGCCATGTTTACTCTTTTATGTTATTTTCTGTGTGTGATTGTCCAGGAGTGGAAGGACTGTCTTCAGGTGGCTTATTCAGGTTCTCCAGCAGATCACCCTTGCGATCCCTAATGAATCTTACAGTTAGTTTATGTTTTGAGGGAGAAATCGCCCCTATAGCGCTTAGTTTGAACCCACACAGCCTCATGTTTCCTGCTGTGTGTTTGCTCAAGTTTAGAACGCTACAATACTACTCCAATCTTCTCGTTTTCAGAGGCGTTTAATCTCAGATCTGGGATCAGCCTTGCTTTTCCTCACATCGCTTCTACAGCAGTTCAAACAGGGCCATGTCTGTGGCCTCCAGGTCGGATCGAGAGGAAGTCTGTTTTCCTGCCGTTCACTCTCTCTCCATTTTGGAGGCATGAGAGAAAAAAATGAAACGCATTTATCTTGGGTTTTCCTCTTCTCTCAACTCTTCACGTGTCCTTCCTTCTGCTTTTATTTGTCGAACACACACGCACACAAACCCCTGGAACGGTGCGCCCATGCAGCGCCGTCGATATTCAGAAGGGCCCTGAATGGATGGCTGGCATTTGCATGCATTGATTGAGTGCATGTTTGCCCAATATTTCAGCGCAGCTGATGGCTTTATTAGACACATTGATTTAGAAGGCAGATAGATGGAGGTGGACAACAGGGAGGGGAATGAACAGAAGGGAATAAAGAAGGAATGAAGGAGGAAAGGGAGAGAGAGAACATTGTGACACACTGGAAAATTGAGCAGTTTGCGTTGCTTTTCTCTGAATCTGTCAAACTAGAAAAAATAAGTCAGAAATAATAATAAATTCCTTACAAAATTAATACAGTATATAAGAAATGGATTTTGTATGGAATCAAGAGGTCAAACTTTGATGTCCTCCATTGGTCAAATGTCCTTGTTTGAACTTGTTTTTCATTTATATTATTTTGTTACATCTACTTTTATTTAATTTATATTATAAAATATAAATATAAAAAATTGTCTATTTCCCAATGTTTATCCTTTCATGAACATTCATAAAAAGTTCAATATCACGTGCATTAAATGTGAGGTTGGTCATAAATGGCTTTTCATACTAGTTTCAAACATTTTGTTGAAAGATTAAAGGAAAATAAGAAGATGTGGAATAGAGGAAGCTAGAGTGAGAGGTCTCTTTAGACAGTGAGAACTGTGTGACCTGCATGTGTGTTTGTCCTGAAAGAGTCTGATTAGGAGGACCGTGTTGGGTTGTCAGAGGAAGCGGTGGCCTTAGGTGGGAACTCTCACCTTTTCACTGACTGCACTCAACATTAGCCTGACCCTTCCTAACCACTGCGCACACGACACACACACGCACAATGAAGCATGAACACAGAATGATCAGGGGTGGATCACACCACAAACTGCTGACTGCTCTCTCTCTCTCTCTCTCTCTCTCTCTCTCCCTCTCTCTCTTTCTCTCTCTCTCTCACTCACGATGCAGTTAAATGTGCCCCAAGTCAGTTTTTTTCCCTCACATGTGACACAGATCAGACACAGACGGCATGAACAGCAAAAACCACATTCATGGTTCCTACACTTTTTATGACCTTTTCAGTTATTCATGATTACTTTAGAAATGTTTTTTTTTACCAACTTTTTTTGTTTAGTAGTAGTATTTTTAAACCAGATATTTAATTATAATTATTATCATTAGGTAGTTATTTGGACAGGATTTCCATTTGTATGAGTCAGAAATATTTAAAACCAATCATTTTAAAGAGTTATAGATTTAGTGTACAAATGTCTCAAATGAACGCACTGAATGATCGTTTCAGTGTTTTTTCTAATATATACAAACAATCATAAAGAGCAATATTTAGCCAGTTTTAGAGTAGAGTAAAACTACTAAAATGAATACATTAAAAAAATATATATATTTCATAATATATTTAAAAAAAAAATATATATAAAATATTTCAATATATATATTTTAAATTCTATTTAAATAAATCACTGTTTTTTTCCCACATTAATCTTTAAGATTTTACTACATTTTATGACTTTTCTAGGCCATGGAAAGCTATGGCCACATTTTGTTTTTTATTTCTGTTGAACATAGCAGGTTTGAGAGATTAACACCTAGGAGCGTCACCTGCTCAAACTGATGTCTGATATGGGTCACATTCAAAAAGTTGTGAGCGACCACATGTAAAACTGAATTTAAGCAGAAAATCTCTTTGGTTTGTGATGTGAATGTGTCCCCTCTTTCTTTGTCTCTGTCTATATCTCTTTTTAGCCCAAGCCATACTGAAGAATTCCCTCTAGAAGCAGCCCTTTCCATTTGATATGAGTGGGAGCCAAGCAGATGTGGTTTTTGGTTACACTTCTGTTGAACCCCCCCCCCCCCCCTGCTGCCTTTTCTCTCTCCCATCACTTATTTTCAACATGGGAGGGCTAGGGTTTTGCCGTACCTCAGCGTTGGGGTTTGAGGCGTGCTTCACGCTCTCTTGCAGAGGCCAAATATAGAGGCTTGTTCCAGTGTGGGTGCAAGACACCGCCAGACCTGACCAGATTAGACCCCTCTGCAACAAGTGCTGCTATTTCCACTTTTCAACAGGAAACTGGCTGTGTGGCTTTAGCTTAGCAAGGGCTTTTTGAGTTTGTGTGTGTGGCAGAGAAAGTAAGGAGGGTTTTAATGTCATGCGCGCATGTGCGGGTTAATCTCACGTTGGACAGAAAGAACGTTTGTGTGTATGCATATCTGATCTAGTGAGCAGTTGCAACGGCATCAAGGAGCAGGAAGCTGCTTCACCCCTGTGTTCCTCTGTGTCTGCTTTCTCCCTCATATTCCTCTGCTTTCTTCCCTCCTCCTCATTTGCTCTCACAAAAGAGTGTCATTGTTTGCAAAGCTGCAAAACAACCATTGTTTAGTCATGTTGTGGTTGGAAAGTGGGCAATTTAATATCTATGTTCAGCATTTAAAGTGCACTGATATTGTGCTGATAATGTTTCACACACACACACACACACACACACACACACACACACACACACACACACACACACACACACACACACACACACACACACACACACACACACACACACACACACACACACGCACACACACAAATCATGGGGGCTTTCCATTGACCTCTATTGTTTTTAAACTGAACTAATCATGTTGTCTTTCTTTCAACTCCTAAACTTCATAGAAACCTTTCTGTTCTTTTTCACATTTTTGTTGTATGTGTTTTTCAGGTTTTACTATCCTTGTTGAATCTTTTGATCCCCACAAAAAACACTAATGTTCACAAGTTTGGATTTATTTTTTAAAGGAATTAAAAAAAAAAAAACTTTTATTTAGCAAAGATACATTAAATTGATTAAAGGTTACAGAAAAGACACAATGTTACAAAAATATTTTTTTCTGTAAATGCTGTTGTTTTGAACTTTTCGATTCATCAAAGAATCTTGAACAAATTTATATCCGATTCCACAAAAGTATGAAGATGCACAACTGTTTTCAACATTGATAATATTAAGATTTATTAAGCAGCAAATCAGCATATTTGAAGGATTGCTGAAGGATCATGTAATGAAGACTGGAGTAATGATGCTGGAATATTTTACCATCACAGAAATAAATTACATTTTTTAAAATATAGTAAAATAGAAAAAACGTTATTTTAAATTGTAACAATATTTCACAATATTACTGTTTTACTGTATTTCTGATCAAATGAACGCAGACTTGTTGAGCATAGAAGACTTCTTTCAAAGCATAAAAAATAGTGTGAAACACTCATTTATTTATTTTCTAAATTGGTAATATACTACCTACTTTTTATACAAAGCTAATGAAATTATTTAAATTAAATTTAAACTTTAAACTTTTTGCAAGTGACAACATCATACATTTGTTGTAAATAAAGCATTAAAAAACCTTTTGTATTTTTATGAAACAGAAATATATTAGTTAATAACTTATTCATTTATTAGTTAATAATATCTGGTTAATAATATATATATATATATTGAATTCCACAAGAATTCCAATTGAATCATGAATTTTTTTCTAAAGGTAAATGTATTTTCTCCTCAAGTATACCTTAAGGACATTTTCACATGTTACCAAAATTAGTTTTTTTCATATTTTGTATTTAGTAATACACACATTGTGTTTTCATGTTTTATGGGGACTTTCCATAGACATAATGATGTTTATACTGTACAAACTGTTTATTCTATCCCCTTACACTAACCCTACCCCTAAACTTGCCCATCACAGAAAACGTTCTGAATTTGTACATTTCCAAAAAAGATTATTCTGTATGATTTATACGTTTGTTCCTTATGGGAAACAAAAAATGTCCACTCAAGGACAAGGATTTCAGATATTGTCATCTTTGTGGGGACATTTTGTTTCCATAACGTAGGGTTTACCAGGACCTTAAGCAGATTAACAAAAACAGTCTTAGCCAACCAAAAAGACAACAGAAGCACAACCACATGCGTACACATGTTTTGTACATACACACACACAATGGCAGAGCACAGAAATATCATTATGGGTATAAAAAGACTGAGTAAGAAGAATGAAAAAAGCAACCTGGAGGAATTAGCGAGTGTGACCGAAGTAGTTCAGAAGAGAATAGCTTGAGTAATTCATCTGCAGGTCTCCGCATGCCTGTTTGCACAAGCTCTGGATGCGTGTGTGTGTGTGTGTGTGTAAGTGGACACGTACTATAGGGCAGCGGAAAAAGTCATTTATCTCCGTGATTACTCATTAATGATCAGGGCCCATCCAACCACTCCTGTTTTGTTTGGTTTCTGTGCATGTGTGTGTGAGTGCATATTTGTGTGTGAGTATAGTGAATGAAGTGTGTTTGCTTTTCTCTCCTCCATCATGGTTAATTGCCCTTTCCTCCTCCTCCTCCTCCTCTTGGCTTAATGAGGTGTCTGACCCCTGGTCGCCTCCAGCACCATCAGAGCCTTATCATAACACACACACACACACACACACACACACACACACACACACACACACACACACACACACACACACACACACACACACACACACACACACACACACACACACACACACACACACACACACACACACACACACAGGAACTTATGCATGCTGAACATGGCGTCTCCCACAATTCCTGCTGTTCCCACAGTCTCCATACAAGAAACTAATGAGTTGTAGGTACGTCTCCTCGGGGTCCACATTCTGCCTGTGTGACTCCCTTCAATTGTGAGTCATGCTTTCATTGGTCGTCTTTGCCAGCACCATGACAGATGCCAATGTGTGTTTGTGCTGGTATAAATACTGCAAGTTGATTCTCGTGGCATGTTCAGACGAGTCGGTGTAATTAGGCTGCTGGATTATACCAGGCTCACTCCTTCTCCAGGAAGGAGGCGTGCAGCTTACCTACATATCCAGTGTCTGTGATTAAAGTGAGAATGAGGAACTGCTGATTCTGGCAGCCTGGTTGCACTGCAACAACAAACACCCTTTAATATCAATGTTACTTTCAAATGATGTCTCTGGTGATTGCGCTCATACATTCTCAGCTTGTTTGGGGGACAATATGACGTAGTCATTAGTCACAATTTATATATAACTTGCGTATAAATAAATAAATAAATAAATAAATAAATAAATATATATATATATATATATATATATATATATATATTATAAATAAATATACATATATATTGTGTATTGTCAAATAACTTTTATATTTTAAAACATTTAATGTAATTTTGTAGTTTTGTAATTACATAGGCTATGTATTTACATATGTAATTAAAAATGTAGTCATGTGATTCACAATATTACTGTTACTGTATTTTTCATCAAATAAATGCAGCCCTGGTGAGCACATGAGACTATTTTCAAAACTCGTACTGCCCTCAAATATTTGAACAGCAGAGTAAAACACATTTACTTGCTATCTAGTTGGTAATATACCACCTACTTTTTATATAAAGCCATTACTCCATTCTTTTTTCTCTCTTTTTACATTATTAACAATGTTTTAAACAGCAGTGCTTATTTTTGTGTAATCTTTGATGCTATTTTTCAGGATTGTTTGATAATAGAAAGTTCAAAATAACTTGTATAGGAATAACAGGAACATGAATAAATTACATTTTTAAATATATTCAAATAGAAAACAGTTCTTTTAATTTGTAATATTAATGTTTTTATTGTATTTTTAAGGAAATAAATGCAGCCTTGGTGAGCATAAGAGACTTCTTTCAAAAACATTGAAAAATTGGAATGTTTCCAAACTTTTGACAGGTGCAATCACTTTATTTCTCCTATATCTCTTCTATACGTGAGTGTTCATGTGAAGTGAATGTTGTTGCGTTGACTTAAAAGTTATGATTACTTCCATGCTAACTGCTATTTTGGCGAATCTAATCAGCCTGGTGCCTGGCCCCCTGCGGCTGCCTCTGATTGGTTCCTCTCTTCCACCATCACAGGAAGAACACAAACCCCAGCTGGCCTGTCAGCCAATCATCAGCTCAGCTCTCTTTGAGGCCAATGGGAGAACTTGTGTGTTTGTTTGTGTGTGTGTGTGTGTGTGTGTGTGTGTGTGTGTGTGTGTGTGTGTGTGTGTGTGTGTGTGTGTGTGTGCGCGTGCTTGCTTGCATATGGGTTGATTTTGGCATGAACCATGTTTATTCTATTTGTATAGAGATTGTGTTGGTTCTTATTCATTGCCTGCCCATTTCTTGCATGCTGATGTCTTTGTAAGTGCATAACTTTGCATTTTCTATGTTGTTTAAATGGAAATGCTTGTATATGAATATGTGTGTGCTCGTCTAGACACACAGCCACCTTTCAGTGTGTGAGAGATGCAGCATGCACTTCTGCCCTTGATGATGTGAGAGCTTCCCCCAGTTCCCCAGACACACTCATCCACCCTCTGCTCCTCCCTTCCTCTCACTCTTTGTCTCTTCTGTCATTCTCTTCTCTGGGGGATTCTGAGCTCCATAGTTTGGGGTGTCTTTCAGTCTCTTGACAGGCAGACGGATGAGTGCTTGAAGGACTGCGTCGTGATTTCTGTGACTGTGTGTGAGAGTATAGGGGCGGATACCTGGAGTGAACTCTCAGAAACCTCCAGTCTTGAGCCAGAAAGGTTTGACTGACAGCTGCTGAGCATACAAATCTCCATAGAGAGAGAGAGAGAGGGAACTTACAGAAGAGTTTTAAATGTGCAAAGAAAGAACTGTAAAAGATGTAGTGTTAAAGGTGAAGGATGTAATTTTTGCATCACTTGTGACACTAAAAAGAATCGCAAAAATAAAGAATGCTTCAAAGGTTTGTCAAATAGATCCAAATAGTCCAAATGGAAATCAAGAAATATTTGGGGAAAAGATGATTAAAGATATTGAGGTAGAAGAAAAATGTGTAATCATTTTTTTATGAAATACTATGGACAAAATGAATAATATGTAATATTTAACTACAGGTTGTCAAACATACATTACATGCATTAGTGGAACTTTATTTGTCCTTTTTATGCATTTTTTCCCCTTCAACAAATCATAAATGCGTCGTCAGAATTGAGATTAATGCGTGGCGAACCGCGAGTGGAGAACGGCACGGTTAGAACCCTTACACCCCTAAAAATCATGGTAGGTTTGTGTCTGCTGTAGGTTTAGAAACTTTGCGATATGATAATCATAAGCCTCTTTCTGTTCATTCACCTTGACGTGTTAACGTGTTTAATTCGAGCATGCCACTTTGTTTATGGTGACCAATTGTAGTGCAGATGACTAATTTGAAACTTCAAGCTAATTTTTGTAGAGACTGATTTTTATGAGCGCTCGTCCCAGTTCTGGACCAACAGCATTCCCGCTGGGTTGTTCCGTGTGTGTTTTAAAAATGGTGGTCCAAAGTCAAGCCTCTATCTTTTACGACTGGGAGTCTACATCGCTTGAATTATGCCATTGAAATCTGTCATTTGCAATGGTTTATCCTTTTCCTGCTTTCATTTATTCCCCATTTCCATTCTTCTCCCGTTTTGTTGCTGCTTTAAGATGATTCAGATCACTTGGTTCGGTTCTCTTGGGTGATCTGCTCTCTGCCTTGTTCCCTCTCTCCTTTTCTCTATTTTATTCCCTCTGTGACTGCGAAACTGAAGAAGAATGAGAAAGCAGGGTGAGAAACATTAGTAGAAGAAGACAAAAGCGAGAGAGTAGGCAGAAATAGTCCTAATGGAAATGAGGGAAAAAAGTTTTTTGAGTCTGTTTCAGTGAACACTAGTGCCAGGAGGGAGATGATGGCTGAGACTGATCTGTTATGGATTCTTTCTTCATTCGTTTGGCAATCAGCGTACGATGGTTGCGCTGTGTGTTTGTTGTGTGTTGATTCACGAAAAAGAACCGACTCGTATGAGTCAATTAAAGGGGAATCGTTCATGGTTGCGCAGTATGTTTTCGATTCACTAAAAAGAGCCGGTTGCAACGAGTTATTCTTTCGGACTCTATCATAGTTTCCACTGTTCTTGATAACCCTCTTTTATTTCATTTTTACATTGTTTAGACTTGGTAATAAATAGTCTACAAGCTTGTCACATGAATGTTAGTACCATCAACATGTCGTCATTAAACGCAGGCCTATAATAGAAGCAAATTGTTGAATCCAAACTCTTCACTGATGGTGTGTAATAGATTTCTTGGGAACTCATTTTTTTCCTCATCTTGATTTGCAAAACCAGACTGCTATCAACAGGGGGCGACACTCTGCTAGAGGGCGCTGTAGGTAGGAAGGTGTGAAGGGGGTCAGACTTGCGGTCAAAGTGTTTACTGTAAACAGATTGTTGAACAAACAGCGGCTAACATGCTCACCGGCAGACCCGCTGTCCACTGTTGACTTAACTGCTCCCTTATCAGAGAGAGCAGTACACGGTCAGCCCAGAATAAACATTCCTAACACAGGAGTCCATTGTGTGCATGAGTGCGTGTGTATGTCTGCGTGTGTGTGTGTGTCTGCGTGTGTGTGTGTGTGTGTGTGTCAATGCGCTCGACCCTAATGAGGAAATACTGAGTTTAACTTGTCCATATAGCGCGTTCAGCATGCTGTTACAGCCTGCGCAGTCGCATGCAGATATAAAACAAGAAGTTAATGATCTAGCAGAACGTTCAGGGCTGCAGGCCAAACCAACCCATCCAGATACACATGCTCTGAACCTGCACCACACTGATACCACAGCTCATCCCTTCAAATAGCTTCACATAACAAACATCACAGATCAGAACCACGCTGGACTAGAACCAGCTCTTTTATCGCACTGTGATGGCTGTAAAGCTCCGCATGGGGCTTTTGATGTTGACTTGACATCTGTGTGAGAGAGCCGATATCATGATTCATCAATATGTTGTCTATTTCATAGATTTATTTCTCAGTTTATTTATTTTATTTAGTATTTATATACTTTTATTTTCTTTCACACACTATTGTTCAAAAAGTTTGGAGTCAGTAAGATTTTTTAAATGCTTTTGGAAGAAATCTCTTATGCTCACAAAGACTGCATTTATTTGATCAAAAATACAGTAGGTAGTAATATTGAGAAATGTTATTACAATTTAAAATAACTGTTATCTTTTTTAATATGTTTTAAAATGTAATTTATTCATGTAATGGCAAAGCTGCATTTTCAGCAGCCATTCCACCAATCTTCAGTCACATGATACTTCAGAAATGCAATTTATTTGGTAACATTATTGATGTCTTTACTTTTGATCAATTTAATGCATTCTTGCTAAATAATTTTTTTTCCCAAAAAATATTGTACTGACCCTATTTTCAGAAATTCAATAGCCAAGTGATCCTACAATAAGTCTTACTTTTTTCAGAGAAATAAAAATGTTTATTTTTATTTATTGTTTTTGTGCATCTTTAAAGAGTGCAAGGATACGTTTGCATAGAGTGATGAATGGCTGTCATGAAGAAAACCTTATATGCAGTTGATTTTGGCTTGTTTTTGTGCTAATTATCTTCTCCTTCATTTTGAACAATCCAGATTCACCGACATTAGATCAAGAGCAAGAACAAATTGATGTGTGCATGCCACATACACGATGCACCTGTAGTGAATCTGACAGAAATATATATATATATGGAACCTTTCAATGTGTACGTAATTATTAATGAATAAAACCCGTTGTGGGTTTTTATATCACATAATTCTAACGCTTTGTCTTCCACAAAACAGAAAGTGAAAATGAACGATTTCTTTCCTAATTACGTTTAACAGAGGGATTCGCTGGTGTTAATAAGAATTCAGTCCTCCGTTAATGAGCCTATTGCGTATGTGTGTGTGCTTCCGTGCATGTTTGCGTATGTGTGTAAGCATATGAGATCAGGCTTCCTGTCTGAGTAAGTACCCCTGTCACTTGTGTTGTTGCTTTATGTCAAAACATCTCAAAGCAGGGACTGCGCTCTGACTCTTAACGCGCACACACACACACACACACTGTTGGTACGCAGCATGCTGCCAAGTCTCTGGGTGGTTACAGAGCTCAACCTGTTAAATGGTTGAACTCTTGGGAAGGTGCTGATCTGAGCACACCGCACAGAAGCCCTGTGCACTCCTGTCAGCCTACAACACACACACACACACACACACACACGTTCTGTATTAAAACCTATAGAGCTGCCTACGTAGGCCGCATTTTAAGCGCTCGTATGTTCCCAGAGCAAAAGCTTTTCAAACAGATCCAAATGTAATTATGCTGCCACCTAAGATATCTTGTTTTGGCCAGATTCCATGTAGACTTTGAAAAAGAAGGCAGTCCCAGAATGCATTGCGACAAACTCAAAATATTTCCATCTTGGAAGGCAAGAAGGCATGTCCAAATCCAATTCTTGTCACATTCTGTCCAGTGCGATACCTTCAACTGATAATTTTTTGAAGGCAGCATAGATGTATCCTTTGCTGCCTTTGATATCCCACAATCCTGTGCGTTCCATTTCATGACAGTTGAGCTACTTTGTGTGTAAATTTTCATTTTTTACCAACTTTTTTCCATTTTTGATGTCATTTCTAGCTTAAAATTACTATTATACTAATTAAATATTTGCTTACTTATCTCCAAAGCTCTCTCTGTTTTGTTGTAGATCATTAAAGCGTTATGCTGCCTCAGAAGCCTTTGTGAAATCAGTTTTGTGAGCTACCTGTGCCAAACGCTGTCTGCAAAGTCACTGCCTGATAGGGCAGCGAGACAACGAGTCAGCCGCCTAAGCTTTCCAACTCAGCCATTATCTCATCCTCATCTTATGGTGCAAATACGCACAGCTTTGGTCAGGTACATAAGGAAAGCCTTTTACCTTTTTATTGTGTTCTAAGTTGTAAAAGATATGCTGAGATTTTCTTTAGCTGAAATATGGCAGCAGTTTCTCTCCATTATGGCAACTGGCTCTGGTCCTCCCACTTTATTCCAACAGATTTATTTACCTCACAAGCCTGGAAGCACGCAGTAATTCAACAAAGGTAGTATGCTTGCACACGCTGTGTTTAAGTGTTAAAAAGAGCGAATGAGACAGAACGGAAGAGACGGAGAGCGAAAGCGAGAATGAAAAGGAGTGCCAGATCAACAAGTCAGCATTTGTAGAGACCCTGTTAATTGGCATTTGTGACAATAGAACACTGGCAGTATTGATTCCAGATCGGCCAGGGATCGAATATGCAGAGTATTACTCCTCAGCATGACTGAACACACACTCTCTCTGTGTGTGTGTGTGTGTGTGTGTGTGTGTGTGTGTGTGTGTGTGTGTGTGTGTGTGTGTGTGTGTGTGTGTCCTGCGAAAATACTTTAATTGGTTTTAATCAGTAAAAATAGTTTAGGTTAAAGGAAACTCTTTAATAACTGAATTGATGCCACATTGTTCCTAATTAGACTACAATGGAGAAAATATTGGGATTCTTGCTTTTTGTTTTCTTTTACCTGACAAAAGGATGTCATATATAAATATAAAAAAAGCTTTCTTTACGGCAGAAAAGAGTATTTTTGGGTTGTTTTCCAGTTAAAATATCTAAAAATCCTTGAAACAAGATAAATTTACCAAGAGTTACCAACACTTAATAATTTGTAATTTTAATGCAATATTTTCTCACTGATAGATTTTGTGTTGTTCAAACTATAAACAAGTAAAAAAAAGATTAAAAGTGTGCCAGTTTGATGTAGTCAGATTAAAATAATTAAAATGGACTTTTATTGAAGGCACACACTATGGAAAAAAGTCTTAAAATGTTTTACAGTATTGATAATAAAATCATAAATTGTCATTTATAAAAAATAGAATTGTAATTCTTTTTTTGTTTTAAATATTTTGGTATTTTTTAACTGGAGGACTAGAAAATATTTTTTTTTCTGTTTATATCAGGTTTTTTTCTCCGAGTCTGTGATGAGATTAAATTGAGAGCAAACTTTTGCTTTTCACATTTTCATCCTGAGAAAGTAACCCTATTAATTTCACATTTGTCCTGTTTCAGTGTTTCAGACACCTCAACAACATCACACACATCCCCTTTTGAGACTATTAGGAGAAACGCAAGGAGGAGTTGAAACTTAAAGGGAAAGTCCGCTCAAAAATGAAAAAACTGTCATCATTTACTCATCCTCATGTTGTTCAAACCGTTATGATTTTCTTTATTCTGTGGAACACAAAAGCAGATATTGTGAAGAATGTTGGTAACCAAACAGTTTTGTTTCCCATTGACTTCCACCTTCCATTGGATAAAAATTCAATGGAACAGTCAATGGAAACTGAAACAGTTGGGTTACCAACATGATTCTTTTGTGTTCTGCAGAAGAAAGAAATGCATACATGTTTAGAATGACTTGACGGTAAGTAAATGATGACAGAATTTTCATTTGTGGGTGTACTGTCCCTTTAAATATAACTGAGAGCTCCGTTATGTCTCCAGCTCAGCTATGAAAGACAAACTCTGAGCTGTGCAGGTATTGGCTGACATCTCTCTGGGATTAACGTCACGGGGTCAAATGACGCCTCTCTTTCTGCGTGCTCCCCTGTGAAGATGACCTTTGCTGTGAGTGTACAGATTGCAGGAAGTGCTCCCTAATTTTACTCCCCAGCTGGGAAGGCTTGCTGCTTTATTTCACCAGATGTCCAGCAGACATCTGAACGCCACGGATGAATGCGGCTGTGTGATGGAAGGCGTAATTCAACTTTAGTGCGAGTCAGATTCAGATGCGTCTCTGGTAATGCTTTACCCGCCTCCGACTCTCCGTTTTACCCCATACTGGTGGAGTCCAGAGGCTGGAAAAACATGAAAGAGGCCCCTGGGCAGGTTCACTGTAAGGAATAAGGGGGTAAACTTTAGGCCTCAGTAGAGCAATGATGAGGAGAGGAAGATAAGACGACTGTCTGATCTCTGTATATGAACCTTTTCATCTGCATGTGTTTAACCTATGTGGTTTCCAAGCTCTCACATGCATACACAAGCAAAGGAAAATTATTGCTCAGAGGTTGCTCTTTCATAGCTCAGCTGGAGACTCAGTTGAATTTAAAGTGATAGTCCACCCAAAAATGCAAATTTTCATAATTTACTCTTATTTACTTTGTATGCTGCTTTCGAATGTATAGTAGGTACTACTTTACTGTTCTTAAACTTAATTCGCTAACATTAAAAAAAGTATTCTATGTATTATAAATTTGTGACGTATGAATGAAATTTGGACGTACTACATCCACTATGTTGTTGACCTATGGGGTTAGTTGCGTCGCTTCATCACCTCCATTCATAAATCCTCTCCTGTGGCCTCATGGGATAGTAAAGTGTCCATCAAATGCGGAAGTAGTAAGTCTTCTGGGTACTTTTTGCCTACTGTTTCATGAAAACTATGAATTCGGACATACTGCTCGGCTATATAGCATGGAAGTAGGCATATTCAGATGCACCACTAGAATTTATTAGATTTCTCTCTGAAGTTTACACTAACGTGACAGTAGTTGACATACTTAACACTTAATGTTGGCACTTAATATGCAACAATATTATTGATCTGACTGTACTGATGCTGTTGTATGAGAACTGAACTGAGCTGGACGACGGCATTTAGTTTTTTTTTGCAGAATTGCTTTATAGATTAAATGAACTAATTTAATATGAATGATCTTCAGAGTGGCCTTTTATTTTGGCCAGCCTAAGGCACACCTGTGCAATAATCATGCTGTCTAATCAGCATCTTGATATATCCCACCTGTGAGGTGGATGGATAATCTCGGCAAAGGAGAAGTGCTCACTAACACAGATTTAGACAGATTTGTGGGGGTAAAAACAACAGTGTTGCGTTTATAATTTCGTTCAGTGTATATATATTTATATATGTATATATATATGTATGTATATATATATATATATAAATCGGTGTATGTATATATAAATAGTATTTAAATATAGTAACATATATATACACACACATTATGTAAACAAAAACTTTTATGTTAGAAGTGATTAATCGAGATTAATTGCATCTATAATATATCTTATATAATATAAGAAAAACTTGTATTTGATCACTTTGCTGTCTTGGAGAAACAATACAGATATTTCCGATTTCTCACTTGTTTTTTTCTTCCTTTGGAAACGCATTGAAAACACGTGCAACCCCCTCTGAGAGCATTCAAACAAATGCATATTTAAGTACAGAAACCAGTTGTCACTCCTGCACCTGATCATCTGTACCTCATCTTCCTGTGGACCACCTTTACTCCCTTCCTCTCTCTTTCTAACCTCCCTAACTCGCTCTTCCTTTTCTGCTCTTCCTGTCTTTCTTTCTCCAACCCCAAAAGAATCTTTCCTCTCCTCCCCCAGAGTACACGCCAGCACCAGACCTTGCACCGGGGGGCAGAGTGTCCTTGGACGGTGCAGCCGGCGGTCTTATCTTCTCAGCTCTGCTTTCAATCTGAGCGCTCTCTCACCCCCGGGGAGATTTCACCCAGGGCTGGGCTTTGAGCAGATGCAGGCGGGTGTCGATTCATGGTCAGCTCTGTCTTGCGTCTGCTAGCCTGCTCTGGATCTTCTCACTCACAGAAGTGGGAGTGCGGCCCTGAGAAAGCTCAGGTTTTGATACCAGTGTGAGGCATATTAATGTTTGCTGTCGGTCCAAAAACTGATTTGGTCCATGCTTCAAAGTTGTGTAAATGTTAGGACTGTGTTAATGGTGGGAATGGGTGGTTAGTGTGGCAAAACTCTCTCAATAAGTGAACTTGTCTCATGTCCTGTTTATTTCTTGATAGAATGGCATTGGCGGCAGATTTTTCATGAACTCTCTCCATCTAGCTTTTTAGAAGTGAGTGTGCAATTTTGCATCTGGCTGAAATCTATGACATGCATTTTGAGTTGCTTGTGTAAATACTGACTGCTGATGATTTGTCAAGAGTTGAACCTTGGGCGTACCGACTCCCTTTAGATTCCTTTTGACCTGGTTTACTCTTTACAGCTTTATGGAAAGTTTTGGAAGGTCTTGTGATTCAAGGGCAGGAATGACTTCTCAGTGAGCTGTCAGTGCTGTGTGGGATCTCTGGTTCCTCTGTGAGGCTGCAGTCTTGCAAAAAGGCCTCTGGAGTGATGACGTGGCCCAGGGTCAGAGAAAAGAAGCCTGGGAAACTGGAAAAGTATGAAATATGCCTCATAGACCCTTGCTTTGATTTAAATAACTATTATTTTGTTTGTTTTACAAATCATTTATTGTTTGGACATTGGCATATCTAAAATAGGATATACATTGCTACATTTCTAAATGAATATTGATTTTTCATACTGCACAAGATAATGTTGTGATGCCTAAATTCACTTAATAACTTACCAGTTATCAGCCATAACATGAAAATAATTACCAGCTTATATTATACAAGTTTTAATATCAGTGGAGTTTTTTGTTGCATTTTCTTTGGGTATAAAATCTTTAACCAGACATCTTGGAGGCATATTACGATAATGCATTAATGTTAATTTATACAACTTTTAAAGTAATGTATTCATTTATCATGTATATCATCATCAAGCAAGATTAATTATGCTTTTGTTCAATCTTATTTCTTATTCACACTATCTAATGCTAACATAACGGAGCTTAATGTAAATTATTAGTATCATTTATTTTCGTAACAATGCCCTACATGTAATCAGTGGCCACAAAACTCCATACATACCGTATGTCAACAGATTTCCACAGCATTGACATGCAATTTTTTACAAATATATCAGCACATTTTTTATTTTTATTAATGGTTACTTTAATTATGCTTTTGGCTAAACAATAAGACAGTAGAACAGCTCAGATTTAACGCATTCTTGCAGTATTTAAAAACATCCCACAGAATTCTACAGTGCAGAAATGCAACAGAATGTCTGCAGAATGCACGTGGGCCTAATGAGCTCTAAGACCACATGCACCAAATGCTCTTGGAAGAACTGGTGAAGACATTGAAAATAATCAAGATGGACATTGATTAAAAACAATGATGATGTGTTGTGTGCGTAAGAATCAGCCTGATGGGAAGGGCAAGGGCTTCTGGGAAAGAAGGGATGAAATGAAAGATTGAAATGATAATGAAAAAGACAGGATCTGGGAATTAGGAAGAAAGGCAGTGAAAGATAGATGGATTAGTAGCATTCTCCAAATTCTACCAACACCAAAAACACTTTTTCTAATTTGCTCCAGCTTTCCTCTCTGTTCTTCCTTCCCTATCACACTTGTTTTCCTTCTCTCTCTTGCTGTTCAGACAGTGTGTGTCCTTGCTTTGAAAATGTGTTGTTCCTTGAGGAGAATTAAGTCCTGTTCACTGGACATACTGTGTGTGTGTGTGTGTGTGTGTGTGTGTGTGTGTGTGTGTGTGTGTGTGTGTGTGTGTGTGTGTGTGTGTGTGTGTGTGTGTGTGTGTGTGTGTGTGTGTGTGTGTGTGTGTGTGTGTGTGTGTGCGTGTGTGTGTGTGTGTGTGTGTACTGGCTGAGTAGCCCCTGAGGCTTCATGCTGGGAGCCCACCCAGCTGACAGTCTAGCTCAGCCCAAAGTCCCATCCTCCCCAGCCAGACCACCCAACCACCTGATCCCAGGACTCTTCAGATACATCAGTGGGCTCATGTGGCTATACATATGTCACGTGTATTTTATTTTTTGCCTGGCATATGTATGTGTGTATGAAGCTTGAACAAAATTCAGAATTAAAAAATTGGCCTTCTTTCAATTCATGTGTTGGAATTTTAATTTTATAGACCACGACTCACTGGAAGCTAAATTGAAATGTGAATTTGAATGACAGGAAGTGGAATTTACTAAATTACTATGCAAATAAATTCGAAAGGTATGGAATTTTGGAAAATAAAAGGTTTTTCCACCTCAGTTCATAAATCTATCTGACTTTATGCCTATGAATTCTTCAAACTTAAAGACTTTTTAAACTTCTCTCAAGCAACAATCAAAAAACTGCTCATAAATCACACTATATGAATTTTAATATACTTCCTTAAATTTGAACCGAAATTGTATGTCTTATTTGCCAAATTCAAATTCTGAATGGAGCACAACCCTAGTATTTATGTTTCTATAAGTTTAGAGGTTGCTCTTTAATAGCTCAGGAGATTTAATTAAGTTCTCATTTATGTTTCATTTAATCAACTTTGTGTCAAATCTTTCTATTAAACCAGAGCTTCTCAAGCCTGTCCCCACCACTGCATTTTTTTTAATGTCTCACTCATTGAACATACCCAATTCAAGTCTTGCAATCTGATGAGTTGAATCAGGTGTGTAAGATGAGGGAGACATCCAGGACAAGTGGATCCCAAGGACATGTTTGAGAAGCACTGTCCTAAACTTCCATAAGAATGTTTTTAAAAGAAACAAAATTATAATAAAGATATTCATGTTGAAGTAGCCAGCCCTACTTTTCCCACTCTGAGCAGGATTCGAATCGGCATCTCCGGCATGGGATGCGGGCAGGCTAACTAAGTGCACTAAAGACTGCAATCTCTAGCGTGCCGCTTGAGGCCAAGGGAGTTGACCTCTGTTACAAAGCTGACCTCTGTTACACACTCATCCCCCAAAACCTCACTCCCATCCGGGTCACGGCACCAAATGTAACCAGCCCTACTAGACTCACTCCGAGCAGGATTCAATCCATCATGGGAGGCAGGTGGACTAACAAGGATGCTATAGACTGCAGTCCTTAGTGTCAGTCGTCAGTGCGCCTCTTGAGGCCAGGGGAGTGAAGTTTACTCGCACAGCTTTTGCTAGCTGTTACATTGACATTGATAGCTTAGATAACATGGTCTTGAAAACTTGTGTATTAAATATTTTTAAGTCTTCTACTTCTACTTTGAAGACTTTCGTATTTAAACAAAGTTGGGATCTCTTTGGAAACTCTAGGAGAGAACTGATATTTCTGGGGGGGGGGGGGGGTTGTAAGGAAAACTCAAGAAGCAGGAGTCTTAAGCAATTACATTGCAGTCTTAGACTTGCTCATTTGTAATATTTCTTTCTCATGCCACGTGGCATCTTGTTGTCAGGGGTGTGCCGGAGAAAGCGGAATGGTAGGATGCTCAGAAAACCGGAGGGAAGACTGTAATGCACGCACATGCTCGAGCTAAAACCAAAGAGACACCGCCAACATGCACAAACACACAGTGGCGTGAGGATAAGCAATGTATTAGTCATCTATTACAGGAATCAGTCTCACACTGGGGCTGTTTTCCACTCTTGCTGGATGCCTTGTGAATTTCCACCCATGAAATAGAGCTGCTTTCTTCCCCCAGACTCAGCTCACAGAAACTCGCTGCCCACGGGAGACGGCTCTGACCTGGCAAATCTCTGCTTACAGTGGGTCAAATTCTCCACCAGCAGTGTGGATGATACAAAACATAATCCAGAAAAGAGAGGCGCAGCAAGTCTGACTTCACCCCATGAATGGACTGAATGGAGGAGTGTTAGCCGAGCTGGTCGATTTGAAAGCATGCACCTGGTGTGATTCAGGTGTGTGTGAAGGGTATTGTACATGCTAAATGGATTTCTCACCTCTCGCTCTTTGTGGAATGGACAGACCAGCCAAATCGCCCTCACTGAGAGCGCTCTCAAGGCCTTGGTATATATCCTCCCTACCAAGAATGAAAGAAACAGAGAAAGAGTTTGAAAGGGAGGGACAAAAAAAATGAGGTGTGTGTGCGCGAGAGAGAAGCAGAGAGAAAAAAAGAAAACAAAATTGCGTTTACAGTTCAGGCTGCCTCTGAAATAATTTTCCATATCAGTGCAACTGCATGAGCCCAGTGGGAAGGGGAATATGATTTTCTCCATACAGTGCCAGTGGAAAAGAAGAACTCAAATCAAAACAAGATAGAAGAATGCTGGGAAGAGAACGAGAGAGGCACTTGCAGGTCTTTACATCAGGAATCCTGTACTGGGAGCGCTGTAGTACTGTTGTTAGTAGATCTTTTCTGTTTGGAAAACACACAAACCATCATTCAGTCATCTGTCCAGAACCTGTTTGGCCTGTCCAGTAGCCCACCGAGATCTATTAAGCTTCGGCCTCTGCTTCCAGCTCGGCACGCCAGGTCAATCCAGAGAGCAGAAGGGGTTGACTCCATGTTAATTCTACCCACTCTCTTGGTTGCTCCGCTTTCTCCCCTCGGGTTGGGAAGCAGCTCTTGCTGTGCCCCAGGTTTTGAACAGGGTCCTGTCATTAGTTAATCCTGAAAGCTTCATCTGATATTCCCTGGATAAGTCCTTTCCTCTCTTCCCATGCCGACACTCAGGATAGAACAGAGGGTGGATCGAGGGGACGTGGAATGATATTTGGCCCCTGAGCCAAAGTGCTCTTGTGACAACAGGCCGATTAGCATGAAAACAAATGCTCGTAGCAGACAATTGAATCGTTCCCTGTTTGGAACAAATGGTGGCTTTGCTTGTTGCATGTAATTAGCCTAGCCGAGGCAGGCTGACAGCATCCATATGTCTGAGAGGGTGCGAGACCGCGTGTGAGTTTACCGTAAGCGCTGGAGCGTAGAGCGCTAGCCACTAGCGCAGCATTTTTAGCAGGAGAGGAGTCGCAGGAAGCAGCAAAGGGAGGAAGAGAGATTTAATGAGGTAGAGAGCACGAAAAATGACAATTCAACATAGCTGCTGTTTGCTAAGATAACAATGAAGTGATGGCGACAGCAAGATGCTGATCCCGGGGGAATGAGGGAAGGTTTTCCTCATTAAAGGCCAGGGTGGTGTGGAGGGAGGGTGACGGGCATGCAGACCCGTGATCTGGCCAGGTGGAAATCCATGTAGATAACACGGCTACTGAGGATGAGATTGATGTGTACGAAAAAAATGTAGCAAATAAATAGGAAAGAGTACTAAAGTAGTAGGAGAGAAAGAAGTAGGGGTGTGAACCTACACTGGTCTCACGGTTCGGTTCAATTACGATTATCAAGTCATCGATTCGGTTCGATTCGATTATCTCGATGCATCACGATGCATTGACGATGCAGGATGCACTGCATCCTTATTTTTCAATTTTGCTTCACATGTATACAATTTTGTCAATAAATACAAGCAGTCAGATATATGAACTGAACCTTTAATTTTACCTCAAAAACACGCTTCTTGAATGCATCAAACATCAAATAAAACTCAAGTCTGGGCACAGAACACAACAGCAGCATTAGATTAGAACACACAAAAGTAAGTACTAAAAGTGCATAATGCAGGGAGTGTACTTAAATACTTAGTGCAGTGTACTTTCTTGTAAAACATTTAAATATTGACAAATGTATAAACATGAAATCAAATTACAAACCAAAATAAACAAGAGGCCAAACCTACTTGAATATAGTAGTTCACACCGCCGCCGACTTGAGCTTCCAAAGCTACCGGAAGTCATTCATTTTCAATGGAAGCTGGCTTCTCTCAGCTGCAAGGAGCGTCAAATCCATTGGCGTTGCGTTTTGGGCGTTTTGAGCGTCTTGAGCGTCAATCAGAAAGTTGAAAGTAGCTCAACTTTATGGCAATGAGCTATGACGCGGTTCAGCGGCAAGAAACAACCAATCGGAATATAGACGTCCTCCGCGCTGGCTGATTCCGGAGAAACACACGATGTAAACTTTCGTTCCTACCAAAACATTAGTTCCGATAAAATGGAGGAGAAGCTTATAATCGCCGTTGCTGGGTTTCCTATCATTTATGATATGACGTTGTTTGCTTATAGGGACCAGTTACAAAAAAAAAGAGACATGGGATAAAATAGCTGGGATAGTTTACATTTTTGTTCTTAAAGTTTAACTTATTTTAACTTGAATGACGCGTTTTTTAAAACGCTGTGACATGCGCCGAGACGCGGCAAAAGACACAGAGCTCGAGCACACAGTCTAGCGCGTTTACATAGTTAAATAGAAAAGCAGTGAAGTGGAATGCAAAAACACCAATCTCATGTGACATTTCATGTTGTGACACTTCTCCCTGAGCGACCAAAGCCTCAACAAGCTTCCCCGTACTTTTTGACAAGCGTCCTTGACAGGGCTTCCAGAGCTTCTTTGCCGCTCAAGTCGGCGGCGGTGTGAACGTACGGTAAGCACACGGTGCTGACGTCAGAAATGCGTCAGTACATTATAACCGGTTATGGGCTATTACTGAACCGATACCGAATTGTCCTCATCTGCATCGCGGTGCACCGCAGAAGCGATTAATTTTGACACCCCTAGAAAGAAGCAGAAAACGGTACTGGCATTAATTTTCTGGTTTATGCTAGTTACAAAAGATGTCACCCAAATATTCACTATTGGACATTATTTTTTTGTCCCAAGCAAGTGTGACTTTATATCGCTTAATGTTGCGATCAAGTTATTCATATTGCAACTTTATATCGCCCAGTGTGACTTTATATTGCATAATTGCAGCTTTAAATCTTTCTATGTGACCTTATATCTCACATTTGCATCATTTCGTACAATTGTGACTTTTTATCTCCTGATTTTGACCTTAATGTGACTTCATATCTAGGAATTCTGAAAGCCTGTCTCATAAAGTGATTTCATTTCATGTTTTAAACTCTTAGAAAATACCTTAAAAGTCTCCTAAGAAATAACTTTCTATTTTTTTACTCTGAGGCAGAAAAATGCTTCCATAGATGGGACAGAGAAGGTGCAATAGAGAGAAACAGGGAAACTGCTCAGGTCATATTCAAACCAGACCACTTCTCCGATGGCTGAGGAATCTCATTCATCATACCAGTTTAGAAGCCTGGTGTAGACATCAGCATGGTAGCATCCAAAATGCCAAATATGTTGGTCTTTTCAGCAGGGGTAGATTAGCATGAATAGCATGAGAGAAGAAAAGATGAATTTGCCCCTCCTGACCCAGTGTTGCTGCCATTCCGTAGTTAGTAGTGAAGGAGTTTATTGCTGTCTGTGCAAACTCATTTTTGGACAATGGTCTGTCTATGTGTGTGAAGCTGGTGTCCTATCAGCAAACCCTGAGTTGACCCAGACTGCCGTGTTTGCTTTGTAAAGCACTGTGTGTACGTGTGTGATTTTTTATTTTATTTGTGTGTATGGCTTTAAAGTTTGACCTTGTACTGCTGTGTTTAACCCTCTCGCTGGCTCTCTGTTTTGTTCTAAAGGTAGAGTGATTTTAGAGACCTGCTGATCATAGAGGGGTTTTTTCGCACCCAGGGGGGTTGATTCAAACATTCATACATGAAAATGGAAGGGCGGCAGTGCCAGCAGGGAGCTGTGTGTGTGTTGTGTCCTGGAGTGTGTGTACGTCTGCTCATCACCGCTATTGTTTCGTCTGCTCTGTTTGACTCTCATCTTCATGTTTCACACACACACTCACACACACACACACACACACACACACACACACACACACACACACACACACACACACACACACACACACACACACACACACACACACACACACACACACACACACACACACACACACTCTATCTCTCTCTGAGGATGGGCTCTTTCAATAGTCTGGGTGTGATTTTTGAGTGACAGCTAGTGTTTGAATTAACTGGTTTGTTAATAAGGGGGCTGAAAACCCGTCGCTGATTTAAAATTATACCCGTGTGAGTGTTGGCTTGTGGGAATGCTTTTAATTGATCTGGAATGGAGACGTAACAGCTATTTGTCATATTTGAAAATGTGGTTGGACATGTCCTCCCAGTTTTCCAAACCAAAATTATACGTAGTCCCAATCCAACATATGGAGCTGATGAATAGCACCTACTAATTTTTAAAAAAAACAGAAAGACAGCCATTCAATTTCACCAGTGTTTTGTGGCCATGCTGGCTTATTAATGTTTTGTCCTTGTGGTTTTCAGAAAATCAGATCATGAGTTTCTAGCCTGGACTGAACTGTTCTTGCCAAACACCACCATCTCTGAAAATAATCTTAGGCCAGTACTCAAGGGCGATAGAGTTATCTTCAAATGTCTGTGCCATAAAACTGGATGGGTTATTTTTTCAGCTAGCATGCTATAAACATGTTTACAGTTGAACTAACTTTCAGTCATGACAACTCTCGGAGTGGATTATTTCAACCGGCATTTATTGGCATGGGGCATGGAATATACATAGGCTTGACGAGATCTGCTACGCTGTTGCTGCTGCTGAGCAGATACAAAAATTTGTTCAGCTTAGTCAAAAATGACAAACAAAGGAAAGGCTTCATCAAAAAATGGTAAAGCCCCCGTAGAAGATCTCTACAGGTGGGGCTGGGGAGGAGGAGGGATAACAGAAGCTTTCATAATTGCGTAACGTGCCGATCGCAGGCTAGTGTGCGATATATATGCTTACATTGATCTGTAAGTACTTCTGACTGATTGGCTGGTGCCACGGCGTTGAAAGAACCAATCAGCTTCAGTTAGAGTTTCATGCCTGAACTATGTATTTAAGTAACTTGCTCAGCACAATTGTCTTCAAACTGTTGCACCGCCATGCTAGTAGTTGAACTGAAAGAAAAACTTACCATAGAAGACTGTTTATGCTTATTGTAATAGTGTATCTTGTGGCAACTCTGAGAATGCATTGCATTTTGAGACATTGGAATGGCGTTTGCGTTCACATACTCTGACATTGCGAACGCAAACGTCAGTACTAAAGATGGTGATTAATGGTTAAATTAAAATGTGGCATAAAAATGGATGTTATTGGATGGATGGATGTTATTCAGGTGTGAATTAAATATAAATAGATCAACAAAATCAATAAAATCAACTATAAATGTTGTTATTTTTTAAAACTTTTAAATAACTTGCTTTGCCAGATTCTCTTCAGATTGTTGTTCTGCCCTGTAGATCTGGCAGTATCTGCTCTGCCTGACAGAAAACTAATCATACATGAAAAAAGTTTATGCTAATGCTCGCTAATTTCCCCCCTTGAGGCAACAAGTAAGAGGCAATTGTGAGTTACACTTTATTTTAAAGTGTCATTGTAACAGTATAATTTTATATTTAAGTACTGAGCTTGTTATAGTGCCCCTTATGTGGCAATACTGAGAATGCAACATGTAATTGTTTTATTATTATGATTTGTAATCGGAGCCGATAGCCTTGTGGGCAGCACTCCGACATGTAGCGTGATTGCACTTTGGGCGACACAAGTTCGACTACAGGCTTGCGGATCTTTCCCGCTCCCGTTCCCCTCTCTTTCCCACTTTGCTTCCTCTTTACTCTATACTATCCTATCATAATAAAGGGAATAACACCAAAAATAAGTTAAAAAAAAAAAAAACTTATGAATTGTATTTTGACACATTTGTTTCAGGCCTAAACCTTTATCTTACAAAAAAACAAATGTATTTTTTGCATTACTCCTTCACTTCATGGTGTTGCTTCTAGACTATTCGTCATTGTTTTCTTTTTCTCTTTGGGTGGTGTGCAGTTCTCTGTTTCTTTACATGCACGATGCACTTTTACTGTCCAGCAAACGATGCTCCGTTGTTCCCGCCAGCTGTGCTGTCTGTGCCTACACAAACACTCCGACCCGCAGACCTGGCTGTCGGACTTCGGCGATAGATCTTTGGGTCTTTGGTTTTCTGCCGTGTGCCGTGCGCTTTTTTGTCTACTTCATTGTTGCCGGTTTAAAATTCCTCCTCCTCCTATTTGTCTTTTTCTCAAATCACTTTTCCTCCTCTGCGACATATTATTTCATGCCTCTGTGTGAGTTATTTTGTGTTTTTACGTACCTCCTAAGAAGCTGCATAGCTGTGTTTAATAATCCTGCCATAGGACGACCCACACGTGACACACTGACACACACACCATTGTGATTACTGCAACTCCTCGCTGCCAAAAGTTTGTGGCAGTTCTGGGGTGTGGTGTGTCCCAATCCTCTGGGAATTAACTCACTTCCAGTCTGACCCCCTGTTTTAAAATACAGATGCAAAGTTACACAATCACACACTTACAAGACCACACACCCACTCATACGGCCTCTTCCCGATTCCCAGGGGAAGACGCTTCCTCTGAGTTACAATTTAATTCATGACCAGGGAATACCACTGATGGCATATCATAAAAAAACCCACAAAAAATGATGAATGAAATTAAAATTTAAAAATGCAAATCTGCCTTTTTTGGCACAACATTCACAAATGACATCACCAAGGAGGAAATTCCTCAACAGCAGCCAATCTCTAGTGGTTCTTGGAAAAAATGTAGCATGTTCTTCACAGTTTGAGCTGTAGTTGTTAATCTGTCCACTTTTTTTATTTCCTGACTGTCTCAGTGTTCACTCCAAGATTTGAAGAAAAAAAGTAGAAATGGATGAAGTTTGGATGAAATGGTTATCCCTGAGGAGATTACGTAAATTTGTTCATCACAGATATTATTTTATGATATTAATTTTATCCTATTTTATTCTATTTTTCACCACAGCACTTTTCTTGACCAAAGTTAAAGAATCTACAATATTCAGTGTAAACATTTGAAATGACTAAAATCACGTGTGAGAAACTGACTGAAATGTAAGTTTTTAGTCACTGAATCCTTGACACCTGCCTCAGCTTTCCTTGACAAGTTTATTAGAGAAGTTTTGAATTAATCATTTGATCCAGTTTAATCAATTGGACTGATCTGGATCATGAGTTAAACTTACTGTTATGACCATGTTGTTGTGGTTCTGGTTGTTTTCTTCTTTTGTTTTTGTTGGTTTGATAGGTGACTGGGGTGTGACTTGAGCACACCTGAATCTCTCGATGGATCCTTATTTAAACGTGCAGTTGTTAGTCACCACCACTCTTAAGATGCTGCTTAGGCAGTTTGCCAGACCAGTTTTGAGAATGTAGTTTTGTTTCGCATCCATGGATTTGTCCTTTTATGATTTTTATTTTGTTTATTTTTGATGTAATAAATTATTTTTTTAGTTCGTTTCACCAGGTTGTCTTCCCTTAATGTCGCATCTTTGAGCCAGGTGTGACATATGGGGGCTCGTCCGGGATTCAGTGACCCAGTGATCCGGTTTCAGCAGTTAACAACTCACTGGATGGGAAGATTATCAGTCAATGCCTTAAATTTCTGTTCAACACTCAAAACTATTATAGCTCTATTTCTTCTAGCAGCATATCTACAAATGTAATTTTAGAGTGCAGCCTGGGGATAGGCCTTCAGTGGGAGCAGGGTTACACATTCAGTACCATGTTCATTTTAATCCTTCCTGTCTCTGCCATTTCTGTGTTTAGGAACAGAAATGATTAATGACTAATGCTAATTTTACATGTGGATTACCCTAAATACTCCCATGTCAGTTTAGACTCATTTGCACAAGTGATCGGGCCAAAACCAAACGACTTCAAAAATATCCTCTCTACGGCACAATCCCAAACTGACTGAGTCACGGCTTAGAGACGCAAAGCAAACAGGCAATAAGAGAAGTGTGCTTTTTCTGCAGACCCTGCCCTTCCTCCCTCCCTAAGGCTATTTATTATGACTGTGAAGAGAGAAAATATTGGGGTTTTTCTGGAGTGGCACATGTTTTGGGGGACAGTGAGATGTGGGGTTGTGTGAGAGCGTGGAACCCAGCTGTGTAAACATTCCCTCACTTCACACACACATATGCGGTAACCACTCCCCTGACAAAACCCTTAATATGAAGTCTCTTATGCCCCTCCTCCACTAGCTCTGCCATATAAGACATGTTCCAGCTCTCACACTAATGGAGCTACAAGATGTGTGTGTGTTTGTGTGTTTGTTTGTGTGTGTGTGTGTGTGATATTTACAGTTGGACTTTTGTGTTTGTGATTTTGTGGAGCTTGCTTACAGCTTACAGTCACTCATGTTTACACGTTACCTAGTTATCTCTGCAAGTATATCTGTTGTTCTTAAATTTAGTACAGGCTTCATGTTCCATATGTGCCGGGGTCCTGTTCACCCTATCAGGGTTTATTTTGCAATATTAACTGTCCAAATATTATCCCTCTTATTGCACAACTACTTACCAAGTAAATAATGGACATACAATATTGATGAGAATGAGTGAAATTGTTTTATTATGAGAGGAGAGAGAGGATACAGAATGATACAAGAGACATGAAACTGGAACAGTTATGCTGGAAATCGAGTGTTGTCAATTTAGAAGGCTTTATATAAAACATTTGATAGCAGATTGACCAATCAGAAACGGGTATTCAAAAAAAAAATCTGTTTATTGGGGGAAACAATCTATTGGCAATACCTAAAATAAATTCATACACATATTTTATTTTAACTACCTAAAACGTAAATTGTTAAATTTTAGATTGTCTTGTATGTATGTATTTATGAATGGATGTATGAATGCATGTACTGTATATGTATGTATTTGTGGGCACACACACACGCACACTTATATTTTTATTTATTATATTTTTACATGATAAAATATTTATAAAATAAATAAAATTGTACATATTTTGCCTAAACTATTTAATTTATTTATTTGTTTATTCATTAATTTATAATTATAGTATAGTATTTATTTATTTGAGCTTTCCATATAGAAATTCAACATAAAATATTGAAATATTATTTTATTTTATGTTTTTTTTTAACTTATACCTAAGCTATATATTATGTATGTATGTGTGCATGTGTGTATATATGTATGTACGTATGTATTTAACAATATATAATTTGGCAAATTGATATGGTTTAGGTACATGCAAAATACTTTGAGTTTGTTTCTGTTACTCTTACTTCTCTATTCTCTTCTCCACCACAGTTGGAGCAGCACTTGTGTTATCTCTGTCTGTTGAACTGAGTACTCAGCACCAGTAGACATAAACATCCTCCTGTGAAGAGAGACATAGAGAGAGAGAGACAGCTGTTGCAATGTACACACACAGACCCATTAGAACCTGGAGCTGTTGTGTGTGCCGATGGATTGCACTTCATTTGGATCTCTGACTTAAACAAGTAACACATAATCCAAATCTCTGACTTTACTTTTTTCCCCCCACTTCATGCTCTCTGTCTCTCTTTCTCTCTCTCTCTCTCCCTCTCTCTCTCTCTGTCTGTCTCACAAACATGTCTTGTTCCACTAAAGGGCAGCGCTTGGGGACTCTCATTTGATGACAAGGCTGAACATGCACTTGTGCAATTGGCAGTTACATGAGTGTGTATTTGTGTGTGGCAGACACACTCGGGACTCCCACTCTTCAGGATTCTTCCTTTTAATTCCTTAATTGGATTAATGTTGCTCTGAGCCTGGAATCAGGCGATTAGTATGCACATGACCCGATTTCCTTAAGCGCTCGCACAAGAGTCACTCTCTCTCGTTCAGCCGTGTTTCGCACCACGGACATAAATAAACACACATTCCCTTTGGGGATCCGCCTGACAAGACAGCATCATCCTTTATAGCTCACTGTATTCCCGCCGTAATGACTCTGTCGCTGTTGTTTTTTCACAGTGACTGGGCTTCCCCAGGTTCAGCGTGCCTCCCCACACACACTGTTTGGGCTACATTTCTTTTTATACCTCCCGCCATCCTTTCCTTTCCTCCAATCCCTCTGTTCATGTATCAACAGCATTTATTTTCTGCAGTTTGGTTTATTAGAAGTGGTGGAAGTATGGGGGAAGTTAGTAGGATGGGCGCAATAATTTCTGCTTTTGCAGCGGCGTGCTCGAGACGGAGGGGAAAAAAGAGAAAAAAGTCAATAAAGCAGAGCAAATAAGAGGAAACATTTTATTAAAGGGAAGTTGGCGGAGGGCATAGAGGAGAGGAGGAGCGAGGGCTTTATGTGCTGTTCAGATGGTTGGGTACGGCGGGTGTAGTGCAAATCAGACTTGTGGCATAAAGTCTGGTCCACTTTACTGCATATTTTGGCCAAAAAAACGCCAATCGAAAGCTATATACAGTTCACTTGTCTCTATGTGCTATTTAGATTAAAGCTCCGGTAGGTAACTTTTCTAAACAAATATTTGCTAAAACTGTCATTATGTCCTGACAGTGGAATATGAAACAGATAATCTGTGAAAAAATCGAGCTCCTCTGGCTCCTCCCTGTGGTCCTATTGCCATTTGCAGAAATACACCGCTCCCGGTCAGAAGCAACCAATCAGAGCCAGGAGGAATGTCTTAGCAGTGTCAATCACGCTCGTGTACGCGCTGATCACCCCTCTCTTGCACAGCACGAGCGCGTACTGTCGTTCGTGACTCTCCTGTTCGAACTCGTTCATCCAAATGAACAAATCTTTTTTCATTTTGAACGAGTCTTTTTCTGAGTCATTTCGTTCATTCAACGAACAAATGACTCGAAAAAAGATTTGTTCATTTTGCTGAACGAGTTCGAACAGGATCACGAAGGTGCATCACAGAACAGAGCAAGGCGAGCATTTGTGCTTATAAAATTTAACGTTTTTTATTTATTTTTGAAATGACCGATCGTTTCGCTAGATAAGACCCTTATTCATCGCCTGGTATCGTTTAAAGCCCTTTGAAGCTGCACTGAAACTGTCATTTGGTCCATGAAACATTTGTGTCCTATTGAAGTCAATTATATGTAGAAAAAGCCTGGAATTATTTCATCAAAAACCTTAATTTCTTTTCGACTGAAGAAAGAAAGTCATGGACATCTTGGATGACATGGGGGTGAGTAAATTATCAGCAAAAGTTTTTTTAAAGTGAACTAATCCTTTAACGTTATCTTACTAGCTATTTATAACTTATAGAAAGAGTGCAACGTTATAAAGTTACATGTATTGCAAAATACATAATGATTTGAGGACCAAGTTTGTAGTCAAATTATGGGAAGGCCATAGTCAATGTAAAGCATATTGTTGATGTTTCGTCCCTATTAGTGAATGTTCCATAACTGTTTATAATCCGCCGTCATCGGTGGTCCTGCTTACTAGCCTGCGCGTTCACGGCAGGCTTCGCTGTGGGGGAGGAGCTGTGGAGGGAGGGCTGTAGCGCAGCAGAGAGCAAGGGGGTTGGACCTGTAAGTTGTGCTTGTTCAAATTTTCAGGCTACAGCCCCGTTCACACCGCCAGCGACACGCAGCGACAAAGCGACATGATCCCATTCATTTCAATGGAGCGCTGGCGACATCCGGCGACACGAGCGACATTGACCGTTGGCGACAGAATGTGGGCGTGTCAAGCGACAAGAGACAAGCGACAAAAGTTGAGAAATTTCAACTTTATGCAAATGAGAAGCGATTTTCGCGAGCGACAACCAATAGGAAAGAAGCCTTTTCAGTGGAGCTCACGTCACCGTCTCGAGTGCAGGCAAGACAGAAGAGTTCGAGGATGATTACACTTTTTAATATGATTTAACTGTAACCACATATATGGATATAATAAAATGATGCATGGAAAAGAAACTGTCGACAGTCTCAGTGAGTTTAATTCATACATTTATATTTTACTAATCAACTAATTTTATGATGCAAGTTTAGTACTGCTGCAGATCATTTTAGTAATTTATGACAGTATGAGTGAGTTTAATTTGTTGATTGATCGATCATTAATCTAGTAAATTATTTAATCCACTGAACACTGCTATGGTAATATAAAAACACTCTCCCAACAGCATATATTGTTTCTTTTTAGCCTAATTCCTAGTCAAATTAAAATTGTATAGTGGTATATATCACTTGTGATGGTATTTTGGATAGATATGGCCAGACGTGCAGTCTACCAATAACATTAGAGCAACAGCACTACGAACGCCCACAAGCGACATCACAGTACAGAGCCTAGCGACATACAGCGACAAAGTCGCTGGCGGTGTGAACGGGGCTTAAGTCAACATTTTCTCAAAACTCCCTACTGCAGCTTTAAATCCAGTGATTATTATTCCTCTCAAGCTCTCATAATATTAACCTGATGCCTTGTAAACACTGTTTTGTTACTCTCCAGGCTGGACCTGTGTGCACTGAACTTGCATGGCTGTTGCTGTTGAGTTTCAGATGTGCTTTCCAGTTTTCTGTTCAGACTATTCATCAGACAGTCAGTGTCGGCAGTCTGTGGTTGTGCTGTCTGAGGTTGACGCTACCAATGGTTGAATCATGTAGGAGTATTTAGGTTCACATAAGGGTGGATCAGGTTTCCCTTTCTCCCTGCTTTTATTCGTTCAGTTTGAATGAATCATAGATTGAATATTTAGCTTCACCACGTCTCTAGGAGTTCAGGGCTGAATGAGCAGCTGCTGTGTTTTTCCATTGTTTTCCCTAAAAATCTCACTAAAAAAATCTCATCAATGATATTTTATTTTATTTTATTTTGTTAAATAAACAATGTGCCTCGATTTTAATTATAAGTAGTTTCTGAAAATATGAGGTAAAAAAAATTAATTTGACAATCTACTTTAATAACAAAATGTGAATCTTGTCACCAAAATTACAGACAAATGTTCATTAATGAAATGTTTGTTAGCTCATCGAAATGAAAAATTTCAATTTAATTAAAATATAAAATTTACAAAAATATTAGGTGAAAAAAAAAAAATAGTAATAAAATAAATTATATATATATATATATATATATATATATATATATATATATATACTAAAAAAGTCAAATGTTTAAATATTTAGTTTAACTTTCTTGTCAAATACACTTTTTTATTTTTATAAATGCATTATCTCATCAACAAAATGAATGTCAAGAGTTTAAGTTATTGAAATTTTATTTTGTGGAGGTGAAAAATGTTCATCAAAATATAAGGTGAAAACGCAAGATATTTGATGTTTTTGAAATGTTTTAAAGAAAACAAAATCTTATATAAATCAACATTAATAAATTTTTATTAATAATATATAAATTAACTTTAATTTTCTTGTCAAGTACTTATTTTGTGTCAAAATGTCTGTAAAATTAGATGCTTTTTAGTCAGAGTAAAATTGACTATAATTAATAAATGTGACGAGGAAAATCTTGACCTTGAATGCATATATATACACAACTGTTGACCTAACTAACTGGAAAAGACCTTGTACATTTGAAAGTGGTGGATTTTACCAGAATTGTGGAGACCACACCCATAATGCATTGATGAATAGAGCACAGTCCTTTCATTTTGGGAATGGAACCCATGGGAAGTGGGTTGGGACATCTGGGAGAAGACGGTTGTAATGTGTGCTGGGAATTCTGTAGCTTATATTATACCGCTTCATGTAGCGGGAAACTGTTCCTAGACCATCGCAAAAAGGCTACTTTCATCCTGAGGCGAGTGAGTGGGTGAGCGGAGACAAACTGTCTTGACGGCTGTGATCCCAGCATCCACCCCGGCTCCAGCGCCCTAACATCTTTCCAGAACTGTAATTCCGCTGGTCTTTTCCTGCTCTCTTGACTTTTTTTTCCCTGCTTGCTGTCATTTTTTGCCTAGGGCTTGAGCTGTGGCCTGGTGCTCTGTTTATCTTGCGAGAGCACTCATTTAGTAATTTCACACCCATAAACGTCTACCTTAACCTCATCCCTCTCACCCACGTTAATTAACTTTTATCAGTTTAGGAAATGAAACCACACTCGCCTTCACCTCGCTGTTTAATTGGTGGTGTTGGTTGTTTTAGAGGACACAAGGGCAGGGTCTTTGTCAAGGGAAGACGCACAGGAAACCACAGAGGTATACACTGAAACTAACAACAGTGTGTTCATGCGTGGTGTTTTTTCATCTGCACAGAATTCACTGTTCTTAATCTTGTAAATGTTGTGCAGACATTGTCTTAAGCGCAATTCGTTCTATTAAGTTCCATGTTTAATAAGCTGGTTTGATGATTCTATATGCTGCATCGCACCACGAGCGAATCATCTACGGTGAGCTGCCTTATCTTTAAATTATATTATGTCTGGAATGTATTAAAGTCGTGCCTCTGTAGCATATAGGTTAATCAAACTTATTGGAGTGTTGAAAATTCGCTTTGTTTCTTTGTGTTAAAAAAAAAAATATATATATATATATATATATTATAAATGATATGTTGGAAATGTAATGACTTCTCCATGTGGTTCTTATGTACTGTGCATGTGTAGTGGATTTGATTTAACCCTTGTTGGTTTGAATGTATAAAGTCTTGCGCATTTTCCTTCAGGGAAGAATAAAGTTAAATCACTTTGATGCTCTTCGATCCAAGGTTTCCTTATTATCATTCCACACCATCTTTTTATGCTCTTTTTTGTGCATCTGTGTTTTTTGGGTGATTTAGGTCAGTGGTTCTCAACATGGTTTTGCTTCAGGACCCAGAATTTATATTTGGACTTCAAGTCAATTTTAAAAGTCTGTTGTTTTCTGTGCTAACAGTGGTTTGTTGCAGTTTGTTCTTTGCATTTAGCATTATTTTGTCCCTGCTGGCTGGACAGACAGACACACAACTTTGGGTGTGCTGTGGTAATGATTATTTGGATGAGAGTGTATTACAGCCTGTTTCTCATTCTCCTTTGTAGGTATTGTCGCAAAGTGTGTGTGTGTGTGAGAGAGAAGCTACAGCAGAGTGATCACAGGGACTTCATTATGGGCACGGTGTCTTAGAACAGACTGCACGCTTATGCTACAAAACCCTCTCTCACTTTTTCTTTTTTAGTCATAGTTCTCCCCACAATTGCACTGTAATTGTCTAATTTGGTTAGAATGAATATTTTAGGCAGAAAATAATCCTCATGTATTTTCCCTTGTAACGGCTGCACTGTAATTGTGGAGGTCCACTACATCATTTTCAGTAATTCAATCATTTGGTCATTTCGTGGATTTGTCTGATTTTTAACCATTTTTTTATTTTGTCCTTCAGGCAGTGGACTGATAGGGAACTCCCCTGCCTCATTCATGGGAACATTTCTGGCCAGCAGTCTGGGATCTCCTCCCTCCCATCCCACCGGACCCCCATCTTCCCCCTCTTCTCCACCCTATCGCTCTGGACCTCACTCCACGGCCCCGTCACAGATCTGGTTCCCCCACTCACATGAAGGTGATGATCTATCTGTCTGTCTGTCCGTCTGTCTGTCTCTATTCTTCATTCTTTCTGTCATTCTGTCTTATTGTTTTGTCAGTCTGTCTATATCAAATTCTATATATTGTTCTTAGACATTTTATCTATCTATACTGTCCTTTTCTTCTATACTGGTCTTGTATAAATATCCAGCATGCTTTCTATATCCTAATATGGACCAACGCTCACTTAAGATTCAGTGTGCTGTGCTATATCAGTTTACTTCCTTCTTAATTTCAGATTTTTATATACAAGCATAATTATGTTTTCCCCTTATGTGCCCTTTGTGTTCTTATTTTTAAATTGAGACTGCCCTGTCCATAATGTGCAATATGTTCTTTTAAACATTTATAGATCTTTAAATAAATGTGTTTGTCTTTAGTGTGTGTCTGAGTGTAGAGTGTATTTGTGTTGCACATGCCTGTTCTTTTTTAATAGTATGCACCGCTGAGGACTTGCTATTGGTATTTTCACAGATTCGTGTACAACCGTGTACAAGTGTGTGTGTGTATCAGTGCGGGTTAACTGCTCTGTATCTGCGGAGTTCTTGGCAGCTGGCAGAATGGAACAGTAATTGTGGTTGGCAGCGAACACAGTGGTGTTACTGCTGGCACCCAGCGCTACTGTAACTGAATGACTGAACAAATCTGCGCGTGCGAGACAGAACGAGAGAGTTAGAGGGAGAGGAAAAAACGTGGCGCCATAGCCGACATAGTGCATATTCATCTGCGCTAAGAGCTTTATATAAACCATCAATAACCTACAACAATGACAATAATCATAAATATAATGATGATGCTTCTGATTATAATCATTAAAATAATAATAATAAAACTAATAGCAATAATATTAATAACAGAATGTGTCTATAATGATACAAACGGCCCCATCGTGATGATAAGAGCTCATTATCTGAATCCGTCTTTAATTGTGCTTAGCCCCTTGAAGCAACTGATTGGATGGCTCCGTTCCCCCCCCCCCCCCCCCCACCCATGTCCCTGCACTCCCTACTTCATTTGCATAAAAAGCATGTCATCAAAACGAGCCATGCAATTACCCCAGCCCCGTTCCCCTGGAGACGGTCCAGCTACCGATGATGTGACGCCCCACCTGACCCATTAGGCCAGGGGGGTGAAAGGGGGAGGCAGGAGAGAAAAGCGTTAGTTGATTGGATGCAGCAGGATCTCCTGTGCGGTCCAGGAAATTGTTAATTAATATTCATTACCTTTATGAGGATGGTGCTGTAATTCCTGTCGGCAATTTAGCAAATTACCTTAAAAGCAAAAAAAAAAAAAAAAGGCGAGGAAATTCATTTTGATGATCATTGAAATGGGATTTCATTGGGAAGTTGAGCTGGTCATAACGGTCATGTGGACACCCGACTGCCAAGAGACGTTGCAATTTGAGGCTCAACATTAGAGGATCACTGTTTTTGGGGGGTTGATGTGGGGTTTCCTCATCCAGGGCCTGGGGTCTCGTGACCCTTACGGTTAAACCCAACTGCAACGGTTTACTTCCTGCTCAGACAACCGACACTCACACACGGGGTGTACATCTGTGTGTGGATTTGTGTGGGTACGTGAATGCGGTTTTAACTGAGAGATGCCGATGGTTAGAAGCATCACCACAGGGAGGTGCTGGCTTCCGGACCCTGCTGAGTGTGTGTGTGTGTGTGTGTGTGTGTGTGTGTGTGTGTGTGTGTGTGTGTGTGTGTGTGTGTGTGTGTGTGTGTGTGTGTGTGTGTGTGTGTGTGTGTGTGTGTGTGTGTGTGTGTCCTCTCTGCCTTTTGGCCCCTCGGCTCCTCTTTTGGCTATGAACAGTTTGTGGTCAGGCAACACTTTTCAGTGCCTCCTTTATCTCTCCCGGTCAGGTGTGTGTCAGTGTGTTTGTGTAAATTAGTGTCTGAGAGAACGTGTGTTTGTAGTCATATCATAGAAATAAGCCAACAATGAGACATGCTGGCTCAACCTAACTGATAACCAGATACCTAAACGCCCAACCGCCCCATGGCAGACAGATCAGCCAGAGTTGTGTGTGTTTTCCAAACAGAAAACACAAGATATCGAGTGGACTCAAACAGTTACACTCCAAATATTCAAAACATGTTTTTTTCTCTCCCATGGAACACAAATAGTTATTTTGTCGATACGATGATCGAAGTTTACGATGCTCTTTTCTATGCAAGTATATATAGTGACTGTCAAGCTCCAAAAAGCACCATAAAATTGTCCCACATGAAGCCTGTGCTACCATATCGTAACTTGTGGCAAATAGACTGAAATTTTAGTTGTTATAGACCTCATGCACCAGAGAAACGTGCGGCCATCTTTTGAATTTTGTGTTTGAACTTCCGTTTTTGCAGCAGCTCTGTATATTTCTATGGCATCGCTGTTGAAGAGTATTTAGCTGTTGAAGTAACAAAAGTTATCATGAGCATTATAATGTTTGAAGTAAATGTCATAATGAATGTTAATAGACCAGGAAGTTTTTAAAACGAGTGGTTCATTCATAAACCTGTAAGATCCATGCTGTGGAAATACAATCCGGAAGACAGAACACAATGAGATCAGCACTGAAAAGGGGCGGGGCTACATAAGGTCTATACAATGATAATCTTCCCCTTTGGTGAGCTCTTAAAGTTATGAGTAAGAGAAGTAGCAACAAGTTTCTTCTGTATTGTAATGTACATCTGAGTGAAATCGAAAAATTCTTCAATGTATCGGAAAAAGAAAAGATTTAGGGCGTGGACTTGGTTCTGTCCATCAGTGAATTGGTGGGAGAAAACATGCATGGATGAATCACAATTAGATCAATAATATGCATTTAAAATAGGGTGAGTTTTTATTTCATGCCAATTTGAAGTGGCAGAGTCGGTGAGTTGAATTTGAGAACCGAATCCAGTTTCACTGAATTGTTCTTTTGATTTGGATCTTTTCATTGAATCGTTTTATCCAGTTTCGCAAAACCAGTATGAATAGGTTCATGAATCAGGTTTTGTGAAACTAGATGAATCAATGAAAAGATCTGATTTAAAATAATGTCATGAACTCTCAAAGGCGGAAGTCAAGAATTTCAGTTACTACGACTTATATTTTGGCTTCATTTACACACACACACACACACACACACACACACACACACACACACACACACACACACACACACACACACACACACACACACACACACACACACACACACACACACACACACACACACACACACACATCACACATCTATCGTATGATTTAGAAAGATATGGAATATAGCGCATGGGTTGAATAATTCTATTGTGGGGCTGTTGTTTTTTTGGACATTCTATTTTGGAGCTTGACTGCCACAATCCCCATTTACTTTCATTATATTGAAAATAGTGTGCAAAATTATTAAACCGTTTAAAATGAAATGTTCCTTTTAATTCTAAGCATGTTTTTCAGAGTTAATTAAGATTTTTAACTGTGCTGTTTTTTATCCATTTATCCATTAATGTTTTCCCTTAGAAATAAAGTGACTCTCTGTGCGTTCTCTTACGATCAAGTTAAAAGCAACCTGGACACCTGTTTTCCCATGTGTGAACCCTCTGAGGAACATCAGGTTGCGATTGTGCCTGACCCGAGGATGCTTGCGTTTATTCTGTCCCTCTTTCTTTCTCGCACACACTCTCACACACATTATGTGCCCTCTAAATCCTCTAAACAAGTGTTGTGTGAGGCATTAACCGCACAGCTGAGTGCTTCGCTAGGTGTTAATAAAACGCCCGGAGCAAGTAGAAGTGAAGTCGGAACAGCAAAAGATTCTGAGAGTTTGTACTTTGAGTGTGCGTGAGGGTGTTATGTAGGTCTGAGCGCTACGTTTGTGTGTGAGAGAGAAAGAGAAAAGGAGAGCTAGGGAGTTGGCTCAAAGCAACAGAGAGGGGATCACCTTTGAAGTCCCAGCTGGTGGAGGAAGCCAGGCTTGGCTTGGCACATTGCATGGAATGACTGTGAATGTGTGTGTGTGTGTGTGTGTGGAGTGTGTTTAGCCTGGGAAAAGACATGGAGACAGTTTGTATATTTCATAATAAATGAGAGAGTAAGAGGAAAATAATTGGTTACAGTAGCTCATGTACACCCACTCAAATATATGTTATCCCACACACACACACACACACACTCTGTCCAAATGATTGTTTTTAAGGACTGAATCCAGGAAGCCCCAATCGGCATGTTGCCAGCTGGCCGAACTCCAGTGTCTGGCGCCCAGCCAACGCACAGATCTGCCACCCGAGACTCTCTCTCTCTTTTTCATACGGCGTATTCTCTTTCTCGCCGTCTCATTGTCCATCTTTCTTTTATCTCTCACTCATTCAATACCTGAGTTTTTTCTCCTTGATGTACTGAACCACTCTTCCTCAACATTAATGTTTTTTTCTTCGTTCCTCTCTATTTTTCACCTTCATCCATTACTCTTCCCTTTTAAAACTTTCCCCCCCCCCATTATCTGTTGCTTTCAGGTTCTAACACCTTCTCTTACTATTGATTATCGATAGACCATCATCTTTCATTACCTTTTTCACCTGCTTCTCTCTTTTTATTATTTGCCTATTTTCTTTTTACATAAAACCTTCCTAACTCAAAATATAGATGCATTAGTCTGAAAAAAGTATCAGCTTCCACTAAAATATTAAGCTGCACAACTGTTTTCAACATTAATAATACTACATTATTTTCGAGCAGCAAATCAGCATATTAGAATGATTTCTGAAGGATTAATGTTAATGGCTGCAGGAAATTCAGCTTTGACATTATAGGAATAAATTACATATTAAAAATATAATACAAAAACATGTTGGTAGTAATACTTTGATAGAGAAAACAATGAGCCCTACATTTTTTAAAATGCCTGATCAACTTAAAAATCATCAAATGCACTTCAGGATTTTTACCATCTAGATTTCTTTTACTATGTGATCCCTTAGGCTAATGAACTATATTACTTGCTGGAAAGAATTGTTTATTTCAATTACGGTTATATAAAGATAAATCTTACTATTTATTGAACATAATAGTCTTTTATTGTATTGCTGTTTTGCCGTTTATTAAAGCAATAAGCCACCTGAGGTGCATTCGTTACAGTGGTTTTACCACAGATTTTGAAGTGAATCTGCCTATTGTGGCTTATTGCGTCTTTTTTCTTGCAGCCAGCCACAGTGGCCACATTCTGCAGCCGTTGATTCAGCACATCCCGCAATTAACAGAGCTGACAAGATCCCCTCCCCTCGTCCTCCTCTTCCCCTCTCCGTTCTGCTCTCTCCTCCCTCCGTCTGCCGGCTTCGTTCTGCCGCTTTGCTTCAATTAGTGCGATAGAAGATCAGAAGTGCGTTAGCCCTGTTTTTTTTTTTATATTGTATTGCTTTCTCTCTATATCAGTTTAAACGATGCCTTTTTAATGGCATAACAAAACGTGTATAGCAAAAATAAAATATAGCAATATTTATTTGTTTTGTGGTGTTTAGAAAAGTAAAGGTAAATAGATTTTAGAGACAAATAAACAAAAAATTATGGTAACACTTTATGTATAATGCATAATAAAGGTATTCATAATGTTCGTTAATGCATTATATCTTTTCATAAATAATTTTCACCAAAGTTAAAATGCATTATACTATTCACACCCATTCCTTGTTACATCTGGAATTTTGTGTTTTGCCGTGTTTTAATGCATTAAACTTTATGAAGGTGTAATATGACTGTGGTTACAATTATTCATGAGACCATTACAATGCATAATTAATGCATTAAAAATACTTTTATAATGCATTATACATAAAGGCTTAACTAAAGTGCTACCAAATTTACTTTTAATGAACAATTATGAATTAAGTAATGTAACAAAGGAATATCATCAAGACCACCAATGTTAAATATCTAGTTAAAGGAAATATGTGAGTAATTTTAGTAATTGAATTGTAATGATGAACAGCAACAGAGGCACGCATCTCTCACACACAGTCTCTTACTCTTCTTTTTTTTTTCGGTCAGGAGTCTTTGTTCACATATATACGATTACAGGGCTTTATGTGTCTCTGTGTGACTATTGTTCTCTTCCAGTCGGTTGCATGACATGCAGTTTTGTACTGAACATGGATGTTGAGTTTGTCATGCACTTGAGAGGCTGTAATCTGATGCACTTTATTGTGCCCTGCATATAAAGGTATATGATTCTGTCATGGCTCCATGGAGGAGCTAGTATTGAGTTACACTTACAGCACTTCTTAATGATTGGAACAGATTGACTAGTTAATTCTATTTTATTTTTTCGGTTGATTACTGGTACTTTTTTTTGTCACTGATTTAGTTATTTATATTAAAGAGTCCTAGCAATAAAATATGTTGAAATTGAAAATAGTAATTAGAAGTTGAAATCAGAAGTATTTTACAGAGAAAGATGGAGGTATGGAGTGGCAGTTAATAATTTGTTTATAATTTCTCATAGACTAAAGAGAAAATTACCTCTGTAAAAGAAACATTGGCGCTCAGCTCACCAGGGTTACACACACACACACACACACACACACACACACACACACACACACACACACACACACACACACACACACACACACACACACACACACACACACACACACACACACACACACACACACACTCTTTGACTTTGTTTGGGACACTGTCCAACACTCCCCACCTGTACTTTTCACTGCTTCTCAGTCTTACAGAACAAAAACAGTGTCTTGGCTTCTGAGCCCAATCTCAGTTTGATCTGGCACACTGAGCTCCTGTGGCTCCATCATTCTTCATTTAGATGAATACAGTTTTCATTCAGACTGGGGAGCTGTAGTTTACAATAAGTGTGTTTGATTAGTTGTGTGTGTGTGTGTGTCTCGTCACTCTAGCCTGTAATGGTCTTTGCTGGACTGCATTTATTGCTCATCATTAGAGTGTGATTGCTTTCAGACTGCCGTGCTGCTCTGCTCTAATTGTTGGCATTTAAATTAATTGTGGAACGGAGGGATTGGGGTGATTGT